>NW_024081088.1:966165-1332112 GCF_003009895.1 Hyaena hyaena | reverse complement strand
GATAAAGGGTTAATATCCAAGGGGGGATATATTTTTTTTATCTTAATTTAAGTAGTTTACATTTTTATTTCTGGTTTTAAAATTCTAGATGGTGTTTTTTTTTTTTTTGCAAATAGTTTATTGTCAAGTTGGTTTCCACATAACACCCAGTGCTCATCCCCACAAGTGGAAGGGAGAGAGGCAAACCATGAGAGACTCTTGATGCTGAGAACAAACTGAGGACTGATGGGTGTCGGGGGTGGGGGAGGGGGGAGATGGGCATGGAGGAGGGCACAGGGGGATATTTCTATCAAGGGAGGCAACAATGGCTCCACTGAATTGGAAGCTGGGACTGCCTCTGGGCTGTTTTGTTCTCCGGACAATAAACCATTACATGCAAAGCAAGAGTTACTTTCCTGGATGGGGTGATGGATTCAAAACTCCAAAGATAAACTGAGCTGCTGTGAAATGATGTGGAGTAGAGGGCATAGGTATCTTCTGGGGCGGAGTCTTTGTTGCCTTTAAGACGTCTGGCAATCATAAAAGGCAAGAACACTATGGAGTTAGACCATGGAGAAATGCACATTTGAGTCACTCTATAAGATAAAGAATCTTGGGAAAAGCTGAACTCCTCAGTGAGATAGGAAAACACAGAATAAATAAAGTAGTGCACATGGAAGGGGTTTGGCCTGTGTCCTCCCCTTCATTAGGGATCCAAGGAGAGTTTTGATTTTTCAGTCTGTTTGATTTTTGACTTTCAGGACAGAGTGGTAATCTCCAAGCTCCCTATATATCGACCCAGTGGCCACCATAAACCCTAAAGCAATCTCTATAAAAACAAAACAATAAGGTATAACCAATAATCCAACAAAGGACATAAAATTAAATAGTAAATAATATCTAGTCCAAAAGAAGACAGAGTTTTAAGAAAAACTACCCTTTAGCAGTGGACTAAACTCAGAGACTCAAGATACTAATTGACTAAAGCTAATTGCTAACTTTATTATATGAAGCAAAGGAAGGTAAAATTTCTGAGTCTACCTGCTAGCAATTACTTATCCTTAAGAAAGTAGTAAGAACATTTCAGTAGAGATCTATAAATATATCTGAAAACTTAATGCTAAATGCATGCAGAGAATTACATGCAGATCCATGTTAGCGAATATACAAATTAAGATAAATCCTTGGCCTTATTAGATCGATTTATTCATTTCTGTTTAAGAGATAGCTATATAATCTTGCCTTGATTTTTCTCTCACTCTGAAATGTAATAAAAGCATGATATTAAGTTTATGTGAGACTTGGGTTAATTTTCTCATAGAAAGCTTAAGTAACTTTAACTTCAAATTTTTCATATAGCAATTTGGTGGTCAGGTATGTTATTACTTCCATTAAATGTGATTAATGTCACTTATTAAATACCTTTAATCTTTCAAAATTAATTAGAGATCTTAGAAATTAATTTTAGGTTGGCATTAAAGAGCAACACAGTTTATCTTAACATAATTATATTATTAAAATCTGAAAATCATACTGATAACAAAGAAAAGATATATGCTTACTTCCAGTGACAATTAATAATTACATTGGATTAATTTTAAAATGTATTAACATTTAATTATTAGTGTAACTAATTTATTAATTAATTCCCCCTGGAGATTGGCAAATATCTCTTCTACCAGTGTGATTTCAATATTTTATGTGCATAAGATTATCAGAATCTATGACAAGATATGTAGGCTATCCTTTCCTATTTTATTATGTACTATTTTCTTTCTTTTTTTTTTTTTAACTTTTTATGTCTTTCTTTTGAGAGACAGAGAGAGTGAGCAGGGGAGGGACAGAGAGAGACAGAGATACAGAATCTGAAGCAGGCTCCGGGCTCTGAGCTGTCAACACAGACCCTGACTAGAGGCTCGAACCCATGGACTGTGAGATCATTACCTGAGCCGAAGTTGGATGCTTAACCAACTGAGCCACCCAGGTGCCCCAATTATGTACTATTTTCTGTGACACTTTGTTCAGATCACTTGTGCTGTCCCTAATCCTCAAATGAGTAAATCATAATTATGCAAGCCAGAACAAATCCTTTGAATGGTATGGTGCTCTAAGTGATCTCTGTCATTTTATAGGAAGAATAGCCTGACAAACCAGAGGTTGCAAACTTACAAAGCAAAGAAATAGGCACGCTTGGGTGGCTCAGTCGGTTAAGCATCTGACTCTTGGTTTTGCCTCAGGTCATGATCTCGTGGTTTCATGAGTTCGAGCCCCGCATCGGGCTCTGTGCTGGCAGCATGGAGCCTGCTTGGGATTCTCTCTGTCTCTCTGTCTCTCTGTCTCTCTCTCTCTCTCTGCTCTTCCCTAGCTCGCACTGTCTCTCTCTCTCTCAAAAATAAATAAATAAATGAATTTTTAAAATATGTAGCAAAGAAACACAATTCCCAGTAGAAGAACACGGCAGTGCACAGACTTACGGTGACTCCCAGTCTCCCCTTCTCACACTCATGCTCGTGTTCAGGTGGGACCTATGACTTATTTACACCCAGCAGCAAAGGTGAAGGGGCTGTATGGAATTATGTGTACATGAACACAGAGTATAGTGTTCATTTTGCTAGAGCCTCCGTGGGTGTGTGTGCACAGTCACCTTGCTCTTCTTGAAGACGCAAGTGCCCTGGAAGGAGTTTGGAGACAGACCTTTCTCCTTTTGGACCCATGATGAAACTGCAGCCTGGCGGCAATATCACTTCCAGCCTTGTTGAATCTAAGCAGCACCTGGACTGCTGACCCACGGAAACGGAGATACTACAGATGCGCTGTAAGCTACTAAATTTATGCAGATTTGCTGCGTGGTATAGAACACTAATACGAGCACATTCCATAGAATCCACGCTGAGGAAAAGCGTTATGTAGGTAATCTTAGATCAATTCTTGTAATTTCTCAAAACGTATTCAACCCTCGGGGGAAACCGAGGGTACATTTTGCAACAGGTTCAACTTAGAGAAATGACAACTCTTCTTTAACAAGGGACTCTAAGCTCGAATTTTGCTAATTCTAATAATAATCTGTAAACAACTTAATTAAAATTTTAGGTTGGGTGCAGAGTATGACTATTAGGCAAGAAATTTGATTTATAACAATTGACGTTTTAAAAAACAGAACTACCTGGAATAATGGCTAGGTATTATATTACGTGTTATACAACACTTCTATATTTTGCATATAGGTTTTTTTATGTTTATTTATTTTTGAGAGAGAGAGACAGAGAGACAGAGGGAGACAAAGCTATGAGTGGGGGAGGGGCCGAGAGAGAGAGAGAGGGAGACACAGAATCCAAAGCAGGCTCCAGGCTCTGAGCTGTCAGCACAGAGCCCAGTGAGTGACTTGAACCCATGAATCATGAGATCATGACCTGAGCTGAAGTCAGAAGATTACCCCACTGAGCCACCCAGGTGCCTCTTGCATGTAGTTTTAATAGGAATCAGTCTTATTTTCCACCAGGCTATGAATGGACAAAACTACTATGCAAACGGGTCTGTAATGTGTTGTATATAAAGATATATCTTATTTAGTCAGGTATAGAGGCCCTCTATTGAGGGGCAGGAATTGTACTTCAAATGTGTGAACAAGACTGTTAATTGCAGAATGCTTATGGAGTCACACCTTGAAAGTAGTAAAAAAATGTCACTTTCTGAGGTGAATTTTGTGGAGTTAAAGGAATGAGATATATTACACATTACCAGTACTGCAGATAAAATCTCAAGGAAAGAAGTTTTCCTGCCCTGTTTCTTATCTTCAGATTTTGATGTGATAGTAAAGAGTGGTAAGATTCTGGAATATTACAGGCATTAGAGATCACACCCTGTATTCCTTACGCTTATCTTCAGATAATTGTTAGCATTATTGCCTTAGTATTTGCCCATTACTGTGTGGCAAGAGATTTCTTAATTATACAACAAGAAAGTTCAAAGCTATTTAGTGATGCTTTTCGATAGGCTTAAGTAAATATATCAATATATACACAACATGAAAGCCTAACTTCAGAAGGTCACAGAAATAGCTATTACTAAAGTTATTTGACCTAAGACTTTATCTGGAAAAATCCTTCTTAGAACTGAAAACTTAATAAAATCATTGCATACAGAAATCTTATTTTCAATCTTGTTTGTTATTGTATTGTGTAAATCAAGTTGGAGTCTGAGTTTCACTCCTTATAAGAATTTCAGTAAAGGGGCACCTAGGTGGCTCAGTCGGTTAAGCGACTGGCTTTTGATTTCGGCTCTGGTCATGATCTCACGGTTCATGAATTCAAGCTTCGTGTCAGGCTCTGCACTGACAGAGACTCTCTCTCTCTAAATAAATAAATACACTGAAAATTTTTTCAGTAAGCTTTTTACTTGCAACATAATCCATGCATTTCTTAATACAGAATTATAATGAGAATGACCAAAAGTGGGGAATGGAGAGAAAAAGTTATGTTACATGTTTGAAAACATTCTGATAGCTACTGGAGAGGTGTCTCTGCTTAGCTTGCCTTTATTTGGTAAATGCCTCTATTAGCTGATCTCTTTTTGGGGCATATGGTACTTCTGGGCTAAATGGGCTTTAACAGACTATGAATCCCGGTTTAGCTTTTCCTACTAACACCCAAATTAAAAATGCTTATCATGTACTCCTCAACCGGATTACTCACCATTTCTGGTTCCTTCATTTCTTTATGTTCCAGATTATTAGGGTAGTATTTTGATTGGTTTTGACTTTTATCAGAGGAGGGAATCTGTAAATTGTAAAAGATCACCAATCATGAAAAAAAATGTACAGGCTCCTAAATGTAACTGGATGAATATTTGTCTTTCAGGGCAAAACATATCTTGGAAATATTCAGCAGGAAAATATAAACACTCAAATGCATGAATAAAATCTGAGTTTTCCTTTGTAAATTTAAAGAAGGTACTAAATTAATAGAATTTCCAAGAAGGAAAGACCTGTGATAGCACTTAATATCTAGGTAAGCATCTCATTCATGCTGAAATTCGGTGAAAAATTATCATATTTAATGACTCTTACACATACATATTTTTTTTTGAAAACCATTACTTGGAGGAGTACTTTAGCCGACCAAAGGTACTCAAAATAACTCAGTATGGAAACAAAATGTTATTTTAAAAAATGGAAGTAAAAAAACAAGAAAACATAGTGTCAAGTCTAAATTGCTATTATGAATAAAATTGTTAAATGCTAAAATTTAAAACAATTCTTAATAAAATATGATATCTATCTATCTATCTATCCATCATCTATCATCTACCTACCTACCATGGGCATTATCACTATCTACAAATGTTATAAGCGGTATGGCCTGAAACAAGTATCTCAGAATAAGGTAAAAAGATACTTTTGGTGTCTCTAAAGGTTTTCTCTTTCTTTCTTTTCTTTTTTTTTTTATTAAGCTTCTTTATTTATTTTGAGTAGGGGACAGGTAGAGATAGAGACAGAATCCCAAGCAGGCTTCTCCCTGTCAGCCCAGATCCTGACACAGGGCTCCATCTTACATGGGGCTCAGTCTTAGGAACTGTGAGATCATGAGCTGAGCCAAAATCAAGAGTTGGCCGCTTAACCAACTGAGCCATCCAAGTGCCCCTCTGAACTTTTTTTCTTAAGAAATCTCATGCATTGGGTTGGGGATACATACACCAGCCAAGGCTTTTTACATTTTCATGAGTCACTCATTATTATCAAGTTGGAATTAAGATAGATTGTCCAGAGATAACACACTCTCTTCCAGAAGTGTTGCTTTACTCCTTTGTAAAATGTTAGAACATTCTTGAAATAACACTTTTCACATTTTAATGAATAAGAGAAACGGAAAAAGAGCAGCGTGTTTTTTTATGTATATATTTAAAGTTTTTATATATTTTATATTTTTAGTAAAAGAGACGACAAGAATCTAAGGAATGCATGCCATAAATTTAATCCATGGTGATTGTTCAGTTCTGTTTCATTTGTCTTCCTTGAAGTATTTTTTAAGTAGCCTTTACAACAAACGTGGGGCCTGAACTCATTATTCTGAGATCAAGAGTCCCATGCTCTACCGGCTGAGCCAACCAGGTGCCCCCAAGTAAATAAAGGGAAGTATTTATTTATTTTTTTTAAGTAGACTTTTCATTTACCTTCCTTAAAATGGCTTCTTGGATTTTCCTAAGAAGTCATTTTCTTTTTATATTTTGCACCAATTAATTATCTTTGAGATCAAAGGATGGGAACTTCTGGGAAGATCTTAACATAAATGAAAACACCACAGACTCCCCTCTGCTGATATCCCCTTTTAAAAACCTCACAAGTGCCCAAAATGGCAGGTGGGGTTAGAACTGGCAAGAATACCTCCTGAAACTAAAGAGATGATTCACGCATATTTTACAGTAATTTAGAAATTTCTACACGTGTTTCCATCCATGTTACAGTATATAAAGCAGATTTCAGGCACAATGAAGCAGTTTTTGTCTGAACTGAAATGCCTTCCTGTAACACAGGTGGTTGAGGGTTATCCCCAAAGAGATCTCCACATGAAAAATTAGAAAAAAAACCCTGCATAGCCTGCAAAATAAGGTTGATAAGTATCAGAAAATATAAAAATTTTTATTTTAATTCTGTGCTTCTAATACTTCTAGAATTTTTGGAATGAAAAAGAAAATTAAGGGCAGACTTCTCTCAGTTCATGTGATGTGTATTGGGGTTATAAAGAGTGAAACCCCATAAATTACCAGGACACACTCCTCCTGGATTTCTTTATGCTTTCTTTCATAATATATGAATGTAGCAGCAATTTCAAATGCTGCATTATGGATGAATGACATTTGTTGAAAGTTAGATTATAGATGAAAGAACAAAATTACACTTATTTTAACATGTCTATACAGCTCGTCTATTTTTAGACTCCAAGAGATTGCAGGGAAAGCAGGAGATCTCAAAAGACCTCTAATAGATGATAAACAACTGTTTGTTAATACCTTTTGAAGTCCCAGTGGAATAATTTTCTGAAGATACATCAACCATTAAATTGTGAAAATTAGTGGAAAATCTGAATACACCCACACTTTAGACAAACATTTAGAAAGTTTATAAATGACTAGCACATATAGGGCAAAAGGCATGATTATAGTTTGACAAAAATATTTCAGGGGGAGGGAGATGACATCTATTCCATGTCATTAATGTTGGACTTTAATCACCAGAAAGCACAAGTCATGGTTATACATTTTCATCCAAGGTCTCTCTCTGCTGAAGTTCTTTTCCTTACATTCTGTCTTTGGTCATTTTTCTCTCTTGGCTAATTACTATTTTTTTTTTTTTTTTACCAATAGTCGATTTTGTGTACTTTTATTTATTTGTTTTAAAATATAATTTATTATCAAATTGGCTAACGTACAGTGTGTACAGTGTGCTCTTGGTTTTGGGGGTAGATTCCCGTGATTCATCACTTACATACAACACCCAGTGCTCATCCCAACAAGTGCCTCCTCAATGCCCATCACCCATTTTCCCCTCTCCCCCACCCCCATCAACCCTCAGTTTGTTCTCTGTATTTAAGAGTCTCTTAAGGTTTGCCTCCCTCTTTCTCTGTAACTATTTTTCTCTCTGCCTCTCCCCAGTGGTCTTCTGCTAAGTTTCTCAAGTTCCACATATGAGTGAAAACATATATTTGTTTTTCTCTGACTGACTTTTATATTTTTTATATCTATATCCTCTCTGTAAAATAGCAAAGCATATACTCCCTTCCCTTATGTCTTCCTAAAGCAACAGTTATGAGCCTAAGCCCATTTTACATTGATGATTATCTTCAAAATATATTCAAGGGACATGAAATACCAACATACTACATCATCTACAATAATAAAACCTAGAACTCATTTATCATTAATCTTAAATATCAAAGTATAAATGAGAAAGATCTGTTACATTAAGATGTCACGCTAGAGAAAAATATATATCATTTAAACTAGATAATTGTTTTTAAGCTGTCTTCTCATTCCAGATGTACAAGTTCTTCTGGTAGCTGCATAGCAGCAGAGCAACTCGTTGCTCATTTTAATTCAGGCTTATGCTTTTAGCGCTTTTGGCTTCGCTATAACCCTATAAAAGGTTAAGGAATATGAAATAATACCACTGTCATTCTTTTTAAACTACCATTTAGATTTCATTTCTCCCTAAATTAACTACTTCTAGATGTATTATACATGGTTTCTCGTGAAAGTCATCTAGAAACTTTAGATAGATCATTGTAAGACATTAACTAATACTTCTCAGTGCGGGAATCAATCACACCCACCTTTCCTGGCTCTGACATTTTCTGTAACTATTCTAAGAGACTTCCCGTTGTTTACTACCATTAATTCAATTATCTATCACAGGCAAATTTTTGCATACCTAACACTCTTTGTGTCAATGTTATAGCTTATTGTAATATTTAGGAAGACATGTTAAGAAACATCCAAATTTAAGTTAAATTTCAAGAAAGTGTATTATTCCCAATGGATATAATTCAACAGGGGTACTGACTTGATCCAGAGAACGCTTTCTGTCAGACCTCAGTTTAGAGGCTTAGTTTCTTGCCCTTGATTATAACTAGACTTGAATTTCTGCATCTAGTCTTCTTTAGTAGAAGAAGAAATTGCCCTTTCCCGTGAATGAGCAAAAGGCACCTCTTCCTGGAAGTGCAGCACCAGGGCCAGGTTGTATCACAGGCTGCACCTCCACCTGCTGTCCATCAGCCATCCATTTGCAGAGTGCGTCCTGAACACCGGGCGAAGTGAATCCACTTGGAACCAGTGACCAGCGAATCTGTCAGACAGCACGCAGGTATAGGTGAGAACTAAAGCAGCATCAGACCTTCAAGTGCGGGTCTTCTGTTCTAGCATTTGCTTAGCCTTGATGGTAGGAACCAAAGTGAAATCAAGTAAGTAAGAGATCCAAGTCTCCTTAGGCAGCAGGGTGCATAGAACCGAATGAAATCTGAATCTGAGCAAGGACGTCTGAGGAGACCACTTCGGAAGCCAGACACGGTCCCCTTGTTTCCTCTGTGATGCCATACTCTCCTTCGTCTCTACCGCTCCCACCACCATCACACATTGAAGAGGTGCTGGATGGAACAATGGCCAGGGGTCCTCTAACTCCCAGCTAGGAAGAGAAGACTGTGTTCTAAATGGCGTGTCCCCCTCCTCTGGGATTCTAACTGATGGGATCATGACCCACATGGATATTTACCACAGGCAGCACCATACTCCTTACTTCCCAGGTTTCCTGGTGCACCATCTGCATGTGGACTAACCTTTCTCTGTATGGTCTGGAACTTCAGTTTTGTCACCTTAAAAACTCCCCTACGTTCTCAGGATCCCGTGTAAGTGTTCCCTCTGCCTTCTTTTATAAAATCCCAGTGTCCAAGGTTGAGTATCCTTTCCCTTCATACCCTTCAAGAGGTGATTTGTTTATGATCTTGCACCTTGCATACCTCAGAGTCTAGCATTAATTACACATACTCTATTTTATGAACTAAATGTGACTTCATTCTTTCTCACACTGCCTGTTCAAGCCCATTCTGTTCACTGGTCTTTGCCAGCCTCTTAGTAAAATATAGGATCTATAGGCTTGTCTAAGGATTCCCAGACAACAAATATACAATCCTCCGGTCAATTTTAAGCAATATAATGCCCAGTATAGTTTAGTGATGACATAAATGTAAAACTTCTCTCTCCTAGTCTGTGACTACTTCAGGCTTACCAATCCATAGGTTAAAAAGGAGTTGTGGTTGGTTTCTTAATTATTTTTTATAGTTTATTTATGTTGAGAGAGAGAGAACTTGAGTGGGAGATGGGCAGAGAGAGAGAGAGAGAGACAGAGAGAGAGAGAATCTCAAGCAGGCTCTGCACTGTCAGCACAGAGCCTGATCCGGGGCTCAAACTCACAAACAGTGAGATCATGACTGATGTTTAACCGACTGAGCCCCCCAGACACCCCTACTACTTCATTATTCTTGAAGCATCTTTACCTACACATGCCAGCTGCTGTTTGGGGTGTCTACTGGATTCTAGCAGAGGGAGGGAGAAGTCATAAACAGGAAATACTTGGCTGGTACATATATAAGCTAGAGTGTCATTCGGGATCTAGTAGATGGCCAAAACTCACCATTTCTACTTTTGGTGCATTCTCAGGAAATGCTTCTAATCCCTGAATACCTCTCACAGCTCCTTTGCCCGGGGAAGTTCTGCATCTGACCCGCCATGAACAATTCTGGCTTACTCTTTGTTTCTTAGTTGGTCACATGCTCTGGGACATTGGAAATTCCCAAGTGGGCCTCTGGAATAAAGCTCTCTTAACACTACTCATTCTGGGCCACATCTGGCCACAGGGAAATATCCATACATTCTTGCACGACCAAGTCTTAGAGGAAGGCGACTAATAGTCCTGATTCACTCAGGACATCCCCTATTTTAGCTCTGAAAGTCCCAGGTCCTGGTAAATCCTCCAGTCCTAGGAAAACCCAAACTGTTGATTACTGTGTATAGAGATCCAGAAAAGTCCTTTCCTTTCTGATGTAATTTATGAGCAGTCTTTCACCTTTAAATAGATTTAAAATCTATTAGGGTGAAGTCAGATAGATACCTGTGTCCATATCACTCAAAGCCTAAAGACTAATGCTTAACTCTCTCCAGGAAGTCTTTCTAAAGATATCAAACTTTGGCTTAATGAAGAGGAGGCATCCACTTCGTCTCCTCACTAGGGACTAGAAAAGAAAACACAGTACACACACGGGAAGAGGGTCTCTAAACCAATGAGTGGTAGACTAATGCTGGCACAACCTGTTTCTCAATCTCGTAAGTGCCTTGTGCACATGATCTTGCACTTCTCTTTAGAATATTGGGTTACTTGGAATTAGTTGTGCCACTGTTGACTGTTGAGATCTTTGCCAAATTCTAGAGCAATAAGGATCATATTTCTAGGATGGACTTCTCTGTGCTCCCATTGTTACTTTCAAAAAATGTCTATTCTTTCTCTCTTCAAGGTTGACTGTGACTTTAAAATGTGTGATAATCCTTTGTAGCTCCTATTTTTGACCACCAGGTTAGAACAGATACATTTATTTGTATTTTCCATGTGAACACTCAACTTCTAGCCCACAGGGAGAGGACATCTTTAAGGCAAATTTTATGTCCATCCTCCATTCTAAGAAAATAAGGTACAGCAGTGTATCTTATACAGATAGAGATTCTTAAAACACTTGCAGATAATATAATGATACTTTTTACCTTCGGGTCAGATAAATAATCATCTGTTATCTCCCACCAGATATTTATAACATATTTTTTTTATTTTCCTTTGTTAACAAAAAGGATAATGTTAATTATGGAGAGGAAACCTAAAGCAGGTGGCTTAGTGGTTCTTTGAGGGATAGTCTCATAGCAAAATACAGTTTGAATCAGGAGTTAAAAATCAGAATTTATTCATTTTAAAGGACATGTAATCGGTGCTAAGGAATGTACTGGTTTTTATATGCCCAAATGTATTATTTTGCTTCAATTCTAATTATATGTTGGGAGCACAACAGAACGTGTTAAAAACTGACAATCTATAATATAAAACACATGAGAAATTTATGGGACCAAAGGCACAAATAATTCATAGATGCCAATGACAGATCAACTCCTTCGTCCTTCAGATGGTCAAGAGCCACAAAATTTTAACTGTGTACCTGGGCTGGGATCTTAACTCTACAACATGCCAGTCATGTGGTCTTTGACAATCCATCTCCGTGACTATCAGGCTCCGACCTCTTAACATCGAAGGCAATTCCTGAAGAATCTGTGTTTGCAAAACATGGTGTAGTGATAATGACTGTGAGGTAGAGACCGACACTGTATTAATAGTAGGTAGTCAACAACATAATTTTAGCCAGTCTTACCTAGATGGCACCCCACGGTGACTGATCACAGCCAGTGGAAATGTGATGCTGTGATTCTCCTCTCAGGAGGAGCTGAGGACAAACAATGTGTGAGAATCACTGAACTGCTTTCAGGTCATCCTGGCCATAAGCCAATCCTTTGGGTGGGATGCTTTCAGAAAAACACAAGATGGGTGAATTCTTACAATGGCCAAAGCCCATATTCATAAAACTTCAGAAAACGGAAGACAAAAAAAAAATGTGAAGAAAAGCAGGTCTCTCTAAAAGGATTTGTTGTCCAGTAGCTGAGAACTCTTTAACAGCAGCCCAGGCAGCCTTGGGACAATGGCGATATCTCCTCAAAAGTCTGGGGCAAAAATATTTTGAACATAGAATATCTTATTAAACTAATATTAATTGAGTATGAAGCCCTGAGTGGTAGCAATTTCCTATATGTAAGCTTTCAGAAATTTTACTTTGTATGCATTCTTTCTCAGGAACCTACTAAAAGTTTTGTCACACAATAATTTGAAGTCAGTTTTAAAAGGTATAGACATTAGACCTAGAAAAGAGGAATTCCAAAACAACAGATTATGGATACGAAGGGATGTCCAAGGGAAACACTATGCACTTAACTTTAAGAGGAAACAGTCAAAACTGCAATTTATCTGCAGCTCTGGGAGAAATGATTCCAAGAAGAAATCAATGCAATACTTAATGCATCGGAGTGGCTTAAAGCGAACAGACAATTGGTGGGAAGCCAGGGCTTGAATTAATACTGATTGTTTAGTAAACAGAGCAAATGGGTAAAGGGGGGGGGTTTGCATTATTGGAAGTAGGAAAAAAAACAGCAACAAAACAGAATTGTACAAGAAAAGAAAACTAGTTATTTTACAGTATGTGTCTCGGCTATGAAGAGCATTTTTGTGATCTTAGTAATGCCTGTGTGGAATGTGGATTTAACCAAATTTACCACTTACCAATATTGAGAGGATAAAAATATTAAATGTGTTCGTGTGTACATTTGTATGAGATTAGATGGGGGGATTGAAATTGGGAGGTCAGTAGAAAATGTTTCCGGGTGGAAGACTAAGAGCAAGTACTGTACATGAGTTTAATAGACATGTGGAGGTAAATGTCAAATGAACAAGCCAAAGAGCATCAAGTATGGTCACTTTGGGGGCAGAATATGAAGGAAGTGGAAGACAAGGAACTTCTGTTTATTCTCCATTGGGTCCTCATTTACTTCTGTCCTTGTCTGTCTCCCTCGGCCTTTCTGGAAGGCTGACCTCTATGATTCTACAATGCCCAGTCTCCTTTGCCCTTTGACTTGTAGAAGATCTAAGGATCACGGGGCAGGAGAAGAGGGGATATTTGCCTCTACACTCCCTTGCCCTCTGATTTCGTGTCTCTTCTCCCTCGTGTTCCCTCTCCCAACCTTGACCTCTCACCTAAATAGATTTAATGGATAATGTCAAAGTTTAAACAGAATTAGTAAACTGTATAAGCCCATGTTTACTTTTTCCTTTTTCAATGTTCATTTCTGAGAGATAGGAACTAGGGAGGAGCAGACAGAAAGAGACAATCCAGAGTAGACTCTGTGCTGTCAGTGCAAAGCCTGACGTAGCCCTTGAACCCATGAACGGTGAGATCATGACCTGAGCAGAAGTCAGATGCTCAACCAACTGAGGCCGCCCAGGTACCCCTACTTTTTCATTTTAAGTACTGTAAAAACTGACTTCCGGGGTAGCTGACACTTAAGGTATGGTTAGAGTAAATACATGTATATTTGCTTGATGTAAAAGATGAAAGTTTGAGTATTTGTCTGGGAGAACTAAGAGACCTAGACTAATCCTGGAAGTTAATTTGTGACGTTGCCACCTCGGTGCCCTGGCGGTGCAGGTAGACGCATGTTTGAGGACTTCTGTCAAGATTCCTGAAACCAGACTACTTAGAGGCATCGAGGGACTTCATATTATATGGAATCCTTCCCTGCCCCACTCTCCACTGACTGAGTGAACACATGCACTCACACACGGACACACACCACAAAAAAGAGCCCAAGGACTCGCACCTTGCCTCAGGGTACAGTACAATGGCGAGGTGAGAGACCCCGACAATGACAAATTGCATTGCTCAACATTAAAGAAGAAAGGCCAGTGCTCTCTACAATATTCTTAGTGGGTTCTTGCTAATACATGTGAGCTGCTACAGTAGACTGACTTGTGCTCTCTCTCTATCAAAAATAAATAGACATTAAAATAAGTAACCAAATATTTCTAGAGATGCAATCTGTCTCAGCCTTTTCATGAACATGAAAGAATAGGAAGAATAAACTCTGCTTTTTTTTTTCTTTTTGGTTAATCTTTCTATAGGCAGACATAGTTTAAAAAGTCAAAATTCTTTTAATTTTCCTTAAACTCTATGAGGTTTTCTTCCCAATGCATATTATGTAAGTGGTTTCATCAGGATATAATTTATAAACTGCAGATTGTATGTATTTAGAGTGCACAATTTAATGTTCTGACATATTGATAAATCAGTGAAAACCATCGCCACAGTCAGGGAAAGGAACACACTTCTTAGCCCTATAGTTTCCTCCTGCCCCTATGTGGTTCGTCCATCAAGCCCTCTCTTCTCTCGCCTGCAGACAAACTTTGATCTGCTTCCTGTCACCTAGATCAGCTTACATGTTCTAAAACTGTGTATGAATAGAAATCCCACGTTCTTGTGATTCATCTCTGCCCCTCCCCCACTTTCATGCACTCTTGCTCTCTCTCAAAATAAACTTTTTTTTTTTTTTAAATGAAGACAATTAGAGTTGCTGCTTCTAGGGATTTTTGTTGAGTTCTGATGAGTTAGTTCTTTATAAATGAAATAATTCTTTCAGTCAGTTGAGCATGAACATCTGTTATTGCATGTGTTTATTCCTGGTTAATGCTGTATAAAATTTCATTGTACAGATATATAACAACTTTTTTACAATTCAGCTATTGATGGACATTCAGGTTGTTTCTAGGTTTTGGCTGTTAAAAATGAATCTGCTGTGAACATTCAGGTGAAAGTGTTTGTATGTATACATGCTTTCATTTCTCTTGAGTAAATGCCTAGAAGTGGGATTTGACTTTGACAATGAAGGAATCTGATCTCGCTTTCTTTCTTCAGGATCCAAAAAAGGTAAGGAAATACAAGGATCGGGTGTGTGATCCTATCTGAAGTTTGCACGGATTACACCAAAGTTCCTCATTAAGCATGAATGGAAGCATTAATAGAAAAATAACAAATAAAATAGCTTTGGGAAAGAATTAGTAGGCAGAAGAAAAAGGCAGTAAAGAAGCTACTAGAGTTATCCAGGCTTAACACATAACCACCACCTGATTGCCTGTGAGGAGGCAGCCATGTCTAGTGTCTGTTGGAGGTGATTCGTTTAAGCAGGAACATTAATAAGAGTGCATTGGGGCACTTGGGTGGCTCAGTCAGCTTAGCTCCTGATCTCAGGGGTCGTGGTTTCAAGCCTGCATTGAACTCTGTACTACTAGGACTTGGGATTCTCTCTCTCCTCTGCCCCTTCCCCACTTGCTCTCTCTCAAAATAAATAAACTTAAAAAAATAAAAGTGCATTAAAATTTTTTTAAAAATATATCTAGAAAGTTTAAGGAAGTTATAATGTATTAAATATTCTTGATTGTTATAAAAACACAAGAGCTTTTATATGCCATTTTAAGGGTTTAGAGAAGTAATTAACCTTAGGAAGAATAATTTTAAAAGAGAAAAATGCATACATTCTATGGGGTCCAAGAAAATCTTGCCAAACTCTCCATTTGAAACAGTAAGATTAATATTGTACATAAAATTTTTCTTTTTTCTCAATTTCTGATATTGTAGGTACTCTTTATATTATTCACTTTATCATTTTTGGATATTTAAGAGAATTTCTGTCAGCATTCTATTAGCATTTTGTTTAAGATAACTGCAAATACAATGCTTCTTTATTTAAAATATAACTTCCTTTTACGAAATCAATACTTTGATTTCTGATGGAATGATACCAACATGCCAGTATAAGGATAGTGTCTGACAGGGGTCCCTGGGTGGCTCAGTCAGTTAAGCATCCCACTCTTGGTTTTGGTTCAGGTCATGATCTCATAGTTCATGAGTTCAAGACCCACACTGGGCTCTCCACTGGCAGTACGGAAACTGCCTGGGATTCTCTCTCTCTCTCTCTCTCTCTCTGCCCCTCCCCGCTCACTCTCTCTGTCTCTCAAAATAAATAAACTTCAAAAAAATTTTTTTTTAATAAGGGATAGTGTTTCATCTATCAATCACATTTAACATCTTTCTGAATATTGTTTGTCACAACGCTATAACATTGGTCACCTCCGTTTTAGAAAAGCTATTTTGGCTAGTGTATATTTAGCTCAAAGTCTTAAAACCAGGTTTAAAACACAAACCTCTTGGATAATTATGTATTATATATAACATCTCATGTTCCTTTTATTCAGCATAGCAGTTTTATCTCAAGAATTTTAGGTTCTGGAATCTTAACTACCTGGTCCATGAAAATTCTATAGTAAGAGTCCAGCGCTTGTGAGAATCACAGGATTACTTCATAGCTTGGAATTAGGAACAGAGAATTTCTTAGATGCAAGAAAGCTTAGACATTGTCCAATCCAACTAACTTTAGAAACACTCTGAGAATCTTGTATTAGCCATTTTGCTAATACATAGGTGTGACACACACACACCAGGGAATAATTGTATATAGTGTGGATCATATACTAAATCCCTAAGTATTAACCACCATCATTATGCTATTAACATAAGAGTTACAGTTATTTTTTTTCTTGTTCTATATATGTCAGGTTCATTATGGTTTTAGTCTTAAAGAAGACAATCATGCTGTGAAGTCTGAAAAGCTACTTTTCTAAGCTCTAGTTTTGAATCTGTTATTTTGGTACTTAAATATATGTTTTATTTTACAATAATTTTAGACCTAACAAAAGTTGCAAAGATAGTACAGAAAGTTCCTGGATACTCTGCATCAAATTTTCCCAGTTTTTGTATATATTCTATTACTATGGTACATTTGTAACAGCTAATAAACCAATAATGGAACAATATTATTAACTAAACTCTATACTTTATTAAGATTTCATTAGTTTCCCTTAATGTCCTTTTTATGTTTCAGGATCTCATCCAAGTTACTGCTTTACATTTAGTCATTATGCATCCTAGGCTCCTCTGGGCTGTAATCATTCCTTGCTTTTGATGACTTTGACAGCTTTGAGGAGCACTGGTAAAGAATTTTTTTAGAATGTCCCTAAATTTGGGCTTTTCTAACTTTTTTCTTATGGATAGGCCAGAGTTATGAGGGCTTTTGGAGGGGAGGGGAATGTGGGGAAAGACCACAGAGGTGAAGTGCCATTCTTGAAATATCATGTCAAGAGTACATGGTATCATCATGACTTATTGCTGATCAGGTTCACCTTAATCCTCAGGTCCCTACCCTGAAAAGTTTTCATACTTGTATGCTTTACAAGCAAGTTACTAAGCGGAGACCAAATTTAGGAGGTGGGGAGTTATGTTCCACCTCCTCAGTGAAGAATTCTCTACGTCATTATTTGGAATTCTTCTGTATAAAAGACTTATCTATTCTCCATCTTTCTTATTCAATCACTCTATTTTTATCAGTATGGACTCATGGATATTTATTTTTATTCTCTGGGTTATAATTCCACACTTCATTTATTGTGTTCCTCCTTTTTCTTCAACTCCTGCCATTGGGAATCTATCCTGTGTCCCTTCCTTCCTTTCTGATACTACTAGATGCTCTAAGTTTCCTTTGTATATTTCTTACCTGGGTCTTAGAATCAGCCATTTCTCCAAGGAGCTCTGATTCTTTTTATCAAAGAATGTTCTTGGAAACCAAGGCCTGAGCACTGATGTACTCATTGCTATTGGAGTGTCATCACTTCTAGGCTATCTGAGCAGAGAGAGCTAGGAAATAATACATATGCGGGAAACTCATCTATACCAGCAAATCTGTAAGTATTTTTACATCTATCCCGTAGTATCTATTTTAAACTCAATATGAGTTTATTCTGATATCTTCAACTCTATTCCAGTCCCACATGGTTTGTTCTAACTTCTCTCCTTGCATATCTCTACCCATCCCTATGAACAGTGAGAACCTGTCTACTCTACCCACCATCCATTTACTTATTTTCTCAACGCCATATATGTGCACAGCGGTTGCAAAACAGTAAACCCTGACCCTTGTGAGAAACAATTTTACCAATTAGACGAAAGCACTTAGTTACATTTCCTTTCGCTTTCCTCTTCTAGCTTCCAGTCATTTCCAAAGTCACTTAAATCAGCATGTCTTCTTCCTCACCCATGTCAGTGAGGTAATGTCATGTACTAACAATGAAACTGGATTACTTTGTGACAGTTCACATTTTATTTCCTTATATGAGTTTTTAAAAACTTACACACATGCAGTCGATTTCATTCTTTGAGGTTTAAAAGTATATGGATTTTAGTACATGGAGAAAGTTTTCGAGCTCTCTATTAAATCTGGAAACAAAAATATGTAGAAGGTAACAGGTGGTGACATGATGTGAGATGGAGGCAAGGTCTATGGAGGGACAAGATCGAATGATCTTCATCATTGGAGTTCTGATCTACCATATTTCCTGGCGTATAGCAGGTGCTATTATTATCAGAAATCTTTTAGAGATTTGTTACTTAAATCTTGATTTCTTGATGCCAGATCAAGAATTTCTTGATGCCAGATTTCTGTATTGCTATTTTTTTATATCACTCTTCTTCATCTAGACAATTTGGGATTGTACAGGCTGGGCTATAGCATACACATTGACACTCATATCTATTTTTCATAATAGTATTCTATATTTCAAAATCTAAACTATTTTGTAAGTTTTGCCTTCACAAGGTATGAGTAAGGAGTTTGTGCATGCCTATCCTTTACCTTTCTTGTATTAAATGGTAGGCATTTCTGTTTCCACCTTAACAAGTGGAAATTATTATCTTTTCTTTTTACTTTCTTAGAAATATTTTCCATTTGGTTTGGAATTAGGTTCCCCTAGTCATTTATTCTCTTCTTAGAGAGATTAAACGATTATCACACAAATCAAAACTGCTTTTATCTGAAGACATCCCAGAAGATGCCTAGGGAGTTAAAATGCCCAATTCTACTGTATCTTTCCTCTGGATCTACTGTAATTTCCATCACACTCTCATTATAATAACTAATGTTGTTAACATTATTCTTTGTAATTTACAAAGGCACTGTACAATTTCATTTGATTATCACAGTGAATCTACAAATAAGTCCGAAATTCATTTTGCAGTTGTGTTTCAAAGAAGTGAAAGACTCTGTTCATATCCTAATGCTACTAACTCATGATCTAAAATCTGAACACAGGATTCTTTCTCTAAATGTTATGCTCTGTTTTAATTTTTTTTGACATAATAAAATAAACATATTTTGAGATCAAGAAACCACAGCAATAATATAAGAAAGCCTATCTCCCTATGTCTGCTTCTCTGAAAAAATACAGATTTGTTTTCTTAACGGTTCAGAGTAAGTTGCAGACATGATGTTCCTTTACCACTACATTCAGTGTGTATTTCCCCCAAGCAAGTAAATTCTCTTACATAGCTGCAGTGCAAACTCAAGAAACTAACATTGACACAATACTACTCCTTTCCCTTTTTTGTTTCAGTGTTGTCCACAACCTCTCTGGGTTGATTTCACCATTAGTTTCATTAATTTTCCTGCATATATATATATATATATATATATATATGTTTGTTTTTTAAACTAAGAGCTCAGTTCTCTTCCTTGTCCTTTCTTACATCTGGTATTTCTTTACAATTATGCGTGTTCTGTCCTTGCCACATTCTAGCACCCAGTCAGAATTCCTCTAGATTTCTTGATCTCTCAAGAACAATGCAAACACTGCTGTGGTGGGCTCTCCATTTGTATAGTATCCATTCCATCTAGAATTTAAGTTGCCTGTCTGTACTCAATTAATATCAGGTAATATTGTCTCTCATATGAATCTCTTTCCCTCTCCTATTTTTTACTTCCTGTGTTAAACTTGCTATTTGCCTAGAAACTAGACTAATGTGTTTACCCAGAGAATTTTCTTCCATCTGTCTACAAATTCAGTTTAAATTCCTCATTATCAAGCCATTTATCTCTGAAATAATACTTTTTCTATACAAATAGCTATTGGCAAGGGACAGAATGTATCAGTCTGGTATCTTGAGTCATAATTTGGAAATGCACATTTTAAAAATTCTATTTTCACATCCAGTGTTTTCATTCCCATATATTTCTTTCTCTTGCAGAGTTCCAATTGCCAGGGGGAACAATGACTGAAAACACCACCTGTGAATACTTGTCTTTATTAACTGCCAAAGACTTCATAATCTCTAAACCATCCCTTTAATTTTTACTCAAACCATAAAGATAGCAAGCAATTGATGGAATTTAAGATTCTTAGAGAAGACAAAAGGCAAAGACGACATACCAATTCATTGACTATTTAGAGTATTCATTCGTTCATTCATCCATTCATTCATGCATGCATTTAAGAAATATTTGAATTCTTGAATCCATATATCTGCCTGACCCTTTGAAAAGTATATTACAGGAGTGAATACGGCAAGACAAGCGACCGACTGCATTGAGCTCATATCGCAGCCAGAGTTTCATATGATAAAGAAACCGGGAAGGGTACCCGGGTGACTCAATCAGTTGAGCTCCCCACTCTTGATTTGGGCTCAGGTCATGATCTTAGGGTCCTGGTATTTAGCCTCTTATCCAGCTCCACACAGAGTATGGGAGCTGCTTGGAATTCATTCTCTCTCTTTCTCTCTCTCATAAAAGTAATAATAATGATGAAATAAGAAAACAAATAAGTAATAAGAAACAGTGACACATGGATGAATTGAAATAAACAATGTGCCAAGATGGAAGGTAATGTGTGGAGCATCTCTTTAGGTAGAATGAGCTGGATTTCTTTTCGGAGCTAGTGGAAAACATAAACAAGTACCTGGAGAAGAGAGTCAGGTAGGAAGGATTTAAAAACAAGGTTATTATTTCCAAATATGTGGTGATTAGATCAGACTAAACAATGCCCATCTCTTAATGGCAGTATGAAGATGGTTACAAAGCTATTATGTATAGCCTCGGAAGATTTATTCCTACTGTTGACTGAATAAAAAGGGATAGGAGACACTTAGGGACTTCTTCTGATGATAAACCCTTAAATAAGATTAGTCTGATACTCTTGAATGATTTACTCAAAGATATGGTGTTTCTGGACAACTTTTTCCTCCTTATGGTCCAGTGGTTTTATAGAGGTTTCTCTGCTATTTGCTGAACCAAAGGAATTGACTACCAAAAATGGATGGCCCATTAGAAACACATGGCTTCTCCCCTGCAACTGCCTGCAGAGTTTTCTTATGATCTTAGCTTTCTAAAACAATTGGCATTTCTCTAACTGAAATATGTCTTCATATTCCATAAGTTTCCAATCATGCCACATTTCTTCTTCTTTTCCTTCTTTCTTTTACTGTTTCTCTTGGACTGAAGTTTGCACTTGCATCCATTACTAACAATCTGTGTAACTATGAAAAATCTATTCAATGTTTTGTGTTTTCACTTCCTTAACTGGAAAAAACACCCACCATTAATATTTCCTACCATTTGGGCTATAGTCAGAGGTCATTCAGATAATCTTTATAAAGCAATTAATGTAATTCCTGGAACTAACAAATGCTCAAAATGTATTACCTACTATTTTTATAATGAGAAATTTGTACTTTTCGCCCCTAACATTTCCTACATTCTCATTTTAGTTCACATTCTTGACTTTGGTATTCTGAATAATTGCTTGGTTTTACTGAGTTCCTTTAATACTTCACATCTTTCTGTATTAATTCCATTTTAAGTTTATATTAAAGTGTACATTCAAAAAGTACTCATATTCTTTTTTTAAATTTGTTTTAACATTTACTCATTTTTTGAGAGATAGAGAGTCAGAGCCTGAGCAGAGGAAAGGCAGAGGGAGAGGGAGACACAGAACCTGAAGCAGACTCCAAGCTCTGAGTTGTCAGCACAGAGTCCAATGTGGGGCTCAAACCCACGAACTAGGCGATCATGTCCTGAGCTGAAGTCAGATGTTTAACCAACTGAGTCACCCAGGCACCCCAAAAAGTGCCCATATTCTGAGTCAACTGATAAATTCACTTTCATAAAGTGAACAGAGTCATGTAAACATCACTTATATCAAAAAATAGAATATTTTACAGCATCTTGAATGTCCCACTTTTGGTGCTGCTCAGTCATATTTCTTCACAAAGATAGCCACTATTCTCACATTTATAGCCATAGGTCAGTTTTGCCTGTTCTTGAATTTTTTACAAATGACTTTAAACTGTATGTGCTTCTTTGCATCTGGCCTTTTACTCATTATATTTACAAGATTCTTCCTTACTGTTGGCATGCGGTGATGGTTTGTTAATTCTCAGTGCCGTGAAGCATGGGTAGCAAACTGTCACCCACAAGGCAAACTTGGCCCAGTGCTTATTTCTGTAAATACAGTTTTATCTGAGTACAGCTGTGACCATTTGTTTATTTATTGTCTATGGCTGCATTCATGCTCCAGTAGTAGAGTTGAGTAGTTGTGATAGAGGATGTTGGATCTTCAAAGCCTAAAATACTTACTTTCTGGCCTTTTTCATGGAAAATGTGCTGCCCAGTGTCTTTGTTTAATGTGGGCCCCACCCTGACTTCTGTGTCCCCAAGGCAGGAAATGTTACTTGGAGACATCAGCGCTCCAGCCAGAGGATACAATTTCAAGTCAAATTCTGCCCCTTAGTGAGAGTGGGATAGTTATGTAACCTTTGTAAAACCTAATGCTTTTTTGTTGCTGCTGCAAAACAGTGATGATCACTGTGCCTTATTCATATTTGTATGGTGCTTATGAAAGGTTATGAGGTTTAAATGTGAGCTTGCGTGCTCATCTCAGTTGGTGTGTCAAACTACTTGTGGGATGAGGAGCAGATTTCTCATGCCACAAACATCTATATATCGATAGAAAGATGGTGGAGGTGCCTGGAAGGCTCCGTTAGTTAAGCATATGACTTCCGATTTCCGTTCAAGTCAATATCTCACAGTTTGTGAGATCTGAGATGGAGCCCCACATTGGGCTCTATGCTGACAGTGGGGAACCTGCTTGAGATCTTCTCTTTCCCTCACTGTCTGCCCTTCCCCCACTTTCACACACTCTCTCTCTCTCAAAATAAATAAATAAACATTTTTAAAAATATAAACAATTAGAGTTGCTGCTTCTAGGGATTTTTGTTGAGTCCTGATGAGTTAATTTTTTTATAAAGCACTGGTAAAAGCATCAATAATATGTTACCAAAGAGCAGACACCAAGTAACCCCTGCTCGCTGTTCCTGTCAAAATCATTGCCATTATCATCAGCGTTATTTCTAAGCTAATCAACATAAAAAAAACTCCAAAAACAAAATATAAGAACATGATTTGAAAATTACAACATTGAATCTCATGGTGAAAACCAGAAAGATTTCCTTTGAGTACCAAATGTATCAGACTTCTTTGCATTATGAATAATCATCTGGTTCTATTGGTTGCCTGAAACTTGGACTGGAAGATGGGCAGCAGTGAGAAAATTGAAAATGCTGGACCTGCCGTGGTTTAATGTAGAAGAAAGGATTTAAAGACTCAGAGATATTTTATATACCTGATATAAGTGATATCATACAAAATTTAACTTCTCTTGTTTGGTCCATTCATCTTGTCACAAATGGCGAGATTTTGTCCTTTCTCATGGCAAACTACTATTCCATTTTGTGTGTGTGTGTGTGTGCGTGTGCGTGTGTGTGTGTGTATGTGTGTTGGGGGGGTATATCACATCTTCTTTATTCATTCATCTGTTCATGGACACTTAGGTTGTTTCCATATCTTGCTATTGTGAATAATAATTCAATCAACGTGAGAGTACAGATAGCTCAAGTACCCTGTTTTCACTTCCTTTGGATGTATACCCAGAAGTGGGAATGCTGCATCATATGGTAATTTTACTTTTAATTTTTTGAGAAACCTCCATACAACCTAAAAATTGCTAAGAGGGCAAAGCTTCAACATTCTCACCACAAAAAAAGAAACATTATGTGACATATGGAGGTGTTAGTTAAGACAGTTGTGGTACTCATACTGAATTATAAGGGTATACCAAATCGCACGTTGTAAGTTTTAAACTTACACAATGTTATATATAAACTTTATTTCAGTAAAGCTGGGGTAAAGGTGTAGGGATATTGGTATGTTAATGTCACTTAAAACTCACCCACCCTGGGAGGTTTGGGAAGGCACACAAAACACCACGACACTGATACAAAAGTTTTCAAGGGGAGCTTCAGCATCCTCTGTGATCATCTTCTCTGTAAGTCAGGCTCTACAGTGGGAAGTGCAGTCATTGAATTAAGAAACATAAATACAGTGGGAGTAATTGGACCCTGGGATAGCATTCAACACTGAATGTAATTTGGGTGTGCTTACTATAAGGAACAATGGACGCAAAGGAGCAATCAGCACAGTCTGACCAGCAGAGACCTATGATGTTGTCTAGAAGTGAAATGGATAGAAAGACCACTACATTCTGTCTTGATCTTTATAAGCAGGAAAGTTCTAGGTCAGTGAATAAAACTTACCGGGAAACCTAAAAACAGAGAGCCAAATCCCTTCAATCAATTCCCAGACTTCAGCCAGTTTATAGATATAAAGCCACTTGAATGAAGAGGAGCCCAGATCCCCTGAAGGAAAGACCTCATTCACTGTCAAAGATTTATACTGTTTATTATATCTCTCACAGTCTTTGTTCCAGGAAAGTACAACTTTTTAACAACTATGCATTGGAGAAAAGGAAGTGATCAGATTTCGGGGCGTGGGTGGGGAGACTATTGGATTATAGTTTAGAACTCAGAGAGGTAGGGGCACCTGGGTGGTTCAGTTGGTAAAGCATCCGACTTCGGCTCAGGTCATGATCTCATGGCTTGTGAGTTCGAGCCCCACATCGGGCTCTGTGCTGACAGCTCAGAGCCTGGAGCTGCTT
This sequence comes from Hyaena hyaena, assembly GCF_003009895.1. Classification (NCBI taxonomy): domain Eukaryota; kingdom Metazoa; phylum Chordata; class Mammalia; order Carnivora; family Hyaenidae; genus Hyaena; species Hyaena hyaena. The sequence continues at coordinate 1,307,025 of NW_024081088.1, read as the reverse complement.
CAGATTCTGTGTCCTTCTCCCGCTCTGCCCCTCCCTTGCTCTCTCTCTCTGTCCTTTTCTCTCTCTCAAGAATAAATTTTAAAAAATATTTTAAAAAAAGAACTGAGAGATGTAAAACATTGTTGTGCCCCATCAGAGTAGTGGTTCATGAAGATCAGATTATCAATGGTTTTAGTTTACATGCTTTGTACAATATCCAATAGGTTCCCAAAGATGTTCTGTGATTATTTCTCTGGTTTCAAAATTCGTAATCGGAGTAGACATACTCAGCACCTGCGAAATCAGAACACCAGCTCCCTGATGTGACCGTGAGGGGTATTAAGGTAGGAAGGCCAAATGGAAGCCACCAGAGCTTCCTTTACCCAGGAAAAGAGTAAACTCAAAACAATATCACATTCTTAGGAGGAGTACAGAGATTGGTACCACCCCCAAGGATTTGAAAGATACACGGTGTGATTCCTACCACATCTCCATTCAACGTTCCTATTTCTCTGGGGAGAAGAAAGGTGAATCTTGGAGAATGAAGTGAATTGTCAAAGCTAAACCCATTTGTGACTCCAAACGCAGCCCCTGTGTCACATGTGGCTTTACTACTTGAGCAGGTAACATGTTCCCTGGTATCTGGTATGCAGCTATTGAGGGGGCAAATAATTTGTCTCCATCCCTCCTAATAAAGACCACCCATGTCCATCTGCTTTCATTGGGCACAGCCACCAGTGTGTCCTTACCTCTTACCTCAGGACTAAATCAAATCTCCAGCGTTCTATCATTTCGTTCTCAGGGATTTTCATCTCCTTTCCTTTCCAGAAGATATCACACTGGCCCAATATACCAACTATGCTGATTGAACCTATCGAGTAAGAAGTAGCGACTATTCTAGACTTCTTGGTAATAAATCAGCCTGTCAGAGGATGGGAAATAAATACAACAAAAATTCAGGGCCTTGCTGCCTCAGTGAAATTCCTAGAGGTCCAGGGGTATGTTGAGATGTTCCTTTCAAGGTGAAGGATAGGTGATTGCTTCTGGCCCCTCCTACAACCAGAAAAGAGGCCCCTGTGGTCTGACTCAACCACAGACACGATCAGGAGTGGTGTCCGCACTCAGCATGCAATCAGATTTTTGACCTTCCCCAGACCCATCTGCCTGGCATACAGTAATGCTTTTGGAAATGATTAAGCCTGTGAGTGTGAAGTAAACATGTCAAAATCTTGCAGCTCAGCGTGAAATCCGAGACAGCCAGTGTATACCTCCTGTGCAGAGTATCAGGATATCAGGTGGGGCCAAGGTTCAAAATTACCTGCTGTGGCAAGAACTGATTAAAAAATGCTAATGGACTGATGAGACATTCCAGTTCTCTTGCTTCCTTTTGGTATTAGAGACATGACTGGAGCAAGTAGATGTAAATTGTCAGTGAGCAATAACTGTGCACAATTAAACAAAAGAGGGGCGCCTGGGTGGCTTAGTCGGTAAAGCGTCCGACTTTCGCTTAGGTCATGATCTCGCGGTTCCTGGGTTCGAGCCCCGCGTCGGGATTTGTGCTGACTGCCGGATCAGAACCTGGAGCCTGTTTCAGAGTTTGTGACTCCCTCTCTCTCTGACCCTCCCCTGCTCACGCTCTCTCTCTCTCCTAGAAATAAATAAAAAAAACTTAAAAAAAACCCATAAAACAAAAAACAAAAACAAAAGAGGGATTTGGCCTGAAAGAAAAAGATGGGGCTTCCTGCTTTTAAAAAAAATCTGTCGACAGTTTAAGTGATTAATTGGATAAATGAAATTAAATGGGCAAATGAAAGAAGGAAAGCATTATGGTCATATTTGTACAGCAGATGATTAGGCAGCCCCGGTTCACAAATCACCATCATAAAATACCAACCTGTGAAGACATTCTTCTCATTTTTGTTTTGTCCATTTTAAATTTAAGTCTCTAAACGTTATGGATAAAATATCCAGTACCCCTAAAGGAATGTAAATACGTTGAACTTCCACAGACTTACCAGACATCATAAAGATGAAAAGGGAAATGGAAAATTAGATGTGCTAACCAGTTTTAAAGCCAATAACCATTCAATGTGGAGAAAATGTGCTACCTCGTTAGTAAGCAAAGGAATTCAGCTAAAATAGTACTGAGACATCATTTCACACTTATCAAGTTGGCTAAGATTAGATGATTCTCACAGCAGTGAGACAAGTAGTGCTATTCACTGCTGGTCAAAATAAAAATCGGTCCAACCTGTAGGGAAAGGAATTTTAAAATGCACATAAATAAGTAAAGCACATACTTTTTTTTTTTTTAACAACTCACCTTCTTTAATCCTAATATTTTTTCTTTAAGAAAATTTCCTGGGAAAATAAATAAACACCTGTACAGAGAGTTTATACAAATGTATGTATTAAAACAGTATCCTTAATAGCAAAAAAAAAAAAAAAAAAGAAAGAAAAAAGAAAGAAAGAAACAGAAAGGAAACAATAGACAAGTTTAACCATAGAAATTGATTAAATCACATATTGTGTTGATATCACTTGGAAACTTATTACAGCAAAACAAAGAGTTGTGTTTTTTTTTAAGTTATATATAATACCATGAGTAAGCAGTATTATCACATGAAAAATGGACAATGTAATACTATATTGAGAGTATGGATCAACAATTTTCAATAAAAATATGTATTGATCAATAGCTAGGTATTTTACATATCCATTTCATCCACAAATCTATTGAAAAGACTAGGGAAACATACACTCATATGTAAACAGTATATATATATATATATGGTGGAGGAATGATGTACAATCTTATTTTTCCTAATATTCTGTAATTGCAAAATATCTAAATTTTCTGCATTGAACAAACAGAAAAACAAACACAAAATGCTATGAGAAGAAAGTTTGTAACCATTAGTTTAGACTGGTGTTTGCATTAATACCTATAAAAGCTGCCCCCATTATTTTGTTTTTAATTTTGTAACAAATGCCAGGTTTGACAGTTAAAGCCATTGCTTTAGTTTTCAAAACAGTATCCAGATTGTTAAGTAAACTCAACAGAAACTGACTGCTCTTCTTTGCCAAAAAGTAAAACTCTTGCAAGTGACAACTTGTGACATTGTCACACCGAGCTTTCGAACCAGTCACCAAATGGGGCCAGAGCTTTGCATCTGGGATTGATGATAAATCCAGTGTCACCACTGTTCCTTCTCAGAGTTGGTCATGAGGCTCCTGTCCTGCGATTGTACATCGGCCCAATGAGCAGATCCTGCAACAGCGGGAGCGCCCATTTACAGTGTTTGGCAGGCTCTGGAGCCTGACAGTCTCAGCACCCAAGAGAGTACCTTCAGCAACAACCATGGAGAAGTCTGGCTGCGAGGAACCCATAGTCACAGTTCTTCAGCAGCAGTCTCCCGCCCTATTTCTCGGATGTTTCTGCTTTTATTACACCTATTGCTATTTGTAAGGGCCCTAAATCAAAGGCAATGAACATACCTGTCACAATTGAATTAGAATATATATATGACCACTAAATATATATGCTTAGTAAGATCCTTTAGGAAGAAATACAAAGTTTCACATGCCTGACAGTTTAGTGATCTCTGTAGTCATTTTTATTTAGATGATTGGCTCAAACACAAGTATTTATCTTTCATCTATCTATCTAGTCTATGTACAGAACTGTGCCCTTCAGCATATCTCAAATTATTGTGGTGGCAAATGTTTTAAGGGTTTATATGGATCCTCAGACAGTTGTCCTATAAATAATGGTACAATCTGCTGTAGTGTAATCTATATTATTGGCAGAATTCTTTATGTTTATGCATTAAGTGTCACTAAAAATACATTGCACATTTTCAAATTGAAAAAAATCATTGACCTTTGGATCTCTTAGGATACAGTTTATAAATATAAACAGAAATAAAAGGAAATGTCTGGAGATTTAAAACTTGGATCAAAATGGAACCACTAATATTTCAAAATAATAAGCATTAAATGAAATCAGATTTATAGAATTAAAGACATGGCCATATTATTTAGTTCTTGTGATACGAAAATGCTTTATAAAATCATTGTAAAAGTAGGATATATCCTGTCACGTGATCTATATGTTTTAGCTTAATAAGCTAAAGTTTTAATGTGTTGACAAAATTTGCCATTGCTATAACTTAAGTCTTCATTAACACCACAGTCTCTAGATTCGCCCTATTTTAATCATAGCTCCCAATGCCTTTTTCATTTTGAATAACAAGAAAATGCATATTGAATTCAGTTTCGTTGTTTGGAGTATTTATTTCACAAATTATAGAAAAAAATGTTTGAGCTATCAAACATTTCAAAATGGAAGTATAAAATACAAATCAGAATACTTCATGAACTTTAGCAAATGAAGGGTCAGTATTTATAGTTGTGTTGTCTTATTATAATTGTATTGTCTAAAACTTTTAATGAAAGATGGAAATTATTACTCTAAATGGAGAGATTCCAGTAGTTACTTATGAGCTATCCAAGGCAGTGAATATTTCACTATTTTTGTATTGTTTTTTAACTAATTAATTAAGAATTAATGTTTCCATTTTCTCTGTGTAGGCAAATCCAAAACAGCCAGACCAAGCCTTTTTTCCCTAACACTCCATTCTATGTGTACCCAAGAATGTTTTTTTTTTAGAGAGAGAGAGAGAGACAGAAAAGAGAGAGAGACAGAGACAGAGAGAGAACACACATGCCAGGGAGAGACAGAGAGAAGGAGGGAATCCCAAGCAGGCTTCATGCCATCACTGAAGAACCCAATGTTGGGCTCAAAGTCATGAACTGTGAGATCATGACCTGAGTGGAGATCAAGAGTCAGACGGTGAACCACTTAACCGGCTGCACCACTCAGGCGCTCCACCGAGAATGGTTCTTCTGATCAATTTCTCTATTCTGCCTGTGAAAGACTGCGAACCAGGTTTATTGCGAGATGTCCTCCAAACGTTAATGTTCCTGTAGGCCAGTCATTTTCAAATCCTGTTCCTCAGAGTTGGGAAGGGCTGCAGGAACCAGGTGAGGAAAAGGCAGAGAGAAGAAGTCCTTAAGGACTTCGATCTACTATTTCAATAAAAGAAACTGCTTCTATGCTTATGAAGTCTATTGAGGGACAACATTATATAAGACTCCTTGCTTCAAGTGCTCCACACATTTTATCTGCATGGCCTCTGTTAAAGAGAGCAGATCTGTCTAACTTTGACCATAACAATGGAACCTGTTTGGAGAAGAAATTGCCAGAGTGCCTTGGAAGACGGTGATTTAGAGCTGGAAGGAAGCTTCAGAGGTCTTCTGGTCCAGTGTTCTTATTTTACAAGAGACAGATCCAAAACAAAGAAAGGTTAAAATCCCTATTCAAAGTCTCAGATGAAATCAGTTGACATTGATTCATTTAAAAATTTATTGACCCACTATCGTGTGTTAGACTTTGGCTTTGCACTCTATCAATGATAGAGTATTGATTAAGATGAACATCATTCCTTCTTCAGGGAGTTCACCTTCTGAAGAGTAAGATAGACAACAAACACATACAGAACAAATGACAAAGTTCTGGGAGCCGATAAGTGCTATGAAAGAAACACAGCATGGTAAGGAGGCAGAGAGTTGAGGGCATGGTTGCATTGGAATGAAGTGAAGCACTGTACGATACGATAGAAAGACTTCTATGAGAAAATGATATTTAATTTTGAATTAAATGAAAGTATGAAGAGATGATCTTAGGAGAGAGATTCGATACTACATAGGAAATAGCCCGAGATAAAATCAAGCTTGGTTTTTTCAAGAAACAGAAAGTAACTAGTGTGGCTAAGGTAGAGTAAGCAATGGTGAGTATGATTGGAAAAAAGGTTAATGACATTGCAGTTTTTAAAGAAGATTGACCTTTGAACTGCTTGACAGTCAACAATGGAAGCAGAGAATCCTGCTAGGAGCTGTTGCAGGCGTCCTGATGAGAAATGGACTGGAGTGGCAGTAGTGGACTTAGAGATCAGTACCTGATCCCAGGAAGAACTTTAAATGTGAAACTGAATAATAAAAGAATAGATGTGTGTGCTCAAGAAGGAGTTCTGGGTATTTAGATGAAAGCAAGTACTGTATTATTTAATAGGGAGTGAAGTGCAGGTGGACACCTAGATTCTCAGGGAAGTAATGGTAATGCATCCATTTATGACAAGGCAGGACACAACTCTGCTCTTTATGAAGATTTAGGAGCTGGAGAGAATTGGGGAGAATCAAGAAATATTTTGAAGTTTGGATCACCTTTACTTATTGATAATTTGAATACGGGGTGCATAAAAGGGAGATACTAAAACTGAGACTGTTTTTGGATTGGGAAACAAGGGCATCGGGTATACTCATTAACTAGAATAAAGGGAAAGAACATTATGGAGAATGGATTTTTTAGAAGAAGGAGATAATGAGTTCTGTTTGAGTTGCCACAAGCCCTCAGGCCTTCTGGTGAGATGCCCAGAAATCAGCTGGACGTGTAGGTCTGAGGCTCATTAGAAGAATCTGGAAAATATATAGATATTTGGGCACCATCATTAGCTAGAAAGTTTTGGAGGCCATGGGAATAGTAATTTTACTCACAGAGACTTGGTGAGTGAGAAGTGAATAAGGCATAGGGCAGAACCCTGAGATTCTCCACTATTTAGGGAACAATTTTAGAAAAAGGTCAACAAATGACACAAACAAGAAGCAGCAAAAAAGGCTTAAGAAAAGAGAACAGAAGATTGTGTTCCAAGATGCACAGAGGAGTCCAAGACATTGAGAATGGATGCTCAAAAGGACAAATACTTTTGAGATGCCAAGTCCAATGGGAATGAAGAAACAGTCATTAGATGCAACTGCAAGAACTTTATCGTGAACCCCAGAAAAAGCTGTTGTGATCCATGGCTGAGGAGGAAGGGTGGTGAGGAAGATGAGCAGAGTGTGGATAACTTTTGTTTGTGAGGAAAGACAGAGAGATACGGGGGGGTGGGGTGTGGAGGGGGGAAGGGACAAAGGCTAGAGGGTAGAGTGGCATGAGATACTTTTTATAAACTATTTTATTTTATAAGATGAAGACTTAAATAGGCAAACATCTTTAATGTGTTGTCAAAAGGGTCAAGGAAAGAAAAGAAAAAGATACAGAAGAAACAATATAATCATTAAGGCAAGATCTCTGAAGGGATGTGAGCGAATAGAATTCAGAAGACAGACAGGTAGAGGCATTAATAGAAACTTGATTAGATGGGCGTTTTTCTCTAATTATTTTATTTTCTATTATTTTATGTTGATGTAAACAAACTTTAGTTAATACTTCATGAAACTGCAGTCTTCATTCTAAGAACTACAAAAGGAGAGGAAGGCAGGAAGCTTTTGTAAGATAGAGTAAGGAACAAGGAAGAGATAAATAAAAAATATTTGATTGCTTGGGGCCGCATAGCCAACCTTGTTTGGGGTGAGAAGGAACCAGAAAGTAATTATGGAGCCCAGAGTTGGCTCTGTGTTTGGGGATGGGCTGACTGGATTTACAGCACTACATTTCTAGTCAAGCAAAGTATTTACAGCGACATGAAAGTTATCTGAGTTTCTGTTTGCTGACGTGCTGCCTCACGCAGGAACAGCTGTAACTTGGACCTAGAAGGTTATGTCAACACTTTCATGGACCATAAAAAAAAAAAAAGGAATGACTCAAGTATATTTGTTAAAGCTCTTTTTTTGTTTTTATTTATGGCATGAATGGGTACATAATCTTAAAATTGTCTTTTATGAGGTGCCTGGGTGGCTCAGTTAGTTGAGCATCTGACTCTTGATTTCAGCTCAGGTCATGATCCCAGGGTCATGGGATCGAGCCCTGAGCTGGGCTCCATGCTGAATGTGGAGCTGCTTGGGATTCTCTCTCTCTCTCTCTCTCTTTCTCTCTCATTCTCTCTCTCTTTTCTCTTTCTCTGCCCTCTCTCACTCTCTCTCTTTAAAATAAAGTTGTCTTGGGGTGCCTGAGTGGCTTAGTCGGTTAAGCGTCCGACTTTCACTTAGGTCATGATCTCGCTGTTCGTGGGTTTGAGCCCCGCGTCGGGCTCTGTGCTGACTGCCAGCTCAGAGCCTGGAGCCTATTTCAGAGTCTGTGTCTCCCTCTCTCTCTGACCCTCCCCTGCTCACGCTGTCTCTCTCTCTCCTAGAAATAAATAAAAAAATATTAAAAAAAAATAAACACATATGAGTTTATAGTAATTATTGAATTTACTGTGCTCTAAAAATCCCTGCAAGATGGAAGTGTCTTCCTCATTTTATAACTTAAAATTTTAAGCGGTGCCTGGTTGGCTCAGTCAGTTGAGCATCCATCTTGGGCTCAGGTCATGATCTCATGGTTCATGAGTTTGAGCCCCACATCGGGCTCTGTGCTGACAGCTCAGAGCCTGGAGCCTGCTTCACATTCTGTGTCTCTCTCTCTCTCTCTTCCCCTCCCTCGCTCATGCTCTGTCTCTCTCAATAAATAAATGTTGAAGAAATTTTTTTAAACAACAAATTAAAATTTTAATACCCATAGAGATTAATTTTCCCAAGTCCTGCAACTAAAAACTAGTAAACTAAGATAAAATTCTGATGTGCTGTGTCCAAAACTCCTTATCTTCCAACAAAGCACTGCTCTCACATTAGCTACTTACTACCTGATGTCTGAAATTCCCTTAACAGAGAAAACATATATTTTGGCAAATGAGACATTCGCCATTTACCGGGAACTTATCACCCATTATTTTATGACTTTATTGAGGCCATGATATTTTTTTCTGCACTGTGTTATCTCTTCCTGATTTGAAGAGTCTTGAAGGCAAGAACGATTCCTTATGACTTGATCGGATTGTGAAATCCCAAGAGGCAGTGTCTCCTGATTGGTAGTTGATCAAGACACATACACTGAAATATCAAATTACGTATTGATGATGCTTCACCTGTAAGTGAGACAAAAGACAGCATATAGGTTTAAATGATACATGTCTGACCCTTTCCTAAAAGCAGAGGTCAGACGAAAGTGTGCGGGGTGGTGGTTATGATACTGAAGAATCACAAGAAGAGAAGGAAGGCAGAACCAAGGAAATCATGAAGAAACTTGCCTCTTTTCTAATTTTTCCTACTGTAGACCCTGATTAACGAGACGGCCAAAACATAGACTTAAAATACAACTAGCAGCTGTTATCGTCACTTTAAAAAAAAACTTCTTGGAAAAACACTCAGTGAAAACACAGCTCTTACTGACATTGTTTTCAGGAGGAAATTATCATCATTAGAACCAACAATTTTTAATATGCATAAGTACTGTTTGACACCTTCCTTTATGTCCCCAAGAAAGAGAGGTTATTTACTATAATAAAGCTACTAACTATAGAAATCTATCAGTGGCATGTTTAGAACTGAAAACAATGCTCAGAGTCTAAAAGTTTCTAGCCAGTTCTATCTATTCCAATACAAAATCAGTAAGAAGTAACTCTTTGTCGGGACTCCTGGGTGGCTCAGTCATTAAGCAACCAGCTTTGGCTCAGGTCTTGATCTCAAGTTTTGTGAGACTGAGCAATGTGTCAGGCTCTGTGCGCACAGCTGGTGGCCTGGAGCCTGCTTCAGATTCTGTCTCCTTCTCTCTCTGCTCCTCCCCTGCGCACACTCTGTCTCTCTCTCAAAAATAAATAAACATTTAAAAAAAAAGTAACTCTTTGTCTCAGGGTATAAGCTCACAAGAAAACACAAAGGCAAGCCTTTTCCAAGTGGACTTTTTCTTTTAAATCTTTCTTTGGAATTTGTATAAATGCTGTTTTAAAATGCTACATATTTTCATCTTTTCTGACTGCCTAGCTCTTGCTTATCTTAGGGTTTTATACCAGAGAATGTATAAAGAGGATTTCCCTGGTACTGGAAACACCGGCATTTGAAAAGAAATAAATCAGTATTTTGAAAAGGCAAAGAAAAAGGGGGCAGGGATGTAAGAAGGAAGAAAATGAGAAAGGGTTAGAAGAAAAGAAAGGAAAGAGAAAATACAGAAATCGTGAGAGACAGGGACACAGGGAGGAAAAGAAGAAACATTAAAAATAGTGAATTTAAAAAAGAAAAAAAAATTATCTAGTCGATGGCTTTGAGTTTTGTCACCAATTATGTCCAGTCATTTAGTGGCACTAAAGCCCTTTGAAATGTTCAAATTTGCCCCAGGGCCCACCAGACACCACTGAGAAAGCAAAAGTAATTGATAAAACAAAAGCCTGTCTGTGTGAAATTCAGGTTCAGCTTGCTTCCACACTCACTCTCTTTGTCTTGTATCATCTCTCCCCTTTGCTGGTAACACTTCACCAGTGCTTGTTGAAGGCCAACTTCACTAGGCAAACCCAAGGCAGACAATGAAGTACAGAAAAATATGCACAAAACCATTATATGTTAAGATTTAGAGACCTCTGTATGGGTGGAAAACGAATCAGGAGTAAGGATAGATACAACCAAGTGATAAAAGTAAGCCAAAGTAATGGCTGGGGCCTTGGGCCCTTGTTTGTCTAGGCCACTCAGACACATCTAGGGCAACAACATGGCAGACCAAGAAAAATGCTCAATGAGCTCGGCCAACCAGAGCAAAGTTGTTAGAGGCTCTGAGTACAGACAGATGGAAGTCTCTGGCAAGCTCTTCTATACATTCTTTTCACCCACTGGATCTGACAGAAACCCGCAGGAACCATTGTAAATCTCCAGTTGCTATTTTCAAGGAGTCCAATGTGGCTTACAGTATTAATAAACGTGTCAACTCTCGTATGAAGATTTCCTTTAATGCATTGGTGTCCACTATTTGTATTACCAGGAAATCTATCCTAGAGTTCAAGGAACAGGAAGACTCATTGACCAAACTGAGATTTTCAAATAACATGAAATAGTCAATCAATTAAAACACACAGTATGAGGGGCGCCTGGGTGGCTCAGTTGGTTAAGCGTCCGACTTCGGCTCAGGTCATGATCTCGCGGTCCCTGGGTTCGAGCCCCGCGTCGGGCTCTGTGCTGACAGCTCAGAGCCTGGAGCCTGCTTCAGATTCTGTGTCTCCCTCTCTCTCTGATCCTTCCCTGCTCATGCTCTCTCTCTCTCTCAGAAATAAATAAAACATTACAAAAAAATTTAAAAAAACACACACACAGTGTGAGCCAAAGGGAAAGAATACCGGTAAGATAACATGCTTAGGATAGAATACAAGCCAGGGAAAACAACTTAACTTAAACACATCCTGAGATGTGTTTTATCGGAGAGGTAATGGAATATCTTCTGTTTGTCATTTAGCTTGATGAGAAGCTGTGGATTTTATTTGTTTCTTGGGAGACCATAGGTAGGGGCAGGTAGGTATGGTTAACCAATTTCAAAACAGGTAAGTGCTTCCATGAGCCTCATGATTTTTTGTGTGTATCTGCAGTAGTATATTCCTTGAGTATATTTACTATATTATGAATACTGAGTGCCACTTGATCTTTGCATGTCTATGTCTAGCACATATATGGTTTACTTATGTTATCTATGCTTAATCTGTCATATAGTTTATTGATTTACTTACCTGTAGTTAACATGTCCCATGGATTCTGACTGTGGCTCACAAGCTACTTGTTTCTATATTTACTTTTATTTATTAGCATTTTTTTTTTTTGGTTCTCTTATTTTCTATAGAATTGAATGGGCTTAAAGAACAAAGCAAATCCACATTACTCTAAGGGTCAGAAGGGGCATGTTAGACCGAAACGAAAAGCTGGGAGAGCTATGAGAGCTTGACAAAGTTGTAGCGAAGGCTGAGAGATAGTGAAAAATGGGGATAACTCAGATATGGAGTCCAGGTCCACCTCACAAGGTTGCTGATGTGTGTCCCTTCCCATTAGAAACAGGAATGTCTATGAGGAGCCTGAGTGACTCAGTCAGTTAAGCGTCTGGCTTCGGCTCAGGTCATGATCTCACAGTTTCCTGAGTTCAAACCCTGTGTTTGGCTTTGTGCTGTTAGCGCAGAGCCTGCTTGGGATTCTCTCTCCCTCTTTCTCTACACCTCCACAACTCACACTGTCTCAGTCTCTCTCAAATAAATAAATACACTTAAAAAAACCCTTCAGGATAAAAAGGTAACCAATTTCTTGAAGTGTGCATTGCATTGCTGCCTCTCTTCTTGTACGTACATCCTTGGGATCAAAAATATTTCTAGAATACTCCATATTATATCTCTTCATAACTCAAGAGGCTGAACACAAAGACTAGTTAGAGGTACAAACCTGGCCAAACAAACTTTAAAGGTAAACTTTGCAAGACTTGCAAAGTGTTTATTTAGATAAGAACTACCACTTACCAGATACTTACTATATATGTCAGACATTGTATTAAGCTCTTCATTTGTACACTATCTGCTACAAGATGTGTTACCATTGGTTTTATACAAATAAGGAAGCTGAAGCTTGGAAAGAATACGCTACATGTCCATAGAGTCATTCAGCAGGAATCAGAACTTAAACTCAGATTCATCTGATCCAAAGATAAGTTTCCCTTCCCCTGGCTCATTATGCATCAATAAGCAGGGGAGATTCTCTAAGAGTTTTGAATGGAAGAAAGGAATGATTACAAAGGAGCTTTAGTTAAATGTGTGAAGCAACCTTCAGGGAAATGGAACTGGGGTTCCCCGAAGAGGAAATAGACAAAAATAACAGAAGCTTAACAAAGAAGTGGAATAGAGAAGTAAAAGGAGTGTAGTGAAGGTAATTCAGTGAAAAGGCAAATACACACAATCTCTCAAACCTTGCACGGTGCCTGTCCATCGATGCTTGACATTAGCTGATAGACTACAAGGAAGCAGTGAATTATGTGTGACTAAGGGGCAAAGCATTAGTAACTCTGCCCAAGGCATGGAGATCAGGAAAAAGACAGCTTTTTAAAACAAAGGTTTCATTCAAATTAATTGGAAACGGATGATGGCAGCTTTTTCAGAGAGGAAGTTATTTGAAAATAACACCTGTGGTTGTAATACACAGATCGGTTTTATAAATGTAAGAAAAAGTGAAAAATAAATGGTTGCCACACATTTGTCATTTCCCACAAGCACAGACATAGCCCCAGGAATCTTACTCAACTACCCACTAAACACATATTACACAATAACAAAAATATGTGTAAAGGGATATTTTCTAGTTTATGAAACACATTCAAGAAAGGTACATTTTCTGAAAATGGAGAAAAGATTGTTGGATCAGAGAGAGGAAGCAATTTTGTTACGATTTTAATACTCAGCCAGTTAAGCAAGACTAGATTCCAAAACTTCTATTTTTGTTCTTTTTGTCTATATAATTCTAATTGTATTTATCACCAGAGATTTCATATCATAAAATTCACTAATTTTAAGAGTGCAATATCATAAATTTTGACAAATGTATTAGCGTAGTGCGGCCATATTGACATCGTTTTGGAATGGTGGGGTCCGGAGCTGACGGCCAAGAAAGAATTCTTGAGACACCTTTGGTGCAGAAAGGTGACTTTATTGAAGCACGGGGATAGTTTGCATGGGCAGATAGAGCAGCACAGGGGTTGTGAGGAGTGGCTGACTACACACTGTGGAATTGGGGGAGGTAAGGGCAAAAAGGAAGTTTCCAGAAGGACTTTCATGCTGAAGAGGACTCATACTGGAGGCCTCGCTTTTGTCAAGCTAAGGCTGTTTTCTCTCTTGCAAGGCGTTAACATTGAGGCAAGACAGTTGGAAGTGCTTGAAGGAATGTTTACTCCGCCTACGTCAAATATTTGTCAGTGGGCTGTAGGTCGTAAAGAAATTTAGTTTTATTTATATTTTCGTCTTGCCTTTGTTTCCCACATCACCATGGAAAGGAGGGTGATGTTGGGGCGCCAGGAAATTGAGTCTATGAGTTTGCAGAGGTGAGGCTATTGATAAGACTGCCTTTTTCTTGTAATTTACTACGACACTTGTAAACTGTTGTGGACTCAGGTCCTGCATGACTGTGATCTCTATCAGTTAACTGTTTATTTCTTCCTTTCCTTTGTTCTTGGTCTCCAGGAGTGCCTGAGGAATATCACGCATAACTGGGAGAGGGCTGGGTGGGGGGTAGTTGTTAGCTTATGCTTTGCTCTCTGCTTGCTTTTGGCTCCATCATTAATGTCCACAAGTAAGGCACAGAACATTTCCATCACCCCAAAATGTCCTTATGTTAAATTATGGTCAATCTACTCCACTCACCATTGACCACAGGCAACAATAGATATCTTACCACTGTAGACCAGTTTTGTATTTGCCGTAATTTCTCTTTTTCTAATAAAAAAAATGTTTATTTGTTTTTGAGAGAGACAGAACGCAAGCAGGGGAGGGGCAGAGAGAGAGGGGGACACAGAATCTGAAACAGGCTCCAGGCTCTGAGCTGTCATCACGGAGCCTGATGTGGGGCTCGAGCCCACGAACCGTGAGATCATGACCTGAGCCAAAGTCAGACAACCAACCGACTGCCATCCAGGTGCCCCTGTGTTTGCTTTAATTTCTTATGAATGTAATCATATGTATATAGTATGTAGTGTTTTATGTCAACTTTCCTTCAAACTTCTTAATATTTGTGAGATTCATCAAGCTGTTGCATATATCAAAATTTTGGTCCTTATTATTGCTGAGTAAAATTCCATTAAATAGGCATGTAATGATTTGTATCTCTCTACCATTTGGCCATTTGAATTGCTTCCAGGGTGGAGGTCTATGAATAGAACTGTTTTTGAAAATTCACATACAAGTTTTTTGTGTAGAAATGTTTTAATTTATCTTGAATAATACCTATGAGTGGGAATGCTGCATTTTAAGATAAGTGAATTTTCAGTGTTAAAGGAAACTGCCAGACTGTTTCCAACGTGGCTATACCATTTTGCATTTCTACTCAGCAACGTGGGGGACATTCCGTTACTCCACATTCCACCCAGCACTTGATATATTCAGAATTTTAAATTTTGTCCTTTCCAGCATTATAGTGATATGGCTTATAAAGACATATATCACTGTGATTTTAATTTGCATTTCCCTAATGACTAATGGTGCTGACCATATTTTATGTGCTTATTTTCCACATCGTCTTGGGAGAAATGTTTGTTTACATTTCCTGTACATTTAAAAAAATCAAATTGTTTATCTTATTAATAACTTTTAAGTGTCTTTATGTAGATGTCGCATACAAGAACTGTAACAGTTATAAGTTTTCTAAAAGTATTTTAGCAGTTTGTGGCTTTTTTATATTTTCTAAATTCAGTGCAATCTAATTTATCATTTATGTGTTTTGTGGTTCACTTTTTTTTCCATTCAAGCCAAAATTGACCAACCAGTGGTGGCCACAGATCCTTTTATTCTCTATAGTTTTGCCATTTTCAAAATGTCATATGGTTGAAATTATACTGTATGTAGACTTTTTAGAACGGCTTCTTTCACTTAGTAATATGCATGCAGGTTTTACCTATGTCATTTCATGGCTTGATTGCTCACGTCTTTCTGTACTGAATAATATTCCATTGTCTGTCTCCATTGTTCATTTATCCATTCACCTCCTGAAGGACATCTTGATTGTTTCTAAGTTGTGTTATAAACATTTGTGTGCAGATATTTGTGCGATTGTCACTTGTGTTTTCTTTGGGTTAAAATCAGAGTTTATTTTTTGAATTTATAATAAGATTCCATTTAGCTTTTTAAGAAACAGCTGAACTGTCTTCCAAAGTGGCTGTGCCACTTTGCACTCCCACCAGCAATGAATGAGAGTTCCTGATGCTCCCTACATCCTCACCAGTATGAGGTGTTGTCAGGGTGTCATGGGCGGAAGTGTGCTACCTCCGAAATGCATATGCTGAAGTTCTAACCTCTACTACTGAAAAAAACAGGTCTGCATTTCTGAGTGTAATTAAATCAAAATTAAATCAAAATGAAGTTGGACTGGGCCTTAATCCACATGACTGGTGTCATTATAACAAGAAACGATCAGGACACAGATACATACGTGAGGAAGATCATATGGAGACACATGAAGAAGGAGACTGTGCACAAGAGGTAAGAGACCTCTTACCTCCACGACTAAGAAAATAAATTTCTATCATTTAAACTACACGGTCTGTGGTGCTTTGCTATGGCAGCCCTAGCAAACTAATATGTTGGAGTTTGGATTTTAGTCATTCTCATAGGTGTATAGTGTTATCTCATTGTTATAGTTTTCAATTCCCTAATGACATTGGATGTTGAACATCTTTCCATATGCTTCGCCCCCATCAGTACATGTTCTTCTGTAAGGTATCTGTTCAGATCTTCTGTCTCTCTCTTTCAAATATTTTTTAATTTTTTTAAATGTTTTATTTATTTCTAGGAGAGAGAGAGAGAGGGACAGCGTGAGCAGGGGAGGGTCAGAGAGAGAGGGAGACACAGACTCTGAAACAGGCTCCAGGCTCTGAGCTGGCAGTCAGCACAGAGCCCGATGCGGGGCTCGAACCCACGAACCGTGAGATCATGACCTAAGCGAAAGTCAGACGCTTAACCGACTAAGCCACCCAGACGCCCCTCAAATATTTTTTTAAAGTTTATTTATTTTTGAGAGAGAGAGAGAGTGAGCAGGGGAGGGGCAGAAAGAGAGGGAGACACAGAATCTGAAGCAGGCTCCAGGCTCTGAGCTGTCAGCACAGAGTGTGACTTGGGACTCAAAACCATGAACTGTGAGATCATGACCTGAGCCAAAGTCAGATGTTTAATGACTGAGCCACCCAGGCACCCCTGTCTTTATTCTTTTAAAAGTGTCTTTCATAGAGCAGGCATTCTACATTTTAGTGAAGTTGAACCTAACATTTTTTTTTCTTTTATGGATTGTGTTTTGGCATTGCAGATACAAAAGCAGTTACCAAATCCAAGGTCTCCGATAGTTTCTCATCTGTTATCTCCTAGAATCTTTATAGTTACATGTTTTTCATTTAGGTCTATGATCTGTTTTGAGTTAATTTTTTTGTGTGAAGAATATAAAGTCTGTATCTAGATTCTTTTTTCTTTACATGAGGGTGTTAAGTTGCTTCAGTCCCATTTTTTGAAAAGACAGTTCTTTTTACATTGCATTGCCTTCACCCCTTTATCTTAGATCACTTAACTATTTAGATCACCTGACATTTCATTCAATTTTTTTAAATTTTCTAGAGATTTTTTGACATATTATTTAAAATTTTTTTATTATTTTAAAAATTTATTTCTGAGAGACAGAGAGAAAGTGAGAGAGAGAGAGAGAGAAAGAGAGAGAGCATGAGCAAGGGAGGGTCAGAGCAAGAGGGAGATACAGAATCTGAAGGAGGCTCCAGGCTCTGAGCTGTCAGCACAGAACCTGACGTGGGGCTCTAACCCACACACCGTGAGATCATGACCTGAGCTGAAGTTGGATGCTTAACCGACTGAGCCACCCAGGTGCCCCGACATATTATTATTTAGAAGTGTGCTGTTAGTCTCCAAATATTCTGGGAATTTTCCAGCTATCATATGTAATTGATTTCTAGTTTAAGTCTACTGTGGTCTGAAAGCATTCTTCATACAATTTCTGTTTCATTTTTAATTTGTCAAGGTGTGTCTTATGGCTCCAAATATTGTCCATACTGGTGAATATTCCTTGTTAGCCTAAGAAGAATTTACATTTTCTGTTGTTGGACGAATATTCTATAAAGGTCAAGAAGATCCAGTTAATTGATGGTACTGTTCAGTTCAACTATGTCCTCCTTATTTTCCTCCTGCTGATATGTCCATTGCTACCAAGGGACGTCTTACTGTCTCCAACTGTCACAGCAGATTTGTCTTTTCTTCTTGAAAGGATCAGTTTTGTTTTGCTTCATGTATTTTGATATTCTGTTATTGAGCGCAAACACAGTAAAGATTGTTTTGTCTTCTTGAAGAAGTGACCCCTTTATCATTATGTGATGCTCTTCTTTATTCTTGATAAGTTTCTTTGCTCCAATATAGACTTTGAAATTAATAGAGCTGTTTCAGCTTTCTTTTGACTAGTGTAAACTTTGTATATCTTTTTCCATCCTTTGAGTTTCATTCCATAGGTGTCTTTACATTTCAAGTGAGTTTCTTGTGCAACAGATAATTGGGCCCTATTTTTTAGTCCACTTTAAATCTCTGTCTTTTGGAAAAGATAGTTGCAAATGACATATCAGATAAAGGCTTAATATCCAGAATCTATAAGGAACTCACCGAACTCCATACCCAAAAAACAAACAATCCAAATGGGCAGAAGACATGAACAGACACTTCTCCAAAGAGGACATCCAGATGGCCAACAGACATATGAAACGATGCTCATCATCCCTCATCATCAGGGAAATACAAACCAAAACCACACTGAGATACCACCTCACGCAGGTCAGAGTGGCTAAAATGAACAAATCAGGAGACTTTAGATGCTGGTGAGGATGTGGAGAAACGGGTACCCTCCTACACTGTTGGTGGGAATGTAAGCTGGTGCAACCCCTCTGGAAAACAGTATTTGAGTATTCCTCAAAAGATTAACAATAGAACTCCCTTATGACCCAGCAGTAGCACTGCTAGGAGTTTATCCAAGGGATACAGGAGTGCTAATGCATAGGAGCACTCTCAACAAGAGCCAAAACATGGAAAGAGCCCAAGTGTCCATCAACGGACGAATGAATCAAGAAGATGTGGTTTATCTGTATATTGGAATACTACATGGCAATGAGAAAGAATGAAATCTGGCCAGTTGTAACAACATGGATGAAACTAGAGGGTGTTATGCTGAGCAAAATAAGTCAGGCAGAGAAGGACAGATACCATATGTTTGCACATATAGGTGGATTAGGAGTAACTTCATGGAAGACCATGGAAGAGGAGAAGGGGGAAAATAGTTGGGGAGAGGGAGGGAGGCAAACCATGAGAGACTCTTGAATGCTGAGAACAAACTAAGGGCTGATGGGTGTGGGGAAGAGGGGAAGGGGAGTGATGGGCTTGGGGGAGGGCACTTGTGGGGATGAGCATTGGGTTTTATATGGAAAGCAGCTTAACAATAAACTATTTAAGAAAAATAAATAAATAAATCTATGTCTTTTAATTGGTGTACTTAAACCATTCATATTAAATGATTTTTTTTGTAGTTGGTTTAATATTCATCATATCTGAAACTATTTTCTTTCATTGCCCATATTAAGTGAATTGAGATCTCTTTATTTTTCTAAGTTAGTACTACAATGTCCCTTCCATCACCTTTTTCGAAGAATTCTACAAATTTTTCTGTGTATATAATTATAATACCAAGATAATGTTCAATTTACTTTAATATTTTTGATTTAAGCTACTAATGGTTTACTTAGAAACCTACCTGAGCTATCTCCAAAAGTGGATTTTTCAATGTATCTTCCAGCAATGATATGTAGCTATGTTCTATTATGTTCAATGAATATACTTTGTATGATTTCATTACTTTACATTTATGAGGACTTTCAATGGCCTATAATATTATCTGTCTCAGCAACTGTTTCCTATGTGTTTCATCTATATCATAAAAATTTAACAAGAATAAATTTCCATAGTTTGCTCCAAACTCTTGTATTACTGTCATTAATCAATCTCCTTCTACATATGGTATGAATTCTATACAATGATGCCACTAGTTTTGCTTACAGAGTCAATTATCTTTTAATCTTTAAAAAAATTAACTGAAAGAAATAGGAGTCTTTTATATTTACCCATATATTTTTCATTTCTTATAACCACATTTCTTTGTGCTAATCCAACTTTCCACCTTGTTTCATTATTTTTTTCTGTATGAAGAATTTTTTTTGATACATTCTTTTTAATATATCGTATTTGTTCTGTTGAGAGTTTCACAAATTTCATTTGTCTGCAAAGTTCTTTTTTAATTTTGATTTTTGAAATATATTTTTTCTTATTCTAGAATGTTATATTAATCTTTTTTTGTCTTCCAATATTTTAAAAATGTCTCTCCATTATCTTAATCTGGCTTGCATTGTTTCTATGGAAATATGCTATCATGCTTTGATTTATTATTTTGTACATGATGTCTTTATTCTTGAGATCCCTCTAAGATTTTCCTTTTATCATTATTTTTCAGCAATATCTTGGATTAAATGAAATGATGAATAATCAAAATTAGTGGAATTTATAGTATTTACATCTAGAACATATTAGTAATGGCTCTTAATGCTTTACTAATTCCATCACGTCCTTAAGTTCTGGGTCTGTTTCTATGAATTGATTTTTCTTCTGGTGAAAAGACATCTTTTCTTGCTTATTTTCATGCCTTGAAATTTTTTTAATGTTTATTTATTTCTGAAAGAGAGAGAGAGACAGTGTGTGAGTGGGGGAGGGGCAGAGATAGGAGTACCTAGAAGGCTCCAGAATCTGCATTGTCAGCACAGAGCTGGACGTGGGCCTCGAACCCACGAACTGCAAGATCATGACTTGAGCTGAAGTTGGCTGTTTAACTGATTGAGCCACCCAGGCACCCCTTATGTCTTGAAATTTCTGATCAGATATAGCACACCGAATTTTCTTCTGTGTTGTGTGCTGCATTTTATTACAGTTTTTAAAAATATCATTGGACTTTTTTGTTATGCAATTTTTGAGATGTTTTTGGTTTTTGTCATTGTTGATTTTTTTAGAGTTTGATTTTTGTGGATCTATCCAGAGCAGACTTTAATTTAAGCCTAAGTTAGCCCATTGAGGAGGCCATATTATTCTGGGCATTCTACACATTATGTGGCCTGTCCATTCTCACTGGTTGGAAATCATTATGTGATGCTCCTTTATCATTATGTGATCAGTCTACTCCAAGTCCTACTGGACTCTAGGAATTAAGCAGTTTGCAGCTTTCTACAGATAATTTCCCACATATATTCACATGTGCCAAAGAATTGTCAAGACATCTCTGCGGGGATCCAGAGATCCTTTTGTGTATAGATCCCTCCTCTCAGTTACATTGTCTCGTACACTGTAGCTGCCTCGGTCTGCCTTAGCTGCCATCTTTGTCTCCTCAACTCAGTAAAACCACTGGGCTCTGTTTGGGCTCTGCCTTCCAGTGCTAAAACCTAGAAACCAAAATTTCAGGGCTTGCCTTTACAACCCTGTATAGCCTGCCTTTCTTTCTTTTATTTCATGGTGTATGCCAATCTATTATATAATAATGAGAATGAAATGGATTCAAAATTTTTCATTCCAATATAATTAAAATATAGTGTTATATTAATTTCAGGTGTACAATATAGTGATTCAATAATTCTGTACATTACTTAGTGCTCGTCACGATAAGTGTATTCTTAATCCCTTTCACCTATTTCACCCATCCCCCCACCCGTCTCCCTGTTTTTCAATGTCTGAAAACAATTCTTTCCTCATGTATTTTGTCCATATTTCTTAATGTTTATAGTGGAGTATGATTGTAATCTTTCATGGATAGTGGTCTCATCTGCTTTTATGAGACATTCTCAGTGCTAAGGTAGCTACCTGTTTATCTGTAGGGAGTCACACAAGTTTAGGCTTGACTTTATACACCTTTATAAAATATACGTATCACTGTGAGACAAATAGTATCAACTTTGCTTCATCCAGAAACAATTTCAGAAATAAAAAACAATGAAAACAACACAAAGACAATCTCTACTTTCTTACTCCAGACTTTCACATAATATAAATCTAAAAATCTTCCATGTTTTACCTAGGAAGGATCAAGATATTGTAGTTTAGAGTGGCAGACTTTACCATACTGATGCATCAAATCCAAACTATTCATTAAATGATCACAAAAGGAGAACATAAATATATTTGGGAAAACAAGAATGCCAAGAGCACTGTAATCCAAACATTTCACAGCAATATGTGACAAATTTTAAGAGGGAATATATGCTAACTAATATTTATGGGAGATTAATGAGAAATATTATGGAGATTGAAGGAGAATCGTTTCAATGACTATTTTCTCCACTATGTCTTGAATCAGTTAGTAAATATGACTGAAATATAAGGTGTATGGAGAAACAGGGTCATTTTCATTTCTAAGGAAGCACCAATGATGAACGTTTCCTTTATTTGGAGGCACGTGGACTTCCTAATATTGAATCCCAGAAAATATATGGGTTATTTTTTTTCCAAATCATTGGTAGAATTGGGTCACCACATGCCTCCCTACGCATCTTTGAAAACATATATCAGAAAGGAAAGGAGCAGGGAGTGTGTTCTTGCAGTATACCAGGTAGCCATGAATGATCAGAGTGAGAGGAACTTGAGCTACACAAGCAGTTTCTGCTCCCATATTCTCAGTCCACTCTGAAGGGAAGAGAACACTGGAGAAAGACCAATGACTATAATCACGATATCAATGGTGTTATTTAAAATCACGAAGATGTCAGCAGTGTTTGTGTAGGTGTTTCATCCTTCCAAAGTACAATATGGATTTGCTTTTCCTTACTGCATGGCCACCCTTCCTAATGTCAGGAGATATAACAATGTTCAGCTATGTGCATGTTTAACTATATATATGCTTAATTATACATATCTATGTTTAAAGAAGTTTAGAGGGAGCTTGCAAGCAGATTGTATGGGATAGAATTGTTTCAGGATGATGTGAAATTGTTTAAAGATTGTGAAAAGACACACTGGAGCCAGATCATGAAAGACCCTGAATGCTGACCTGGGGATTTGGATTATATTTATTCTCTAGAGCAACATGGAGGGACAGACTAGGGACACTGACGTTTGAGACACTATTTAGGAGGTTATTATATTAATCTAAGTTACCTATAAAAAGGGCCAGATGGCATATTTGAGAGACGTCTAACTGAATACATAACTATGAAGGACTTCTTTCTTGCAAGCTTTAATGAAATTACCTATTCTAAACCACATCATCAATTCACCAGTAGGTGAGAGTTCAAGTCCTGATTTCAGCTGTCTCTGGCACGACTGCGGAAGAGCCTTATAGCTCCTTGCCCTGTTCTGCTTATGGTACATTTTTCAACATTTTATTTGATATAATTCTAAATAGTCTCTACAACAATACTATTTAATCCTGAAAAAAATGTGACACATAACTTGTCATTGACAATAATGCAGTGACACTGACAGAGAGTATTTTGCACCTTTGTGACTGTAAGGTAAAAACAAAAAGAAAGCAAAAAAGCAAAAAACAAAACAAACAAATAAAACCCACAGGAATTGGTTAGCATCATTATACCTTTTTTGCTTAAAATATATGAAAATATTATCCATTAATTTTGCTAAGACATTTATAAACCCTTTCTTATCGGGGTCTATACTTAAATCTCAGTGAAAAATTTCTTAGCCATTGTTACCACAAAAGAAAGAAACAGCAAGAAATCATAAAGTTACAAAATAATTTCTTCCTTTAGAGAAAAGATATCCCATCGTTGGTTTAAACAGAGCGAGTGGTCAAAGATATATTTATGAAAACCTTCCTCAGTTCTAAGACTTCTCTCTAATTTCAACTGCACATACCCATTTGGTCTCCAACCATAGTGGGTTTGCTAGTTTGCTTTAATTTTGAAGAAAAAAACTACAACCTTAGAGAAAAGGTGGGGAATTCCACAGCTAGAGCCTACACAAGAAAAAAGTCTCAAGAGCGGAAAATGTGATAGAATCTAAAGAAATGTGTGATGTTGGAGGGCTCTTTAGTGACTGTATATTTAGAAAGAAAAAAGCAGAGGAGAAGTGATCTTAAATACACATGGAAGAGTTGCATGAAACCGTGATGAGAAAGCTAATAAAAAAAAAAATCAGAGCCTTGCAAAATATGCTAGGAAAAATAAAAAGAACATTTCTGCCAGGTGGAAAACAGCAAGAGGAATACGGAAGAGCGAGTCCCATTCCTTGGAACAGATGGTCTAATGTTAACGGAACAATTTAACTGCCATTTTGCCTTTGTCCTATTCCTAAGAGGAATCTCTCACTGAAGCTGTTAGAGGAAGATGCAGGGCTGTTTACTCCCCACTGCGGCTGGGCAGGTAGCGGGGAGGCACAGAGCTCCAGCACATCTCTGTCCGGACATCTCCAGGTTAGAGTGATGAACAGAGTACGCAGAGAAAGCATGTTCAGAACCAGGTTTCCTAGTCATTGCAAACCAGAGAAGGAGATAGATGAGCAGAATCCAAGGAAATAATCCCATTCCTGAAAGGAGGTAAATGACATGTATGGGAACTTGACTTGAATTATTTGGGTTGTTTTGGAGTACTGTATATAGAGGAGTGAAACAAATCCTAGGTTCCACTGTGAATTCATGAGAACAAACCACGGAACAGAGTACAATTTCCTTTCTCCTTAGTAAATGTCGTTTTCTGGGAATGTCATTACTCTGGTATGAATTAACTTTTGTGGAAAGCTTCTTACACTCAGCATAACTTTAGTGAGATTCATCCTTGTTTTTGCCTGTATCAGAAGCCCATTCCTTTTCTTTATTGAGTAGTGCTCTATTTGATATAACATCATAGTTTAACTTATTCATTCTCCTATTAATAAACACTTGGAGAATTTCCAGGTTTTTATTAGAAAATAATGCTGAGGGGCACCTGGGTGGCTCAGTCAGTTAAGCATCTGACTTGGCTAAGATCATGATCTCACAGTTCGTGGGTATGAGACCTGCATTGGGCTCTGTGCTGACAGCTCAGCGCCTGGAGTCTGCTTCCGATTCTGTGTCTCCCTCCCTCTCTGCCCCTCGCCTACTCATGCTCTGTCTGTCTCTCTCTGTCTCTCAATAATAAATAAATGTTTAAAAATAAATAAAAGAGATAATGCTGAGATGGATATTCCCATTACAAACTTTTTTTTAAAGTTTATTTATTTATTTTGAGAGAGAGAGAATCTCAAGCAGGTTTCACAGAGCCTGATGCAAGGCTTGAACCCATGAACTGTGAGATCATGACCTGGGCTGAAACTAAGAGTCAGATGCTTAACCAACTGAGCCACCCAAGTGCCCCTTTACGTGCTTTGTTGTGACAGTTGCTTTATTGAAATGGTCTGTTATTGAACCTGCAGTATCTCGGAGATATCACTTACAAGCCTGGAAGAGATCCACTGTATAGGTTTTTTATTGAGATTGAATGAATATACCTGGAGGAGACTTACAAGTGTGCTTGCACATATCAAATACTCACTATCTCTTAAATATTACCATTTATCATTTTGGAACCAATGAGTATTTGGGAACTCAGGGGTCAGGACACGTAATGAAGACTAATCTTCAAATCATTAAATCCAAAGTCATTCTGGATAGGTAAAGAGAGGTAATATTGTATGTGCATATATTCTTCCTATGTATATAAGAAAGAAAAGTTCCAGAAGATGAAGGGATGACCAAAGCAGAGCATGCCACATGAACCACACAGTGTAACAAGCACAATAGAAGTGTATGTGAAAACAAAGTAACAGAGACTGGATGTAACACAGAATAGGCTAGAAGTGGAAATATATGAAAGTAGATTCCATCTTTTGTTAAAAAAATTTTTTAAGGTTTATTTATTTTGAGAGAGAGAGACAGAGTGTGAGCAGGGTAAGGGAAGAGAGAGCGGGAGACACAGAATCCGAAGTAGGCTCCAGGCTCTGAGCTGTCAGCACAGAGCCTGATGTAGGGCTTGAACCCATGAGCTGAAGTTGGATGCTCAACTGACTGAGCCACCCAGGCGCCCGAGTAGATTCCATCTTTGGTGAATATTTCAGTCTTGATTAGAATCTTAGGACCCGTGTAGAAGATATCTTCCCAAGTTGAAGCTGGTTGTTCAGGAACAGACAGTAAGCCTTTCCCTGGAGATATTTATTTTAGCTCTGCTAGAAATCCAGGAGATTCTGTTCTTGACCTTATATTAATTAGCACTTTTATAATTGCCTGGACCAAAATATAAGTAATGCAAATCAAACTCTCAATCTGATAGAAGAGTTAAAATATTTGTGTTAGAATATAGATTCAAATATTTGAACAGACTCCAATGTGTCTTTGTAATCTAATAGGAATAAATCATGATTGTTTAAAGCAAGCAAACAAGAAGCTATTGTATTTACATGACTTTGCAGAATTTAAAAAATAGATGAGAAGAGAAAAAATGGTTGAATATAGTATTAGTACATGATCAGAAATGTAGTAGTATCTTAAACTGTGTTTATAGCGTTATATTATTCACATCATGACATAGTATTCTGTTTACTTCTGATAATTTTATTTTAAGGAGGTCATTAAACACAAAGTATATTCAGCAAAACTTAAATAAGATGCAGAGTGCTTTTTATCTGAGAAGTGCTTTTTATCTTCTCATATGAGGTTTCATAGGAGATGGTGACATTGATAAATAAGGTGTCTACTGGTGTCCAGTTTGGTGTCCACTGGGGTCCAGTCAGGCCAGAAGAGAAAAAAAAAAAGTAAACAGCTAATCAACCAATAGCAGCAACAAAATTTGAAGACTTACCATGTGGAAGAGATGTTTGACTTCCTATAGACGACAATGTATGCATGATCCAAAGTAAGTATATTGGGGGAAATGTGATTTTAGTTAAAAGTGGCAGGACCTGAACTCATTTTTCCTTTTGTCTTACATGTATTTCTGCTTCTTCTGTAGCACTTGTCAAAGTGTTATGATGTGTACTTCTCTGTCATCGTTGAGTGTGAGCTTCTTGAGGAAAGAGATTGTGCTTCTTGGTCTTGTTAATCCTTTCCAATCACCGTGGATTCTGGGAAACATGTTTGAGAGATGTGTGCTAAATGGATTTGGATGGATTGTTTAATAAATAAAGACATCTGAAAGCCTAAGCCAAGGCATTACAGGTAGAATGTCCACAATTTTTGGTAACGAGAGCACAATTGTGAAGGTAAATAATGTCAATCGTTTAGTTGGGAATTCATTCTAGAAGTTCTCTGCAACAAGTCTTTATGTCAATTCCACAAAGAATAAATGAATCAGATGTAATAAGGCTGTTGTGTTATGAATTCTTGATAGGCGAATACATCTTCATGGATTCATAAGAATTAAAAAATAATGATAATAAAATTGAAAAATAAGGACCATCCGTAGTGCCTCCTACTACAAGACTACAAGTTAGTCTATGACTAACTTGGCACATGAAGCCTTTAATATCCTGGAAGTGATATTAAATTTTGCTGGGGTGTGAATCACTCATTTTGTTTTTCTAGAATGTCAGTTTCTGCTACTTTTTTTTTTGAAAACCATATGTCATTATCAAAAGAATGATACTTCAAGTTTAAGGCTCTCTCATACTGAATATGATTCATTATTTTTAACTTTTTAATTATTTAAATCATAATCATTCATCTCCATTACTTAAGAACATTTTGCATGAATATGGATGGCGATATTCTTTGAGGTGCATCAGCATCCTCTTTCACACTGGCAGAAGTAAAGTTCTCGCCATGACATTTAATAGATAAGATGGAAAGGCTTGATGTTTCAAAGACAAACGGAATTTTTCGTTTTTACATGTTAGTTACGATTGTCATCTTTTAACCCCTTTTATTTCTCAGTGTCAGTTTTATGAAATATTGTATAAATAACTTTACTACATATGGAAATCCATACATTAGTCTTCACTGGCATAACTTCAGATCTCATGTGTGTTACTTCTATTTTATTTCACACAAATGCAGTTGCTTTTTAAAATTTATTTAATTATTTTATTTTGTCCCTTCGAACTTCGTGTCATTAGTAAACATTTAAAATTGTCAACAAAAGCATCTTTTGACTAAGCTAACCAGGTAATTGAAAACCCCAACACTAATTTTTTATGCTTATACTGAGACTAAACCCCTACTTGAAAAACTCCCCAAATATATGATGAGTTACTTACAAAAAATACAAGCATTGCATTTATGGGACCTAAAATTGTCGAGTTTTTTGGATCACAGGTAATTATTGTTTTCCTGTAGGATGTTGATTTATAAGTAATTTTGACATCATAGAATACGAAGAAAATTAGATACAAACAAAAATCACTTAAAGTTCCAAATATAAACATGTGAAAGAGCTAAAACAAAATAGTGTCCTGTGCCATAAGTAGAGATTATATTATTAAAATGGAATAAGAGCATGTCTTAAAAGCATTTCAGAAGCAAAAAGATCTGAGGTCCAGACTGTCTAGCTAGCAGCAGATGGAAAATTTCCACCCACTTCAGCTGGGGCATCACTTTTTCTTTACTGTGTGTTTTCCAAAATATAAACTTCTACTCACTCACTCCAAGTCCTTTCTTCAGAATGCTTATAATGCATTTCAAGTTGGTTCTCTCTCTTTGGGCACAATGTCGGTATGATATTGAAGGAGGGTTTATGGTGCTCCGTTTCCTAGAATGCAATATAATAACTTGTAGGGTGCATAAAAGATCATTGAAACTCAAAGATAGAGGGAACATATGTCCCAGGTTCTGGGGTAAGTTCCTGCTGATGCCTTCTGGCAAGAACCATTATTCATAACAGCTCCATTTCACTCCCAAAGGTGTCCCAGTTGAGTGAAAAAATCTAGAATCACCGTACATATAAATTAACAACTGGATTCCAACTCATCCAGCACCAACCAGAACACGTGTCCTTGGGAGCCTTGTTTCTCAGCCCCATTGGATTAGCAGTGGGAGCACATCCTTGTTAGGGAGGCTCCATCCCAGATTTGCTGAGTCTGAATCTGCATTTGTCGCAAGATCCCGAGATGATACACATGTATGATAAAAGTTAAGAAACACTACCCCAGAGAAACAGGCTAACCTGACATTTGCTTTAGGATAGATCGTTCTTTGGAGCACATGATACACACTAGTACACAAACAAAAAGAAAAACAAAGGAAGTTGACTGGGAAAAAAAGGCAATCTTTTTATGGCTCTCGTTTGCAATTAGATTTCTTTCTTCATTTGCAATTAGATTTTTAATTCACATGATATTATTTTTTAAAGTTTATTTGGTTATCTTGAGAGCAAAAGAGAGATAGAGAGTAAGCAAGAGAAGGGCAGAGAGAGAGGGAGTGAGAGAGAATCCCAAGCAGGATCCCTGCCATCAGTGCAGAGCCCCGCATGGGGGTCAATCAATCTTGGAACCTGGGAGATCATGATCTGAGCCCAAACCGACTCAGTCAGTCCTGTGCTCTTAAATAACATGACATTAAAAAATACTTCTCTATGTATCTTTAGATTTCTACTTTGCTTCCATTTTTAATTGCATAATGTGACATGTATAAAAAAATGTAACTAAAAGATAGATATGAAATTTTACCAGATAATAATGAAACTAAATATATATTACCTTACTCAGGTCAAAAAGAACACAAGTAGCAATTGTGATGTCCCCCAAATGTCCTCCAACTTTTTTCTCCTAGTTGGAGTTATTATTTTGAATTTGTGAAAACCAATTTCTCATTTTTCTTTATGTGTATGGATTCCCAAAGGACATATTTTAATTTGCCTGTTTTTTAAACTTTATATGCATGGAATAACACTGCATGTACATATGCTTTTATGTCTTTCTTTCATTCAACATTCAGTTTGTCACATTCATGATGTATTTATTTCTGTGCATGTTAATTTTGTGTTATAGAAATATGCAGCAGCTTATAAATTCATTCTACTATTTATGAGTCTATGATTTACTTTTCTTGTTGTCCATTCTTATATACTAAAAACCATGCTACCCAAAGTGTTCTTATACATGTATCAAGGTGCAAATACAGAAAATATTTTCTCTAAGGTATCTAACAAAAATTAAATTGTTGCTTTATAAGATATGCACATCTTCACCATTTCTCAATAATGACAATTTGTTCTCCAAAGTGTTTGTGTGAATTTATATACCACCGTTAGTACATTTGGGCTATGTTGTTCGTTCCCATGCTTGCCAACTTTACTAATTGTCAGACTTAAATTTTTGCCCACCTATCAGACGTGTTTTTAATTCTCACATCCATGAATAATTCAATATGGTTGAGCGTGTTTTCTTGTGGGGTTTCAGCATTTAAATATTCTCCTTTGTAAACTGTGTAGTCAAGTTGGTCCACTTTTCTTGCTTTTTCACTCTTTTCATGATATATGTTAATGATCAGAAGTCCCTTGTTTTTATATGGTTGAATTTAACATTTTTTTTAACATTAGCATTAATTTTCCCATAGTGTTGAAAAAATTCTTCCGTATTTTGAAATTATGAATCCGTTTTCTTATGTTTAATTTTTATAGAATCCCTACAATTCTGACTTATGCACTTAAGTCTTCAAACCAGTGGAATTAGGGGCACCTGGGTGGCTCAGTCGGTTAAACATCCAACTTCAGCTCAGGTTTTGATCTCACAGTTTGTGGGTTCAAGCCCCGCACTGGGCTCTGTGCTGACAGCTCAGAGCCTGGAGCCTGCTTCAGATTCTGTGTCTCCCTCTCTCTGTGCCCCTCCCTTGCTCACACATTCTCTCTCTCTCTCTCTTTCTCTCTCAAAAGTGAACATCAAAAACACAATATAAAAAAACCAACTGGAATTATTTTTCACATGGTATGAGCTGTGATTCTTCAGTTTTCTTAACATCATTTAATTGCTGTATGAAGATTAGCTTTTCTTATATCAAGTACCCAAATAGGAAGAGATCTGTTTCGGAGATTGCTAGTCCATTCTGTTGGATATTCACATATCCTGTTGGTAATACCAACCAGTCTTTATTACTATAAATATACAATATAGAGACAGCTACCTGGTTGAGCAAGGTCTCTCATTTTGTTTTTCCTCAATGGTATCTTCGTCACTGCACTTCATAAAAATTTTAAAATCAGATCACCAGGTGCAACAAAAGTAAATCTGTATTTGATCTTGGATTGCCTTAAACATATAAATTAATTTTTTTGCTTTTTTTAAACCACTATCATGGTCTATATTTCTATCCAAATATGTGCTTCAAATTTTTTCTAAAAAAACTTCATTGTTTTTTCTCTAAGATCTTATATATATATTCTCTATTGGGTTTGTTCCTATATAGTTCATTTTTGGTATTATTTAAATAGACTCTTATTTCATTTTATAATAAAATGATATTTTAAATACAATTGATTTCACGGTTCCTGAGTGGCTCAGGTGTTAAGCATCAGATTCTGGATTTTGGCTCAGGTCATGATCTCATGGTTTGTGAGGTCAAGCCCTGTAGAGCTTTGTGCTGGCAGAACAGAGCCAGGTTGGGATTCTTTCTCTCCCGCTCCTTCTGTCCCTCCCCTGCTCATCCTTTCACTTTCTCTCTCAAAGTAAATAAATAAACTTAAAAAATACAATTTATTTCCAAATATTGGTTTTATATATGGCTACCTAACCCTTTTATTAATTCTAATAATTTACAAGTCTATTTTTAAAGTATTTTCTACATACACAATGATACCATCTTCAGTTAGTGACTTTATAATCCTTTACAATCTTAATGCACATTTCTTGATAATTTCTTCTTTGCTTAGTAATATAATGCAAAACTATTTAATAGACATGGTGATAATGCCATTCTTTTCTTATTCCTGATCTCGAAAAAGAGATTTCAAGATTTCTTCACCAGTATAATCTCAAAGGAAAATGTTTCACCAATACATTTGTGAATGTCTTACAAATATGGTATTTCTTGTCAAGTTTCTTATAAATAATAAGATTAAGGAAATTCCATTCTATTTTTAATTTTCTAAGCTTTCCTCATAAATGGGTGTCTTTTTTTTTTTTTAAATGGTCACACATGATTTTTTCCCTGTTTGATAATGAGGTGAAAATATTAATCCATTTTCAAATGTAAACATTGGATTTCTATAGCAAACCACTTCTTAATCAAGACATATTATCATTTTTATGTATACTTGAGTTATCTTTGACAACATGTTATAATTTTAACCATGTTTATATGTAACATTGACGTACAACTTTCATTTTTCATACTTTTGTTGCCAAGTTTTAATAACCAGGTAATAAAAGACTCCAAAAATACATTGGAAAATATTACCACCTTTCCCGTCTCTATGTTTGTCTATTTCTAATTATTCTTCTGACTGATTGGTACATGGAGATCTGTTCGTAGGCAAATTTTCAATGACTGCTACAATTTCTTTAATGGATGTGGGATTATTCAGGTATGCTATTGCTTAAATCATTTTTAGTGGGTTTTATTTTCATTCTATGTTTACTGGAATATTTTTAGTTGCTTCTGTATACATATTTAAATCACATATTCAGGCTTGGCCATTAGGGGAGGCTATTTGAGTAGTTCTGGCTAATAGTATGTGTGGACAACTATTTTATGTTACATCTATGCTTGGCCTCTACAGACCCCTGTGTAACTTTCCATGTATTTTCTCTCTAATCAATGCAGCTGGATGTAAAGGATTTCGGTATTTTGGAAACACATGTTGGTAGGACCCCAGTTTCCGAGTCATCATTTGGAGGGAACCTGCTTTAGTCTGTAATGTGAGGCAGATAGCAACCTTTACTGACATAAACCACTAATATTTCAAAGTGTAATCGTCACCATAGCATAGACTATGTGCTATCATTACCTGCATAGTAATTACTACCTTGAATTGGGACACTACTGTAGGAAAAAATAAAAAGTAAAATACCTGGCATTTGCTACAGCCGACACATAAAGTATATAAGATCAGTCACTTGGAGGTGGCAAATAAAGAGATATACCAGGACAAAAGGCCACATATCCAAGTTATGTTGCTGCAAATATTTAATAAAACTTACCTGCTATAACTTGTAACGCTGATAAAGTGCCTGCTCTGTCTCTAGCTCTAGGGGAAACATCTGGAAAACGGTACCATAATAGTGTGTATTGTATTGCTGACTGTTGGCTGCATTTGGCAAGGTAGTGCAGGAAAGAGGGAATGAGCTTGTTAAAAAACTGGCTGGCTTGAAATCAGAAATGAAAGGTAATGAAAAAGTCCAAGAATTCAAGGCCTTGCATATTTTGAAAAAGAGATTACTTTTATCCCCCCCCCCTGCTCCCCAAAGTGAAAAATGGAACGTAAAAAGACCTTAAGTGCCTGCGGCTAATAAAATTTCTCAACTGAATAAAGCTACCAGGAGCAAATATCAGATTAAGATGGTGAGCATCCCGACTGCCATTCCAGATCACCTGAAAATGGTCACTTATAAAGTTAGAGGGTGAATCATGTTCTAGAAGCTTAGAAGCCAGATAAACTACACTGATTGCTTAGTTCGATGGTTGATTAACATCCTGCATACTCCAGGAGTTAATTCCCATCCATTCACACATAAAAAAAAATCTTCCTCTTCATTTTCTGGCTTTGAACTTCTATTGATACTAATTCATTTCCTCACCTAACATTTTACTAATTATAGAATTAGCACACACTATATCATGGCAAGCCTCAAGACTTAAGATGAGCTGTGACTGAGACAACAAACAAGTCCCAAAAGACCACATGTTATAGGAAGAATCAGATTTAACCTTAGGTCACACTCTACCCCTTTCTATTGCCATCTGGAACAGATTTAGGAAAGTGAGGAGTCTCCCTCGACCAACCAAAGTAAGACATCATTGTTTCTTGGCAGCGTCAAACTTTTCCCATGTTTCCAGGCCTACCTCTTGCTCATGGACTAGGATTCACACTGTCCCATTAAATATGTGATCCTGTGTTTAACCTGTCCGCTCCTGTGTTTTATATATATATATATATATATATAACACACTGTTAGTTATATATATATAACAGTTATATATAACTAATATTCATACAGAAGAAAACCACTGAGCAAAATTCACAACCAGAGATAAAGATATTTTCATAGTATATCTGAAATTTAAAAATATGAATGCAAGGTTAAGTGATAATATTAAGTGAAGTTCTCAGAAAGTAAATTTAAATAACGAAGAGATAAATAAAAAAGATGTGAAAATCAGAGATTATACGTGAAATGTGCAACATTAGAAAGATAGATGTTCTAGAAAGACAAAAAGATTACATATGTGGCACAAGCACTGAGGAAACATTTTACAGAAATTTTCCAAAATGAAGTATGTGGTTCCCAGCATGGTAATTTTTTAAAATGTGCACATCAATGGGTATATCAAAAACAATGTGTACATCAGTGTGTGTGTATATGAAGCCACATAAGTATGGAATTTCAAAATATTCAAGGATAAATAGAAGGCCCTAAAAATTCTGGAAAGATGAAGAGAAGCACTCACTCGCATGTAAAGGAATCTTAGTGACACTGAACTTTTCAAAAGCAATACAGGAAATTAGAAAATAGTAAGACCTCCCTCCTAATGTTTTCGTCAAAAGATGTAGAATTCTATACCAACTGTACTGTGAGGCTTGCATAAAATTATTTTGGGGATGTGAGTTCTTAAAAATATACCTTTATTCTCTATTTCTCCGGTTGCTTCGGGATGATATGAGCCACAAAAATGAGTGAAAAGGGAGAAAAAGATACATGAAGAAGCATGATTAAAAAATACGGCATTAGTCAGTTGAAGGTAGAAAATAAAGCTATATCGCAGGACAGATGGCTGTATATCCATGCTATGTAGTTGCAAAATATTTAAGAAAGCAGGGAACAAGAGAGAAGCAAAGTGAATTTCTCAGAATCTGGGGAGGGACATATAGTACAGGAAATGAGCTGTACATGAGACCTAGCAAGCAATTTGCAAAGGTTTGTACAAGATAATAAAAAGCTCCAGGAGGGATAATTCCAAAAAAATAGAAATGGATTTGGTAGATTCTCTAATATATGCAGTTCTCTGGGGTATGTTACAATTTTACATAGGAAGAATTTTTGTTACGAAGGCAGAATATTCAGCAACCAAAAAATGAGGCAATTATAAATGCCAGGAAGTGGGTGGCTCAGAGGGTTAAGCGTCTGACTCTTGGTTTCAGCTCACATCACGATCTCATGGTTTCAGGAGTTTGAGCACTGCATCTGGCTCTGTGCTGGCAGTGCAGAGCCTGCTTGGGATTCTCTCTCTCCCTCATTCTCTCCCCAACTCATGCTGTCTCTGTCTTTCTCAAAATAAATAAACTTAAAAAAACAAATGTCAGAAAATAATAAAACTTTGTAGAAGGATGTGTGGACTATGTGTCAGATTGTAAACTATATATCTACACACACACACACACACACACACACACACACACAAACACACACTATCAAAATGGTAAAATAATATCGGGAGAAAGGGGAAGGATTGTATGGAGGGAGTGAGTAGTGGGAAAGTGCTAAATCTTGATCTCAATAATTAGAATTAAGTGGCAATACTTAGTATAGAAAATTAGAAAAAGAAAGTATAAGGAAATGCATTAGAATTACGGAGGTAAATTCAGGAAAAAAATGGAAACAAAAAACTTTTTTGGGGTTAACTGGGAGTAGGGTTTGGAACAGTTGATATTCACAATGACACATGTATAATTTGATTTTTAAACTGTATACTTTATTAATTTGAAAACAAAAAATAAATACGTAAATAAAATGAAACCAATGTGGAAGTATTTTGCATGTTCACTGGATCTTGAGGAGCTCCGTGGGAATGGATTATAGTGGATCAGTCATGACACATTGAAGAATGTGAATTTGGAATATGTCACAAAGAGCTTGGGGTACGACGCTGTGTTTTGACCTTATCTTAAGGGTAATCAGAAATTAATGAAGAATTTCAGCTTGAACATGATTAAATTCTCATTTTAGAAAGGGAACTGTGTCATGCTGTGGAAGATCCTTTGGTCACTCAGTTGAATGTTCTGATGATCTTGTTTTGATAGTGGTTTGGACCATGAACTAGTTCAGCTCTACTTTTATTTATTTATTTATTTTGTCTTATTCAGTTACAGCTACCTCTCCATATATATGTCCCCATCATGCTGTGGCTAATTTGCCACCATTACATGGTTTATCCAAATTCAGTTTATCCAAATTCAGGAACTCCCCAAACTTATTCTGTAGAAGGCCAGACACCAAGTTCTTAAAGATTTGGGAGCCAACGTATGACCTTTGTCACATATTCTTTTGTTTTTTCCCCCTTAAAATACTTTCAACCATTCTTAGCTCACTGACCTTACAAAATCAAGCCATGTGCAACACTGGCCCTTGGGGTGTAATTCTTATTTTATCTTAGAGATCTAAGTAGATTTAATAGTTATTGAGTTTTGCTATTGATATATATCTTACATTCTACTGTTTTCATGTCACATTGCCTTTTTTGACATTTTCAGTCTTTCTGTTGTTCATGTAGATAGAGCAGAGATTCATTACTGGAGCCCTCAAAGTATTTTTTTTAATAAAAACTTAAAAATTAAGTTTATTTGTTTACTTTGAGGGAGAGAGAGGGTGTGTGCGCACGCCATGAGTGAAGGAGGGGCAGAGAGAGAGGGAGACACAGAATCTGAAGCAGGCTCTAGCTCTGAGCTGTCAGCACAGAGCCCTACGTGGGGCTGGCAGTCAACCCATGCTGAAATCGATACTTAACTGACTGATCCAGCCAGGTACCCCCAAAGCACTTTATTAACCAGTTTTCTTACCCCTTTATTAATTTATTACTATGCTTGTTCTAGTGGCTCCCCAAGCAGCTCAGTATACCATTGCACGGAGTCACCTGGAGTACTAATCACATCTTAGATTCCTAGGTCCAGCTAAACACATGAAAGGATTTTCAGGCCCTGGAATGGTTGTTTTTATGAAGTTCCCTAAGTGATTCGAATAGACTTCCTTTTTAAAAGCACTATCTCCTATCAATGCACGCACCTTGTACCAACCTGTGAAGCATAATACCCTTCCCTTCAAGCTTTCCTGTGACCCTCTTAGTCCAGCCTCTCTCCAGCATTCACCACAGTTCTCCTCACCATAATGCTGTGCCCATTAGTATGAGCAAGTTATAAATATGCTAAATTGTCTCTCCTCTCACCATCTGACTCTCTTTTGCATGTGTATATTATGGTGTTTTTCTATGTAAAGAGTTTCAGCCCCATGTGCAGAAATAAGCCTCGTTGCAAATTACTCTGTGATTAGGGATGATGGCATCTACCCAAGTATAGAAGAAAACCTGCTTTAAAATAACGTAAAAAGAAATCTGTCTGATTCTGGCAAAATGGTAGACCAGGCTGTACAGAATCTTTGCCCATATAAAAAAACAAAAGATTCAGGAAAAAATAAATACACAATTTTTGGAGAAAAGGTTTCAGTTTCATTGCTGGACCCTACATGTTTCCTTTCCTTTACTGTGAGCTTGGACAATTATTGAAAATCATGTATTTATTTTTTCCAGACTCTTTGTCAGTTTCAGAGAAATAGATTGCAGATGATGGAAGAGAAGAAATATTTGGGATCTTTTCTTCAGAACTACAGAAAGATAGATCTTAAAATTGAAAATCACTCCACATTTGAACAGAATTTTTAAAATGCCATAATTAATCACATTATAATAAAACTGTAAAACACTAACAACAAATACATAAGCCCAAAAAGTACCCAGAAAGAAAGGAGCGACTATGTACAAAGCAACAATTTGATTTGTTTGTTTGTTTTTGAATGAGAGAAAAAGAGCGATATGAGCGGGGAAGAGGGAGAGAGAATCTTAGGCAGACTCCACACTTAGCACTGAGTTCGATGTGGTGCTTGATCCCACGACCCTGGGATCATGACTCAAGCTGAAATCAAGAGTCGATGCTCAACCACCTGAGCCACCCAGGCGCCCCTACAAAACAACAATTTGAAGAAAAAAGCAATTTGAAAAACAACAGTGATAGGCTTCTTAATAGCAACAGGAGAGACCAGAATAATATGAAATATTTTCAGTGTTGTGGGAGAAAGTAAACCCTCATGGAAAAGTGAGAGTAAAATAACGAGAATTTCAAGAAAATAAGTAGAGATTTTTAAAAATCTAATTATATGATTCCATGTAGGAGTTACCAAATAAATACTTCAGGAAGAAGGAAGTTGAACCAGAAAGCAGTAGGATGCAAGAAACAAACAAACTAACAAAAAAAAAATATATATGCATATATATGTATATGCATATATTTAAATATAAACAAGACTTGATTTGAAAATCAATAAGGCCAATAACACTAACTAAATTGAGGAGTATTTAAAACTGGTCAATACTACAAAATGCTAATTTAATATATGATAGTGCAATTTCAGCCTTTAGTGCTATTGTGAAAGCCCAACTGTTTAACAACTTGTTTGCATTTTTAAACTAATTTAAAACCTACGTATAAGTTAGATCTTAAAGTATATATTCCTTTTCATTCTCTGAACTAAACTACATATTATTCAGATTTGCTTACCAAGTGGTATAGTTTATATTGCAACCATCCACTGATAATTCTAATAATTCCCAAATCACTTGCCGAGTTTTAGAATGACATTGTTAGCGTGATGTTGTGCTTGAAGAATCTTTGTCTTGCTAAGTGTTTCCTCCATTCTTGTCATGATTTATTTTCAAGAACAACACTGATTTCTTTAATGCCCACCCCAAATTAAATTGATAGTCATTACATAATAGTTTCAAGAGAAAGATTCTCTGAAAATCAATGACATTGTTGATACTATTGCATTCTCAGTTTCTTCCGAGCCAAAAATAAGTTAAAGATAAATAAAGAAGTCCTAAAAACCTCCAGAAAGGAACAAAGGATTACCCATAAAACAATTGCACTGATGGAAGACTTCATCAGGTTTATAATACTTACAATACCCTCTGAGATCTTCATATAACTGGTATCTCCATTTTTTAAACATGTTTCAAGAATCATGGATTGGACTCTCATTTAATTCTCTAGGCTAGGCGACATGTGGCTTAGGAGGATAATTGGGAATATGGTCCTATGGCTCTGCCACCCAAGTGTGAAATGACCC
Organism: Hyaena hyaena; assembly: GCF_003009895.1. Lineage (NCBI taxonomy): Eukaryota > Metazoa > Chordata > Mammalia > Carnivora > Hyaenidae > Hyaena > Hyaena hyaena. Next base: position 1,268,176 of record NW_024081088.1, on the reverse strand, counting down.
ATCAGAGTTTCTGTTTCCTCATCTTTACAATAAAGACTGAATCACATCAGTCTAATAGGTTAATGCTCATCTAGAATCATGTCTGGCGGGAAGATGCTGTGTGGACATTAATTCTATACACGTTGATAGAAATGTAGTGAATATCTATGGTAGGTTAATGATTGAGGATTTTTTGTGATCCAGGGCAACTAAGTGAACATGAATTCAACGCGAGCCCACATCCTTCATGTTCGTGGCCCCAAGCCTCACCAAAGTCTCTTTCAGTACTTGTGGTCTTCCCTCTGTTGCTGGAATGTTCATTAGGACAGTGGACACTTCAGGAGAAGGCAAAGCCCATGGTGGACCTTTAACACCAGCCAGGAGCTTTTCTGGCCTGTCCTAATACCTCTTAGAACCAAACTGAGGAGAAGAAGCCAGAAAGACTTTTTTCTCCCTCCAGGGGTACAAGGCCTGCTGCCAGTGACACCAGGCTCTCTCTCTCTCTCTCTCTCTCTCTCTCTGGCTCTCTCTTATTATGTGGGCTTTTGGAAATTGTGGTCAGTGTGCAAGACCACCTGTGACAGTTGATGTTTCTGTGTTGCCTACTAGTGGTTTCTTGGGGTCATATGTATAAAGTGCTTGAGAATTTGGGGGTTCCTAGGGCACCAGGAATTGGCCGGCAAGAGAAGGTAGGTCTGATGGCAGAGCTGTGCTGAGGCAAAAGGAAAAATCGTGGCCCTTTAATAGGCTTATCAAAATCTTCTCCCATATTTTAAACCAAGTGGAAAAGAGCTGATAAAATGTATATACAGTAAAACCTTGGATTGCAAGTAACTTGTTCTGTGAGTGTTCTGCAAGAAATATGATTAGACAAATATGTCTAATCAATTTTAATTTGATACAAGAGCGATGTCTTGCAATATGAGTCATATGTAATGTCGAAAGTCATATGATCACAACTGAGCCAACAGTTCGTGAAATTTGCTTTGATACACAAGTGCTTTGGGTTATAAGTATGTTTCCCAAATTAGGCTCACAAACCAAGGTTTTACTGTGTGTGTATATACATGTATAGGAATGTATATACATATAATGCCCTGTGTTGGTCGATCTGTTTGCCTGCCATTATCAACACTCATATACTCAGCCAGCTGGCAACCTGCAGACTGAGAACTTCAAGCCAGTTGGAAATGAATGTTCCTGTTGCAGGGTCTTAAAATAAGCAAACAATACTTGACTGTTTTAACATGTTTTTGATATTTTTGTTTTGCCTGGATTTTTATACATTTTGGTTTTTTAAAATATTGCATGAAATATTCTTTATCTTAATTACTGTGTTTTTTTTGAGTCCTCTTAAGTATTGTCCCCTGGGCCAGTATATGATGTGTCTCACACCAATTCCAGGCCCGCCTGGTGGAGGTGGGAGGTCCAGGAAAGTAGTTTACGTGGCTCAAGAACTGTCTGAATGGAGGGGTAGTGGCTCAGGACAATGGCCTTCAATATATCTGAATGAAAAGATTTAAATATTTTGACAACTGCAATAGACTCATGTATGCACTAGCAAAAATCAGTTTTACTTAAATGCATGTATTAGAAAAGATGTCCAACTCAAAGAATTAGAGAAAGGCTCCCAAATTAAGTCCATAATATAATAATGGTAATTAACATATAAATAACTGTTGACATGAGAAACAGAGATAAAGTAACAAAAGCCTAAGTGAATTCTTTAAAAACACATAAAACAGACAAATCCAAGAGTTAATGAACATATTTTCAATTATATTACATAAATACTCGTTGCTAGCAGGGTAGCTTTTAAAAGATATCATCACAAGAAAAAATTGTAACTATGTGTAGTGATGAATATTAACTAGATTGATGGTGATGGTCATTTCACAATATATACAAATATGAAGTGATTATTACTTTGTACACCTGAAACTACTATAATGTTTTATGTCAATTATATTTCAATGAAGAAAAATACTAGTAAATCGACTTCATTAAAAATGTGTGGTGGGGCACCTCGGTGGCTCAGTCGGTTAAGCGTCCAACTTCAGCTCAGGTCATGATCTCACGGTTTGTGGGTTCGAGCCCCGTTTAGGGCTTTGTGCTGACAGCTCAGAGCCTGGAGCCTGCTTCAGATTCTGTGTCTCCCTCTCTCTCTGCCTCACCCCCACTCATGCTCTGTTTTTCTCTCTCTCTCTCAAATATAAATAAACATTTAAAAAAATGTGTGGTTTGTGTGATACATTGTGACTATGTGGGTTTTCCCCAGAAATACAAAAATACAAAGATAACATCGTTTTTCAAATAATAGAATTTAGCAAATATGTATTATAGGTAGTGAGAAATGATTGTGGTTATAAATAACATTCATATTTTTAAAAATGACAATTATGTATATAAAATTACAAAAATAACTTGTTGCAAATGTTTAGATGTATTCATTTTTAAAGCCAAATATTTAAAGAGTTTTTACACTTTTATAAAACCTCAGAATTACATGGCTGTATCATACCCTATAAAATATATGTAGGAGGTGGGGGGAAACGAACGAGAAATTTAATGCCAAAAATTTTATGTGGCCAAGATATTATGAGATGGAAAGAGAAAAATAAAAGACATAAGCAGGTTGCTAAATCAAAGACAAGTGAATCAGTAAGGAAAAATAAAAGGGCTTTGTAAGCATCTGGTCTATTTTGTGCTAACCAAGAAGAAAATATGCTTTGGGAATTAATGCTATCTGGCTAACTATATTCATAATGTAAAAAGGAACACAATTTTAAAAGTCGACTATTAATCTTGGTCGTCTCTCTTATTTATTTAATTTTTAATGACTTACATGATAAGAGGTAGATTCAGATTTTTGATGGTTTTGAGACTTCCTTGGGTTAAAAGGCTATCCAAAGAAATCTAACCACTTAGATTGTTCAAACAAAAGGGATTTCAAAATTCCCACAAATTAAAGAGCCATGACATAGGGGCTTTTATAATAAAATAGAGAAAAACGCCGAAGATTCAATATTCAGAATCCAATATATGGGAGATGGGATTTCAACCAGCGGCTCTGTAACACTGAAAGGTGAACAAGTCATGGAGGTAGTGACTAAGCCTTGCTTTCAACATTGCAGTTTCCACAAAAAGTAAAAATTCTACAGACAGAATGGCAACACTTTATGGATTTTCATTTTCACATTTTACCTATAGTGTCTTCTCTTGTTGAAACTGTATTCTTTTTTTTTTTAATTTGAGAGAGGAGAAAGAGTGCATGCAAGCAGGGGAGAGGGACAGAGGGAGAGAGGGAGAAAGAATCCTAAGCAGGTTCCACACTCAGCGTAGAGCTGGACGCCGGGCTCCACCCCATGACCTTGGAATCATGGCTTGAGCCAAAATCTGGAGCTGGAAGCTCAATTGTCTGAGCCACCCTGGCGCCCCAGAAATGGTCCATTTTTTTATGCAGAAATCTATTCAATAACTTTCTAGCAAGAGAGTAATTCCAAATTCACATGTGCTCTGAACACTGAAGGATGTCTCAGAGGAACCAAGTCCAGTCCACATCTCGTAGGCTTCATTTTTATCTGTGGTCAACCATCCAAACATTTCAATAATAAAAGGCTTTTAAAAGTTACGTGGTTAGATATGATGAATTGGAGGGGACCTGGGTGGCTCAGTAGGTTGAGTCTTGGACTTTGGCTCAGGTCATGATCTCGTGGTTCATGATCATTGCTCTCAGCACGCAGCCCACTTCGGATCTTGTGTCCTCCCCTCTCTGGATCTTCCCCGCCTGCACATTCTCTCTCTCAAAAATAAATAAACACTGCGGCTCTGGGTGGCTCAGGCAGTTAAGCATCTGATTCTTGATTTTGGTTCAGGCCATGATCTCATGGTTGGGGAGTTCAAGCCCCACCGTCAGGCTCTGTGCTGACAGTGTGGAGCCTGCTTGGGATTCTCTCTCTCTCTCTGCTCCTCACCTGCGCTCTCTCTCTCTCTTAAAATAAATAAATAAAAATTTAAAAATAAACATTAAAAAACTCTTAAAGAAAGAAAGCAACAAAATTATGATCCCCATAACACTTGGTTTATACTAATTTTTAAAGTATAAATGTGAAAACTATGCTCTTTGGCAAGGATGATGCTGTAGTGGTTGATTAGCTGGTCACCTACACTGGGGGACATCCTCTCACCCACCAATTCTGACCCTTCAGGATTACTTCGGTTTCCATGGTTCTCACATACGTGCACCTGAAAATATTGAAATGATGCAGATGGAGACATTCATTTTCCTGTCTCCCCTAGTCTTATTTTTTTATAACCGCATTACTGCTCATATGACAATATAGTTAACCTGCTCACAAATATTTCCTTCACAGCATTTTGTGATAAGTGAAGTCAGGGAATATGTACTATTCATCTTTTCGTTTCCCAAATTGGTTTTATTCTCATGTGTTCTAAACACTCAATGTTTGCTGAGTGAAAACATATTAGAAAAGTAAATAATAGTTTTTGAATCAATGAGATGCTCTTCCAAACCTCATCAGCAGTTTTGCTACCTTTGCTTAAATATTAGCTCTTTGTGAAGTAGAATCATAGAGCAAGTAAAGATAGAGTCATGTGTCCGATGCCGGCGAGGAGAGACTGAAATAATGGTGTTGGCTATGGCTTATGGGAAAAGACTACCCTCCCTTAGTACCAGAGGCACAACAAAAAGAATACAGAGATGGAGTCGACAGTCACCAAGAAAAATACCATCTTGCATCACAATTTTAATTAGAATTTAGCTTATTGGTTTCTGGGAAAAACAACAACAACAACAACAAAAAAAACACTTGAAGGGTAACTATTTCTTTGCTTTTACCACCATGGAGTTAATGTCAAAGGAAAGATATTAATTAATATGTATTACATCTAACATCAGTGAATCATTCAGGATTAATCATAGCCACGGAAAAGTCTGTTGTGTCTAAGGGGACTGTCACATTCATTTCATAGCCAGCAATTGCTATTCATGTAAAGGTAGCATTAAATATAAGAAATGACAAGCAAGTGAAACTGAAAGAAAATAAAGCTTTTATGAACAAAACACTGTGTGAGAGTCAATAGTGAGCTAAAACCAATGAAAAGAAAGTTTTCTTTTAAAAAATGAATTTGGTAAAATGATCCTACTGTGAACTTTCCCTATTTTTTCCCCATTTTATACTGAGATTTAGCCTATAGGACACAAGGCCAGCAGCGAATGTTCTCTGAGACATGAGATTTTTCTTTGAGAACATTTCCAAGCACAGTAGCAATGAGGGCTTCTGAATAAATATGTCATTGCTCTTTACCCTACAAGAATATCTTTCATTCCTATAAAATTCATCTCAAACTCATCTCATTTATGAAGTCTTCCATAACTGATCCCATAATCTCTGATTTTTACATTTAGAGAATAACGCTGCTGTAACTCTCTAGCACCAAATTACCTACTTCTGCAGGTCTCAATCATTTTGTTTATTTTCTGAAAGTTTATTATGAGAGAGCTAGCGAGCACATGCATGCATGAGTGGGGGAGCAGCAGAATGAGAGGAAGAGAGACAACCCCAGGCAGATTCTGCTCTGTCAGAGCAAAGCCCAACATGGGATTCAAATCCTACAAACCACGACATCATAACCTGAACCAGAATCAAGAGTCACTCACTTGACTGACTGAGCCACTCAGGCACCCCTCGGTCATTTGTTTTTATGAACAGGCTTCCTTTTCTGAGTTTCTCATTGGATGGTTGGGATTAAGCCATACATTTACTGTGAAGTCAGGGAATTAAGATTATAAATAACAGTAATTACCAGTATCTTAACACCCTAAACAAGCCACCATTACAACTTCCCTCATTCTGTGTCTCATCCATAATGACATCAGGGATCCAGTCATTATCTCTTTTTCATCTTTAAAGTTTTAAAGTTTATTTATTTATTTTGAGGGAGAAAGAGAGAGGCAGAGACTGATCAGGGGGAGAGGCAGGGAGAAAGAGAGACAGAGAATCCCAAGCAAGCTCTATGCCATCACCACGGAGCCCAAAATGGGGCTCGAGCTCACAAACTGTGAGATCATGACCTGAGCCGAGATCAAGAGTCGGTTACTTAACTGGCTCAGCCACGCAGGCGCCCCTTTTTTTCATCTGAAACAGGCTGACATGTTGCTAAATCGTCTTGGTTTTCACAATAATATACTTAACAGATACATAAAAACAGAAGCAATGAAAATAAGAGGTATCTAAAATGTTGAAGTCTGCATCCCATGAGGCTAGGTTGAGAGGAGAATTTGGGGTAAAAAAGAAGTAAAAGGGGGAAGAAACCGGCCTGACCCCAACATGGTAGGTACCAGTTTCTACCTCAGATGCTTTACAAGCAGAACACCGATCATCAATGCAATAATCTCATTGAGTAAGCATATTACTGTTTTATGAACTTGGAAGCTATAAACACAAGTGGCCAAGTGCTTTCAGCAGTCACTCACCTGATACATGGAAAAGCCAGAATTTGCAACCATTATTGTGTATTTAGACTAAAAGCTCATTTCGGGGCACCTGGGTGGCTCAGTCGGTTAAGCTTCTGCCTCTTGGTTTCAGCTCAGGTCACGATCTCATGGTTTGTGATGTTGAGCCCCACATCAAACTCCTCACTGACAACACAGAGCCTGCCTGGGATTCTCCCTTTCCTTGTCTCTCTGCCTCTCTCTGCTCTCTCTTTCAAAATAAATAAACAGAAAGAAGGAAAGAAAGAAAGAAAGAAAGAAAGAAAGAAAGAAAGAAAGAAAGAAAGAAAGAAAGAAAGAAAGAAAGAAAGAAAGAAAAGCTTATTTTCCTTTCCACTGGGCACCATACAAAGAGAAATATTTTAATATGAATTGCAATTGAGAAAATATAATTGAGATTTCTGGAAGAGAAAGCATTAAAAACTAAGCTTTTGGGCTTTATTTTTTATTATAAATGGCACTTTCAGATTTCTTCACCATATATCTCCCAGCTAAAGGTTTTAGAAAGTGTAACAATTAATTTCTTTATAAAACACATATCAAAAACATCTTTTAGGTTAGCTCTTGGTTTACATCTTAGTGGAAACTTATTTCATTCAAAAGCAAATAGTCTTGTAAATCTGAATTACAATTAATCACTAATTTTCTTTACAGGCTGTCGCAATTTTAGAATTTGGCTTGATTTAGCTGTTTTTGTTTTTTCTTTGCAAACTACCAGGAAAAATTATAGAAAATGTAACTGAGTCAACATTGCTTTTATATGTGCCTCATAAATCACCCCACAACTCTTCGAAAAGAGCCCAGCATCAAGATAACATGAAGGATAAACACCCTAGCGCATACCAAAGACAGCTCTTCGAGCCAACACATAACATTTGTTCTTTCCATAAATACTTACATTCATCTAAATTTTAGAAAGAAAAATGCAAATTCATGCAATCACTCTTGTCTCTGAAGGAGATATTTTCAAATGTGTTGTTACACTATCATTTATTCAGTGCCATAAATAAACTTCAGGGTAAGCAAGCATAAATTAGACCAAGGTCTCTGACCCAGGATCCAGCTATTAAGTCAACTCATAACAAATCATAAAAATGTAATCACATATAAACACTTAATTGTTATGAGTACTCCATATGGCATACATGAAAAACAACATGATTTATGATTTCTTTAAGCAGAACACGGGGGCAATCTGAGAGTACTTTAGATAATTTTTTAATAGATTGTTAGAATTTCATACCGAAAAAAGTCTGAGATTTCTTTCATATATGTAATCCAACATCCTTGTTTCCTTGTGACTAGTGTTCTTCAAGATGAAGAAGTTAATGTTTAGAGAGTTTGTAATTTGCCCAAGTTTGTACAGATTTTTTGGCAGGGCTGGGACTATAATAGAGGTCAGATCTCTTTCCTTCTCTGATTATTTTATATTAAGCATCTTATTAGGCTCCTCTCTGATGGGGGTGTAATTGTAAGGCCAGAGTATAGGTTGAGAATCGATGAGACCACATTTACCAAAGAACATTACCTGAAATATTTTGCCTATTTCTAAACCAGTGGAAAGGAATGCAATACCAAAAGAAGAAAACCAAATTGTCTGACTGTGACTGACATCGGTGAGAAACTGTTGACCTACGTATGACTGGACACTAGACTTGAGTCGAACAATATGGATGGTAGGAAAATCGTAGTCCTTACGTAGAGCTCCAACTTCTTTCCTGGGCTGCAGTTGAAAGGGGAGATCCCGGGAATGTCTTCATGGGTTGAACTGGGTACCTATGCACTTTGAGTCTCTCATATGCATTTTTTTTTCAATCAATATTTAGTGAATGCCTGCTGTACTGGGCACCCTTCTGGACACTTGGGAAACATCAGGAAAACCATGCAGATGAAAATCACTGCCCTCCTAAAGACGGCATGTTAGTAAAGGCAGACAGTATGCATGGCACATGAGCAAAGTACATGTCAGTACTGAAGGTGATCAATACTGTGGAATTTAAAAACATAAATTAAACTATTAAAATTGAGCAAAGTAAGGGAGTTGGAGAGGATCTTCTTGCCCAGCTGAGGACTAGTTTCAATTAAAAGCGGGCACGATGGCAAGTTAACATTAAAACAAAGACCTAAAGGCAAACAACCTCCGCAAGAATTAGAGGAAGTAAGAAGTAAGCCATGTGAAGATGTGCAGAAAGAGAATTTGGGGCAGTGGAAACAGCCAGCGCTGGGGATTCAGGGAAACGTGTGTGAGGAGTTGGGAACAGACAAGACTGTAGTGGGGACACAGGGACAGCAGTAGGAGATGATGTCAGCGGGGAGGTGACACAGGCCGGACAGCCCAGGGACTTGGGGCACATTTTCAGAGCCCCTTCTTCCAGGAGCGTGTGGACACCACTGCAGCTTTGAGCAAATGTGACAAGCCATGACATTGAGTTTATAGGTATCCTTTAAACGTGCAGGAGAGGAAGCAAGGAAACCAGTTAGGAAGTTATTACAGTGACCCAAGTGAGAGATAATGATGGTTTGGCCCAGGGGGAGAACAAGGACAGTGAAAAAAAAAAAAAAAAAGTAGGCAGGTTCCTAGTCTATTTTGAAGGTAAAAGAAACATTTGTTTCATCATTTAAATAATTAGATACATACAGCAAATGTGTGAGTCAAGTAGACAATTACTAGGACCAGACTAAATGGCCACCATTGAAAAGCGTCGCCAACTTCTTTCAAACAAGCGATACATCTCCTGGCACTCACATAAACAATTTAATCTTTCTATTCAAAGGACTGTAGGACATACACAAATTCCAGCAAATTCCGCAGGACTGCCCCGTTTGTGTTGTGATCTTCGCCTCTGCTCTTTCCTTTGGACATTACTCTGTTATTTATCAAATGTCTTTTCTTGTACTTAATCTCTCTCTCTACCATCTCATTACATTCAAAATTAAAGGCCCTATCTTCCCCTTCCAAACCACCATTCACTCATAAACCCACAAAATAAATGCAACATCTGCCTTTCAAAAAAAAAAAAAAATCAAAACGAAGAAAAGTCACTCAATATTGCTTCTCCACCTAATAATTGGCCAATGTCTCATCTTTATGTCATAATTAAACTGCTTGAAACAGTGCTCGATATTGGATCTCTCTCCTTCTTCACAACCTATTCACACCTCAAACCACACTAATACTGCTGCTGCAGAGGCGGGTACGTTTGGACTGACCTGACCATAGCTAACGGTAATCTGCTTGTGTTAAAGAACTCTTCTTATGTTCTCATTATCTATACATGTTATGACGTTGATTAAACTTCCCAAACTGCAATTCAAACTAATTTCTATGAGTTCTTCTGAGGCCTGCTTAATTATTTTCCTCTTGTCTCTTCTCTTAGTACTTCTTTCGATGTCATGCCAGACTTTGACACCATTCTTCTGCTCCCACCAGGAATCTCTTTTTCTCTTCTTTTTTTTTTCCTTTTCTTTTCTCTTCAGATTTTTACTTGTAAAAACAGACTCCTCTAGGGAAACCTAAACCACACCACTGGCTTCATCTTTGACCTATAGGCTGACTAAAATAAAAGCCTAGATTTTTCTCAGTTGAGACAGACATTTTTTTCTGGACTCAATTCCTGATTGTCCCAGAGGCAATTCAAATAAAACTTGTCCAGAATAAACACTCATTCTCTCCTTTCTAACAAATGAATATTAATTTAAACCCATGTCAGTACCTGTTTTGGGGGGGGGGCGCAGGTTGTTTTGTTTTGTTTTGTTTTGTTTTACCTCAGAAAATGACTCCACCAAGCATTCAGTTACATAAGCTGGTACCTTCCCTCTTATTTTTTGTCTCCAATTTCTTCATAATTTTTTTTATTGTTTATTTATTTTTGAGTAGCAGCAGGGGAGGGGGACAGTGAAGGGAGGACAGATCCGAAGTGGGCTCCACATAGGCAAGCACACGGGGTTCGAACTCACGAACCCTGAGATCACGATCTGAGCCAAATTCAGATGCTCACCCGACTGAGCCACCCAGACTCGCCCAATTTCTTCATAATTGTAAGGGTTTTTTGTTTTTTGTTTTTTACCACCATTATTAGTTCCATTACGAGTAGAAACTGAGTGTCCTCACAGAGACTGGAAGAGTGGACACACAGCTCTCCTAAAAAGAAGACAAATAACCACTCTATCTGAAAGATAGTGCCCCCCTCCCCGCCCGGCCCGGTTCCCTTTTGCCACTTCACATAAGGCAAACTTACCTCAAGAAGGAGTTTCTACTATGTTTGCAATAAAATGGAGAAAGTTATCTTTTCCACTTTCTTATGCTTCTAAAATGACTTCCATTTCCATACCTCCCAGTTTATGGGTTATGAAGAAGAAACCTGTGATAGAAGGAATAATAGAAAATAATATGTAGCATCACACACTCAAATATAGAACAACAGGCATTTCATAGACCAAAAAAAGTTTTTTTAAGTAACTTCAAAGAAACAGAAATCGCTTCACATTACCTTATGAACTGAAATGAGCTTGCTTAAGTGCTTGATAAAGTGTGAAGAAAAGTCCTGAGCTGTTTTCAGGGCTTGACGCAAAGTTGCTAGAATGATCTTCTGAGGAGGAGAGCTGTGCTGTAGTTGCAACAGCCAGACTAGCGACAGAGCAAAGATGTGTTGTAAACTCCAAAGGAGTGACAATGAAAGAGCTAACTTCCCAAGAGACACATTGTAAGACTCGTGAAAATAGAATGATGACTTCACAGAGTTGAAAGGAAGTATTTGACAGTATAGAATACCATACCCAGGAAACTCTATGAATAGAAACAAGGCCAGACAAACAAAAGCAGAGAGTTTTTATTGCCAGAAGCATTGAAATAAATACTAATATACTGGGGCGCCTGGGTGGCTTACTCGGTTAAGCGTCCGACTTTCACTTAGGTCATGATCTCTCGGTTCGTGGGTTCGAGCCCCCTGTCGGGCTCTGTGCTGACTGCCTGCTCAGAGCCTGGAGGCTGTTTCAGAGTCTGTGTCTCCCTCTCTCTCTGACCCTCCCCTGCTCATTCTCTCTCTCTCTCCTAGAAATAAATAAAACATTAAAAAAAATTAAAAAAAAAACTAATATACTGATTCAACTGCGGCTTTTGAAATGGTCTCATTTTTTCTTTTCAGCAATCTTACTGTGATGTGCTTGTTTTCTTTGCATTTTTTTTTTGACATGGACCTTCTTAGGGTTTATTAGGCAATTATCTCTATTCTAGATCCTGAAGGGGAAAAAAAAAAAAAGATCAGACCACAGTCGGTACTGATTAGAGGAGTATGTGGCCCACAGGACAAGAAGGGCATTCCAGTATATCCTGAGAGCCCCTCCCTGCCTGAGGCTCACTACCAATGCCATGGCAAGGAGGAGTTAGAGCGGATACAAAAGACCACAGTTAACTTTTAATAATGTGTTTTATTCCTGGCTCAAAATGTCATTTCAGAAGATGGAATTCTAAAGAGAGTTGATTCTGAGATACAATCCTCTTCTCTGCTTGGTTACATTTTAATTGGAACTTGCACAAGTATCAGTTAGAAGCCTAAATGTTAGTTTATCTTTATTTGAGGAGATCTTTTTAACAGGATATCAATATTTCATATAGTCATGACTATGACTAAAGTCCTCAGTTTGCAGATGCTAAAGGATAACCCTAGGATGTGCAAAAGAATGTTCACCCACAAAATCTTGAAAACTCCTTCTCCAAAGGGAGCAGGCAAAGGAACCACTTTTGCGGAACTCTGACACACTGATGTAAAACGCATTGTATTCTAAATAATGTGTCTCCTATGGTAAGTTTATGTAAACAGTCTCTCTCTGTGGTTTAAGAATGAATGAACACATTTATGATTCGAGCCTGCTTCGATTCTGTGTCTCCCTCTCTCTCTGCTCCACCACCATTCACACTCTGTCTCTATCTCTTTCAAAAATAAATAAACATTAAAAAAAAATAAAAATAAAGGATGAGTAAAACCATAAGTAAACAACACTCATGGTGTTCCAAATTCATTTGGACGAAGATGTCACCTTCTAAATGACCAGATAAGGTTTTCACAAGGCTGTTTAATAGTATTGTATTACTTGGCTGTCACTCGATCTGTCATTAAAATATAGTAAATGTCTGAGATCATTGACTACAATAGCTAGTAAATTTATCAGCTAGAATCCTGTTCCTAAGTCTGTTTTAAGAGGACTGATGTATATCAAACTTATACCAAATTTGTCGTGGTTAAAATTATTAGCATCTATAATTAAGTTTTTAAAAAGCACTTAGCTGTCTGGAGATATATTTTAATTAATCATGTTTTATATTTCCCAATATGACTTTCATGGCCTGAGATAAAATATTGCTCGAGCTTTCAAATGAACAAAGCTCTGAATTTAGAAATTGTAATCGTTTACTATGTATGCTATCTAGTACCTGGGGCAGGATTGTGCTATATTTGATAACCGATGGATTGCTAGTCTTAACTTAACATAGAGAAAACTGTTTAATTTATCTTTGTGTTGAATCATAGCTCATCACTGCGTATTTGTATCTTAAATATTTACTACCTATCCCTGGCCAACAAGGTTCCATTTATATTCCATCAATGTGAGTTATGTGAATTTTGGAAGCCACACAAAGAGAACCGCTCCAGGAATGCTCATGGACTTTGGTGAGGTGAGGACTTGCCAGTAGCTTCCAGGCCTGGTCCTTTGACAGGCAGCTGAGAGCAATGGCATTTGTCTCCTCTCTGTCCCTTCTCTCCTGTATTTTTAAAACCAGCAGAGGCTTTCCTTGATAATTTTTCCCTCATTTCTTTCAATAATCACTGAATATTGAAATCATTAATATGATTTCCTCTAATTTTCTGCTTATATTATCTTGGGTAGTTCCTTGTCCTGGCCAAACCCAGAGGAATACAATACATTTCATACTGTCTATGGGCATTCAATTCATTCTCTCCTGGTTTACACTATCAATTAAATATCACCTTGCCCCATTTTATATTTCTTTGCAAGTGGCATTAGAAAACAATGATTTCATCTGGAAGATTATTCCACGTTCTTACTGATTTGGTTACTCTTAACATGAATACGTAAAATGAAATTTTCTTTTCTTTCCCTCAAGGCCTAATACTTAGATATTTCCTTTTTCCACCACCCTCGGCAAAACAATTAGCACTGTGGGTGCAAGTATATTTTCCACAATTGAATACCTCCACCAAAATAATAAGTTGTACTGGAAAAGACACTTCTAACAAATATGTCATGATTTTAAGTTAAATTATCAGTAATAAATCCATTTTCGTTAGATTTAAATTAAAAATGACAATAGCATTTCTAACCATTTTAAAAGATGTTATGATGGCATTTGAATTAACTTTTTGTAAAACAAAACAGGTTTTTAATCAAGCAGAAAGACACGAGGTTTTGCATTGCTTAACGAACGGCTGCTTTTCCTAATTAGATAATGATGTGCTTATGCAGAGGTCAGAATAATTAAATTTATATCTATTTACCAAACTGTGACAGGATTAGTCTAGCGCAGTAATTGATGCCCATTTCCAAAGGATTTCTAAAGATCGTTGGGAAAAAATTGCAGTTTTTAGAGCAGAAAGTATTCTAAAATATGTGATACAAAACAGTTTTTAACAAATAAGTAAATATATTATCTGTAAAAATTAAAACTATCAAATTCTAGTTGGTCCAACTTAGACAGTGACACTTGAACATCATGATTTTGAACTACGTGGGTCTTCTTACATGAAGATGTTTACAAGTAAATAGAATAGAATACTACAAATGTATTTTTTCTTCTCTGTGATTTTCTGAATAACATTTTTTTTCTTTTTCTGTAGGCCCTTTTTATAACAATATAATATATAACATATACAACATACAACATATGTGTCAATTGGCTGCTTATGTTATCAGCAAGTTTTCTGGTCAACAGTAGGCAGTTAGTAGTTAAGTTTTGGGAGGGGGAGTCAAAAGTTATTAGTGGGTTTTCAACTGCATGGGGATTGGCACTTCTAATTCCCCTATTGTTCAAAAGTTAACTTTACTCACTATTGTCCTCTTCCCTCAGAATGTTCACCACATTTTTCTATTGTTCTCCACATGTTTCAGTGTGTGCAAACAAACAAAAACCTGTTAATTCACACACATGACAAAAAGTCATGGGGGCAAACCTATACATGAAATAGATTAACTTTAATCTCCAATAGATTTTCTTTGGCAAGTTTAATAGCCAGTATATACTTCTAGTTGCCTTTTTTAAAATTTTTTACAGATCTTATTTAATATAATTATAGAATCTGAAAGGAAAATGACATATTTTAGTACCCTCATTTACCTTCTTGACTTGAATGGAAACAGAAAATGAGTGTTTTTTTTTAAGGCAAAAAGTCGTACTTTGAAAAAACTTATACGTAAAGAGAAGTGTGCAAATGCATAAGCATGATTTTATTGGTTTATACACGTGCTAAGCAGGTTAAGAAGTGGAAGGTGAGTAACACCCAGAAGCACCTGTGCGTTTCTCTAACCACATCCTTCCTCCATTCCGAGAGACAGCTAGTAATCTGATGCTTAATCAGTCTTTTGTTTTCCTTTATAATTTATGCCCAGTGTAGTGATACTTGTAAAATGTCACAGACTTGAGTTTGGAATTCTCTCTTGTCCAGCAAGGGAGGGAATGCAGAACTGAAAACAAGAGAGGCTAATGTCTGGGAGGAGAAAAGAGCCCAGAACAGGGTTTTTGTTTCTCTATTTATTGAGCTCTGGCTCTGTGCTGACAGCTAGGAGCCTGCTTGGGATTGTAAAACCTTAGTTTTACATACGCGGTGAACATGCAGAAGAAAACAATAAGATAGTGAACATTAACTTGTGTGTGTAAGAAACAAAGGGTTTAGGGGACGAGTGGTGTTAGAGGTTGAGGTTAAAGCACGATGATATACTGGTGCCAGACAACAGATGGACAGTGTTTCTCTGTAGGCGATACAGCTAAGTAGCTGTTATCTCCAAAGTTTAAGACTGCCGGAGCATACTGCCTCACTAGCTAACCCTGGCCATCTTCACCCTGTAGCAGCTTTCCGCTTCATGCTTTGTTCTATTTATTGACTAACCTTGGGTGCTTTCCCCCTACGGTGGCTTTCCACCTCTAACTGTTTTCAGATACTTTTGTCCTGTGGGAGCAGCTTTCTGCCCTAAGCCTTGTTAGCCCATTGGTACAAGCATACAGAATTCTTAAACGTTATTTCTCACAGCAAAATACATTGTCTACTTGTGAAAAGCGGATCACCCCTCACAAGTGTAACTTTGTAAGGAAAGCGCAAATTACTACGCCCTAGAGAGTGTAAGGCAGTGTTTAGAACATAATCTGACTTCAGCTTCCCGGATAACTTACAGAGGAGCCCTTTCTAGAGAAGTTAATGGTCAATGTCATTGAGGAGTCTTGTGAAATATATAAATCAACACAGTAGAAACATTTTTAAGACTGCTGTGGCACCAAAATGCTGGCTAACCAGCCCTAATAAGTTCAATAAGGCTCGGCTACTCTACATATTTTACTTCTAAGCTGACTGTGGTGAAGACCTGATCTTAGGAGAAGGTCAAAATTAAACAAGGAATATTTTCAGCTGATGAAGGAAGCAGGAAGTGAAGAGACCCAACGTTTATCACTACATTGTCAAGACTAATATTCTCAGCTTAAAGATGACACAAATATGGGGGTGGGGGAGACCCCTGGTAAAGATAGCTCCCAATACTACATTCTTGAAATGTAACTTGCACCCCGAATCAATTCTCTTCCTCAGTGTTGTCAAGTCCTTCCTCTCTCTTTAGTCTTTGAGGAAATTTTCTGGTTCAGATTTTAGACACGTAGTCAAGCTCTACATTTTCTTAGGTTTTCTCTACCATTTCCCAAATCTCACAGTTTTGCTCTACTTTCCGAGGTATTTTCTAAAATGTTCTTTAAATACCATTTTCAACTTTTTCTTTTGCTATTAGAGTTTCCTTATAAGCTGGCCGGAGAGAGGGAGAGAGAAATCCCAAGCAGGCTCCTAGCTGTCAGCACAGAGCCGGATGCGGGGCTGGAACTCCAGAACCGTGAGATCATGACCTGAGTCAAAATCAAGAGTCTCAGATGTCAGTCAACTGACTAAGCCACCCAGGCGCCCCTGAACTTATTTTAGACCCAACTCTCCAGGTTTGATTGATTCTGAAACTCTTGTATCCTAATATTTTAAGGATTCTATGGTCAGTTTGAATTGGTTTTCATTATTTCCGGACTTCTAGTTTAGGATTTAACTTTCTCTGGTTTATTAAATAAACTAAAGTAATACTTCCATCTGCATACCTGTTTCTAGAATTTTATTACTGTTGTCTGCTCTTCTGTGATGCCTCTTCTTTTGAGTTTTGTCTAAAAAAACCCTCTATTGTAATTTTATAGGGAAGATTAAGTTAGAAGCATATGATTAATATCTTAACCTGGAAACATCCTAAATGCCCTGAGTTTTAAAAATGTATAGGATTGGAGAATGTATAGGAATGGAGAATTTCTAACCTGGTTATGCCTCTGAAATGCGTTTTTTTGGTTGATATAGATGAGATAGGAATTAATGTACTGTATTATTTTTAATTTAAGAAAAGCTAACAAATTGTGTACATATGCTATTTATGAGAAAATTCTTAGCAAGAATTCTGCTTCTCTTTCTTTAGGGCCTTTAAGTACCTAATAAACATTGAGCCAATCTCTGATGACTGGGTCATGGGTCTCCTCACGAGGTTGTCAAATATTCAATTCTTATAAATCAAAGAACACTGGTCAAGGAATAAGAAAATAGTAGGCTTTTTTGAGATTAAGAATATCACATATACTAAATTTTACCAGTCTTCAATATGCCCAGTATCACCTAACCCAAGTTTGGCTGCTGATGGCTCAAAAGCCAGTAAAAGAGACAAGTTTTGATTGGAAAGGAATTTAAGGAGGCTGGCCACCTGAGGAGAAGGTGGACTCATGTCCACAATCCAACTCTGAGGTTTCTGCCTCCTCCAACAATTTCACAGGGGTTTCAGGGTAGTTAACCAGCACAGGGAGTGCTGTGGCCTGCAACATTTCTTGATTTTGTGCAGACTCGATGATGCCACTATGGACATTATCTCCGAGCTCAGGGAGACCCAGTTTCTGTTTCCTGATGTTCAAGAGCACTTTGTTCTTTTGTGCAAAGGAGGGCCAAGGTCCACAGATACACAAAGAGATGTTAGAAAAATTTGTGTGCTCTAAAAAAAAAAAAAAAAAAAGGAAAACAGTTTGTAAGAAATTGCTGGGTTATTCAGAAAACCGGGACAGATTCAAACAGATTTGCTGTCTTTCCTGGCCTGGGAAAGTTCTGGTCCTTCACTCCTCAAGGCCAGTGGGCTGAAAAGCCCATAGAAAGTAAATTGGTTCTGTTACAGATCAAGAGCCTTAGGTCAGCAAGTGAGGAGGTATTATCTTAAAGCAAGCTAATCCCTAAGACCCTTTGGGGTGCCATTTCATCAAGTTGGAAGCAAGTAAGTCTGAATCCTGTAACTAAAACCCTGGATGACAGAGAAATCTAAGGGCATTATTTCTGCAATTTGAGAACTGCTAATGTGCTGGGGGAAAGTATATCAAGATAATTCAATTTAAAAAAAACCCTCAATACCAAGATAGAAATTACCTTGTCAAGAACTATGAAATGTCTGAGATTTTCACCCTGCTTGAAAATTAACCAGTAGCCTGTTCCAGTTTTATGGATACTGGCAGAAGATAAAAGACTCCTGGGTCTGAGACAAAGGACGTTATTACTCACAACAATAGCAGTGGCAGGAGTATTAGAATTTTCCTGTGCACTTTTGCAGAGCCCAGTTCCCCCCAGGTGGCATGGAGAGGGCCAGTTAGTACTTGCATAGACAATGGTATATATTACAGGGGAGGAATCCTGACCCCAAATCTTTTTTAATGGACACAGCAGAAGACACTGAACTTTTCCTCCAAAAGGACTTGTCTTTATTATATTGGACAGTGTCTTTTGCTCCAGAGGGGGACATTATCTACATCTCTAAGCCTGTAAATAAACCTACCCTATGCTCTGAAGGAAGGCGTTATTTATTTCTTCCAAGATTATTTGCTATACAAACATTCTTGAAATGATGATCAGGAACAAAGCAGCTACTGTCTTGCACACAGAATGTATAAGTGTCAGAGAGAGTGATAGAGAATTTTCTCCCAAACTGCCTCACGACTCTTTTCAAGAGCTATCCCTTTCCTGGACTTAACCTTACATCATCAGACTTAGTGATCATTCTTAAACAAATTTAAAGGAAAAGTTTCTATGATGTATTTTATAATGCATTAGCATATTATGATGGCATCAGGAGAGAATTATTTTCTAAAAGAATGAATTTTTAAAGATTACAATTCTTTCCGTTTAGTGTATTTTTTGGTGTATTCTGCAATTTATTCCATAAAGAAGATTAATGGCATCTTTCCGTGTTCTTCTGTACAGAGCAGTTTAGAATTACTTCCTAAAGCTATTACATGAAAGTTAATTATATTTTCATAACAAGGCATATTCTATTTATTGCATAAACAGAACAATATTTCTGCCACCGTACACAGGCTCTTGTTTCATCAAATTCCTGTGCTCATAAAAAATTTCTCTGAATCACAATTTCGTTCTCCAAGGTAAATATTTTTAACAGTTATTCTTAAGTAAGATTTTAAGGTTTCTCTCAAACTTAGCAATTCTTCAAAGTTATATTTCTTGTAATTGTCATTATTTCTACCTAATTTACCTTTAATATCCACACACTAATCTTATAGTGACAATGTCAAAGCTGACAAAAATGTATGACAAAATTAATATTAGCCAAAGTTACTCTGAGAAGTAATTGTGTTTCCAGCCCTTCAACCTGCACATTTAATATGCTTTCATCTCATCAATGCCTGGTGAAATCTTGCATATATTTTAAGATTCGATTTGAATGGTGTCCTATGAAGAATGCCTATTTTACCCTGTTAGAATTAATCATTTTTTTTCCAATTTTTTTTCCACTGTAGAATATGATTGGTATCTGTTAGGTCACCTCCACAGTTTGCTTTATGACTTTTTTCCACTTTTATAATTTTTTTCTCTACCCAACTATGGAATGACATTGGAAAAAAATCTGTCTTGAGCATCGCGATGTCCCTTATATTGTATTTATTGTGGTAGTTTGCCTGTTTGTTTGAAGTCCGTATGCTTACAAAGACATGGAGATTTGCTTGAAACACAGGTGCAAGTGAGGTTGTGTGGTGGATATTCTAAGGATGTGTGTGGAGACAAGAGAGACTGTAACAGGAAGAGCGGGGCCTCACATCACATAGACTGGATCTTAGTCCAGGAACTGGAAGTTGGATCAGGATAAATTCTAGATTTTAAACACCCTCTTTGAAGCTCTCACCTCTTTCTTTTTTTTTTTCGTTTTTCTCTCTTTTTTTTTTAAATGTTTATTTATTTCCAGGAGACAGAGAGAGAGAGACAGCGTGAGCAGGGGAGGGTCAGAGAGAGAGGGAGTCACAGACTGAAACAGGCTCCAGGCTCTGAGCTGGCAGTCAGCACAGAGCCCGATGCGGGGCTCGAACCCACGAACCGTGAGATCATGACCTAAGCGAAAGTCGGATGCTTAACCAACTAAGCCACCCAGGCACCCTTCTCACCTCTTTCTCTTTAACTGTCACATTTGGCAGGTAGAAAAAGCCAAAGCCTGTACAGTATTCTAGAAAACTCCATGTGATCTGCTCCCAGCTTCCTCCATTACTCTGTCCCTCTATCACGTTTGTCCTGTCACAATAGCGTCGTTAGGATCTTTTCATGTGCTGCTCCCTGCTGCTGGACAGCTCTCCACACAGATAACTCCAGAACTCACTCCTTTGCTTTCAGGAATTCATTACTTAGGCACCTCTTCTGATATTTTTTCACTCATTTAGTATTGCACCCCTTTCTTTGTACCCCTTAACTGACTTCTCTCTGTATTGTACGTCCTCATTCCTTACCTTGCTTTAACATACCACATGTTTCACTGGTGTGTTTGGTCTATTGTCTATTTCTTCACTAGAGTGTAAACTGTGTGTATAGGCATTTGTGTCTTTTGTAAAACTAAGCTTTTAATCTTGATACAACTGCAGATTCACATGCAGTTTTCAGATACAAGAAATAATACAGAGAGATCCCATGTACCTTTTGTCAGTTTCCTCCAACTGTAACATGTTGAAAAACAGGACATGGACATTGATACAGCCAAGATACAGAACATTTCTGTCACCAAAAGTAGCTCTCACGTTGGCTTTTGTATAGCCACACCCACTTCTGCTCCACCTCCTACTTCCCAACTCTTAGAAACCACTAACCTGGTCTTCATATATATACTTTTGTCATTGCGTAGATGTTGCATGTACGAATCATATCGAGATTGACCTCTTTTCACTCATCATAATTCCCTGGAGATTCATCCAGCTGGTTTGCGTTTCAAGCTCGTTCCTTTACTCTTGCTGATAGTCTTGGATGGTATGCAGGGACCTCTTTGTTTAAGTATGCACCCACAGAAAAGTATCTGAATTGTCCCCAGATCTCGGCTCTAACAAAGAAAGTTGTTATAAACACCAATGTACAGGTTTTTGTATGAACATAAATCTTCATTTCCCTGATATAAATGCTGAGGATTGCATTTACCGAGCCTTATCGTAGTTGAATGTCTAGGTCAGTAATAAATTGCTATGCTTCCTTCTATTGTGTCTGTATGACTTTCCTCTCCTATGAGCAAATATATAATTCACTCTTTATATGCTTTTGCTCTTACTGCTTTCCGGGATTGCATCTCAAATAAACTATCTGCAGCTAAATCCTTGCTCCTGATTTTGCATGAAGGGACCAAATCCTACACACAATAATGCCATTTATACACCTTATTTCATGCATTAATAATTTGTAATACATTATTTAAAATTTACTTGTAGAGTTATCAAGCTATTCACATCGAGGTCAGCTCTAGGCATCGTAGCTGTAAGAACTTGTACAAGAAATAATTACACTGCCTGAATATTTTGAAAATGTTTGTTATGTTGCTAGAGCATCCGAAACACGAGTTCCAGGTACATATTGTAGCAGTAGTCTTGCGGTACTTTCTTGTCATTCAAGTGTCTGTCAGTAAATAAAAAAGCAAAGGAAAACATCATAAAGAAATGCAGCCAGTGTTTGCGTGTTTGTGACGTAAGCCATGGAACCAAACGTAAGTCAGTTTTATATCCACCAAACCAAGCACAGTCTCTGATAGAGCACTGATGCTTAATGAATGTTTGTTATTGAATATTTTCATGTTTATTATTTGGTAGAACTAATAGAGACTCAAAACTCTAGTTCATCATGATCTTAGTTAATCATGGCATCTGTCTTGCATGTTATGTTCCCTTATAGTGAGCATTATAAGAGTCATTCTCCAGGGTTTTTTTTTTTTTTAAGTTTATTTATTTGTTTTGAGAGAGAGGGCATACAAGTGGCAGAGAGTTGGAGAGAGGGAAACAGAGAGAAGCCCAGCAGGCTCCCCGCTGTCAGCAAAGAGCCTGACTCAGGGCTCGAACCTACGAAACCGTGAGATCATGACATGAGCAGAAATCAAAAGTCAGACGCATCACCGACGGAGTCACCAGGCATCCCTCATTCTGCAGTTCTCACGAAGCCTTCTCTGAACTTGAAAGTGCCTGTCTCCATTATTATCAACATTAGAAATACAGTCATTATCAACAGAACAGATGTTCAACAGAACATTGTTCAACAGAACAATGTAATAAATGATAAAAAAAATTTTCCCCTGAACTGACGTATTTTTGAGCTCATTTATATTTCTTTTGGAACCAGAGGAAACAGATCATGCATTTAAAATTTAAATTTCTAGTAAAGTACTATTCTCCTCCTGACCTGATTTTAGGCTGAAAAATAAGAAAATCCACCATAGGATTGTCTGATGAGAATAGGAGAAAATGGGAAATAAGCTTACTAGTAAGGAAAAAAATGAGTAGAATGCATGCATCTTAAAAGTCGTCCTGGTTTTCTATTCAGGGTATTTTCATATTTGTATTTTATTACTTTTTTATTTACATTTATTACTTATTATATATATTTATTTGTTATTAAGAGTACTTCTATTTTATTTTAAAGTATTTCTTTGTTCTAGAAATACTTTAACATTTCCTGAAAACAAACAGTACAATTTTTGTTCAATGTTATAAAATTAGGAAAAAGAAGAAAGCCACACTATAACCACAAAATAAAGAACACTATGATGAGCTACTTGTCTCTTGACTTCCAATCTCTCTAGTTGTTGCCTTAAAGTGCCCTCCGAAGCAAATGATAAGACTTGAGTTCAGCAGTTTATGTGGAAGGCAATCCTGAGAAGCTCCTACAGGTGAATGGAGTGGTAACACAGGGCCGGGAAGTGCGGTGGGCAGTCAAGTTCAGAACCACCAACCATACAATGAAGCTAGGTCACATCCGCCCAATATGCATTCACTTTTGATTGCAGGCTGCCCCTGTGGGCACTTAGGACCCCTCCGCTCACACGTGAAGCATACTCCCACGTACAACCCCTTCAGCTCAGAGTCACAGATTCTCACATTAAGAAGCTGTTGGTAGGCAATACAAGAATAAGTTGCCAAGGCAATGAGGATGAGGCATCAACAATATCTGCCAAAGACCATCCCCGGCATTACTCAGACCCCCTGGGCCCTGCACTGACTACATTCTGTCTGTCTCTGACTCTCTAAGTGATAACAATTTAAAAATAAGACTCAGCAGGGAGTCTGCGTGGCTCAAGTCATTTGAGCAACCAACTCTTGATTTCAGCTCAGGTCATGGTCCCAGCCTTATGGGATCAAGGCCTACATCTGGCTCTGCACTGAGCATGGAGTCCGCTTGGGAGTCTCTCTCTCTCTCTCTCTCTCTCTCCCTCTCTCTTTCTTTCTCTTCCCCTCATGTTCCTCTTCCCCACTCTCTCTCTAAAAGAAAACATAAATAAATAAAATTTAAAAACTAAAGAGAAAAAAGTAAAAGTAAGACTTAACTTCAGTGCAATGGTGCCTAGTGCTACAGTTGGCCCCAAGGCTGTAACTGATCACTATTATTGCCTTTTTCGGTCACCCATTCTTCATTTCCCTCAACCATGGCCAGCATTTCAGTTCATCTAGATGGCTTGGCTTGTGGACCCACAGTGCAGATTTTCCTCCCTGGATGGCCCATGCCCCTGCTTACCATGATTCTGTATGCCCACGGTTGCTGCAATTTTCTACTTGTAGTTTTCAGGGGTCACATAAGCCATTAGGGTCACTCCATTGCATCCTCTGTATTCCAGAAATATTCAGCCTTGCTTCATTACAGAATGCACACCTTTTGTCCTGAAGATAACTGTGGTAAATCACCGGCTGCAGTAGAATAATTCCTTTGTTTGCCTACTGGTCTATCTACGTGAAAAGACTCTGATGCAGTGGCTGTAGCTTGGGGTTTAGCAGACCACTCACTGTGTTCTCTCATAGTATGTCATCTCCCTCCGGGAGCTAGGAATTCTAATCCAGAACATTCAACTGCAATGGCAGGAAGCATGAATTCCTCACATATGCCACTGGGAATGGCTATAAGGAACCCAAGTTCGTATAACAGCTTTTGGGTTTCAAATATGTGCCACATCTGGCAAAAACAGTGTCAAAATACCAGGGAGTGTCATTTCTTTTCTTTTTTTTTTTTTTCTAATGTTTTATTTATCTCTGAGAGAGAGAGAGAGACGGTGTGAGCAGGGGAGGGTCAGAGAGAGAAGGGGATACGGAATCCGAAGCAGAGTCCAGGCTCTGAGTTAGCTGTCAGCACAGAGCCCAATGCAGGGCTCAAACCCACGAACCACGAGATCATGATCTGAGCAGAAGTCGGATGCTTAACGGACTGAGCCACCCAGGTGCTCCAGGAGTGTCATTACTTAGTTGGTTTTCTAGCTGAGGCTTCAAGAGTCTTTTCTAAAAGTCTGTCAGGAATTGGTGATGTGGTATAAGAGGATCTAATAGAATTAGGGGATCTTTTTTCATACTTCCTTCACTATAAAGAATGTCACTTGGTCTGTGCTATAGACCATGGTAGTACATACAACACCTTATAAACCCTTAGATAATAATTCTAGCCAAGCAACGATGGACAGGGAAGACAAACCTTCACACAGGATATATAGCAATGCTAAAAACACCTTTAAAATTCCTGGAAACAAATTATATCATTATTTATTTCCCTCTTTGAAGCAGAATCATCTGAATCAATCAACTTGTTCTCTGCCCTGAGGCAAAATACTCTTTCAAGGACTCAGCATGGGTCTCTGATGCTGACAGTTTGGATATTCAACAAGAGCAGGAGCTTGGTCAGTCTTGGTAGGAGGAAGCCTGTGCTCTGAAGGACTTGTGTTGCTTTCATCCCTGCTGTCATGGCGACTCCATTTGTTGGCTCATTGTGATGACCATGGTGTTCCAAGAACAGAGATTGTCTCAATTCCCCTAGAAAAACCATACTGTGTTCTTGTTTGTTCAGATCCTTCTCTGTATACTATCCAGCAAGAGTTCGTGTTAGACCAAAGAACCATACAATTTGTGACCTTTCCGATGGCTCATCTGCATGTCTTTTCTCCATATTTCCTTGTCTCCAGTCTTTAAAACTTGTTCCTTCTGATCTCCTGGCCAATCAACCATGCCATTCACAACTGCCCAGTTGCCATATTTATCCCTATCTCAGACAACGTTTCCCCCTACAGTAGCTTAGTAACTGTATCTTACTAGAATCTCTGCCCAGAGAGAAGATTTTCTCTCACCAAATCTTTTAGAATCACCACAGAATATAGCTGTAACAGCAGTCTATGTCCGACTCACATTGGCAAATCAAGCCAATCCATCCATGGTCTAAGTCTGGGATTTTTTTCTTTCTTTTTTTTTTCTTTAGCTAGTTGTGGTAGAGTCTAGATAATTCATCCCCATAAGACCATAATTCATGTGCTAAGAAAGAAACACTGTTGTAACTATATGCCATCTTTATGTCTGGGACACCAGAATAAGTAATTGACTTGTGTCCTCCAAAACTTGTTGAGGCTGATCATGAATGCTTTGCTTTTATTTATATTGTATTGTTACTTTCCCTGCATAATATTGTATCTGGTGATTCTGACAATATTCAGCTCATGATGGACACTCTGGTTATGTAGTCCCTTGACATTCCATGGTCAGGTACTCAGTTTTTGCTAGAGCCCAGTGGCACACCATAAGCTTCCTCTGAAATGGTACAGAGAAGGTGACAGCACCCTAGACCCGTGCTGCACTGCTTCTATTAGAGATTACAAGTACTTCTGGTACCTCTGGATCTGACAAGCCTTATGCCCCAAAGTAAGGCTGCTTGTATTGCAGCTTGAAATTGCTACAGAGCTCCCTGTTCTGATACCCACTCAAAACTGTAAGTCTTCTCTTGTTCAGCAAGTAGTTAGCGAAGCATACAGTATGGAATGTTCATTCTCCAGAATCCAAAAAGACTAATGACATGCTATACCTGATTTTTTCAGGGTAGGAGATGCAAGGTACGATAACTTGTCTTTGATCTTAAAGAAAATGTTTTCCCTCCTGACATGTTGTCATCTATCCCAACTTCTGAAATGCATGTGGCTTGCCACAAAATAGTACTTTCAAATTCCTGTTCTCAGGTTTAGCCATGGAATATCAAACAATAAAGTTTCCTTTAGATTACATGGTGACAATGAGCAGGAAAGTTAACATGGTTTTAGGAAAAGACAGCGAATATGTATTCATGTCTGTCCCAGGCAATTATTTTACAACATGATGCAAAAGTATAAAGGGATAAGGCAGCTCACCATGAAGTTAAGTGGTGCACTCAAGAAAAGTATCATGTAATTAAAAACTTCCACTGTCTGTAGCAGGGGACTGCTTAAGTAATAATTTAAGAGTGACTGACTAAAGATTTTCAAGGGCACCAAATTTCCAGTGCTCATGAATTGTTCACTACGCCAGCTGTGACAGTGACAAAGGGGTGTCAGGATCAATTACACACAGAGAAGTAACACAATCATGCAACAGATTTTATAGAAGTGAGATGCTCAGGATTGACATGCTACATTTAAGATACAAACCTGTGAATATTAGGGTATATGACCATGCTCTGAGTAAGTATTTTTCTTAATTGAAACACTGATGTCATCAATTAGTGATATAAATGAAATAAAAAATATGATATGCATTGGGAGAAAATACACTGAAAACTAGCCTAGGTAGCATATCCTGAGAATAGGATTCTGGAATTGTGTTACTCATCAGTTAGACAGCAACAAGATTACCAGTGCTAGTGATGATTGGGAATTCTAGAATGCTGGATCAAAGGACATTTTCATCTATGGTGGATGGAGATGGGGTCATGTGGAAGAGGAACCTCTGGCCTATGTAATTTAATAGTATCTGAAACATGGGGTAAAATGGTAATAGATCTAGTACTCAGATACTCGAGAAAATGTTATTATGCCAAAATGCAAGACAGTTCAGGGCTGATGAGTGGTGGTAGGGTAGCCACACATTATCTAGCCACCATTTCCTTGGAACATTTTCCATGTCTGGAAAAATAATAAGTGGGTGAACTTTTGAATGAAAGACTCAGACAAAGGACTAGTCCTAAAGGGCCTAGAAAATATCTGAGTCGTCGCTGTTCTCACAGAAATGAAGACAGAAGAACTGGAATCTCTAGACATTAGGAGTCTGATGTGAAGAGAGGGGGGAAGAAAATGATCAGTACATATATTCAATGTAGGTTTTATAATTATCCATGTATGGTGGAGCCAAGAAAACAGGAAACATCTGCCATTGAAAGATAGTTTGCTATCCTCACAGATCTTTAAAGGAGGGGCGACGCTATGTCATGGAGAAAGGGCACACATGGAGAAGCACCAGTATTGGTTAGAGGGCCGAGGCAGTAAGAGGGAAGTGTCCTCAAGAGACTTCATTGTGACTCTCATGAGAATGAACAGGCAAGAAAGGGGAGGCAGGTTTAGAATTGACTGGTCTGAGTAATATCAGCAAGGTTTGGGGTGTAAGGGTAGTCCTTAGTAGTCTTGTACCTGAGGCTTGAGTGATTGGGGCAGAGTGACAGTGGCCCAGAGTGTAAGAGCCCAGTAAGGAATTTGTGGGCAGTGGGGGGTAAAGGTTGAGTTCTGGATTTGTTTATATGCATATGAAAGACGTGTTTGTACATGAGTCCTTTACCCTCTCTAGAAGTTGGCTGCTCTTGGGAGGCACAGTCTTTCTGCAGGTTCCCAACATGTCAAAGCATCAAAAATCTAGAAAAAGAAAGAAAAAGAGAGAGAGAGAGAGACATACAAAAGGTTAAGGACAGTCCCTTCCAGAATATACCATGTTGCCATGTGGATTATTTTGACTTGAAGGCACCTGAGACCCTGTGGGCTCAAGAGAAACTTTTGTCCCTCCCTTAACCACACAGAAGAATCTAAATTGGGGGTCTTTTACAGAAGAAGGGTTATTACAGAGATCAATTTTATCTGAGTGACCCATCTGTATGGTAGAGCAAACATCTAATTCCCAAACAGGCACTGTTTTTATTGCCTAATGAAGTGCATTCCTTTTCCTCTGAAATCTCAGACCCTTACTCCTTCTCCTTAGTTCAGAATGACACATATACTTCACTTTGCCTGCCTTCGAAATTTCCATTCCATGTAGATTAATGTATCCCTATAAAATTTTGTTTTCTCCTGTTACTCTGTCTCATGCCAATATGATTTTTAGTCCAGCTAGAAGAAGTTTTGAGGGGATAAGAATTCATGATTAACTCAATACAGTATCTTTTTCCAGATTTTATTCGCCATTATCCAAAACATAAGATGAGAGTCTAAAAAGTGAAGCAACAGCCGTGGGAAAGCAGAAAGGAGACTCTTGTACTCTGTAGTCACTGCTTAGGGACAATTCCTAACTCACAATGTGAAAGGCTAGTTAATAACTCAGGCTCAGAGTTGGAACTGCTAGAAGGTTATTCCATGGCCGTCAGGTAGTAGAAGTAGATGGAACTAAAACAGCAACTTGGCCCCATTACAGTTTAATCTCTAATTGGTTTAGGATGAATAACCGAAAGCCTAGCAAAAAAAATACAAATTCTGTTTGGAATAAGAAAATATTATTGAGACAATATAATTTCTATACACAATATTCAAATTTCAAAAAATGTTACTAGTACCTGGCACACTGAAAGACAGGGCCAAAAAATTAAAAACACAACAAAGAATAGAGCAATTAATGGCCCCATCCATATGTGAAATAGATATTGAAGAGAATAACAATAATCGTATGATGACTGTGATAAATACGGTCAAGGTATAAAGAAAACAATGAAGAAAACAGAATTTCATCAGAGAATTGGAATGTAAAATATGAGTAAAATAGAAATTTTAGAGCTTAAAAATAAATAATTGAAATTAAGAACTTAATTCAGAATAGAACAATTGATTAATAAACAAGAAGACAGATCATTTAAAAATCTAGAATCTAGGAACAAAGAAAAAAATTATATAGACAATTCAGAATAGAATGTAAGTGATATATGGGACAAAAAGAAAGAGGATTTAAGCTTTAGAAGGCAGAGAAAAAAAGAAGGTACCAAAGAAATATTGAAAATCACCAAGAATTTTCCAGAGCTAAATTAAGACATTAAGGTGCGATTCAGAGTCTCTATGAACCCTAGATGGAATATACATAAAGTAAATCACTCTGAGGCATAACAGGATAAAAATGCAAAAAATGGCAGCCAAGAAAAAAATCCATTGTCTTCAAAATAACAAGAATGAAATTAAAAAAAAAATTTTTTTTAATGTTTTATTTATTTCTAGGAGAGAGAGAGAGAGAGAGTGAGCAGGGGAGGGTCAGAGAGAGAGGGAGTCACAGACTCTGAAACAGGCTCCAGGCTCTGAGCTGGCAGTCAGCACAGAGTCCGACGCGGGGCTCGAACCCACGAATCGCGAGATCATGACCCAAGCGAAAGCCGGACACTTAACCAACTAAGCCACCCAGGCGCCCCAAGAATGAAATTTTTTTGAACAGCAATAATGGAAGCCCAAAACTAATAGAATGAGATTATTAAAATGTTTGAAGAAAACAATGAATAACAAACACAACGAATATATTGCCAGCATGCCATTACTAAAGGAAATATTAAAATGATTCATTAGTAAAAAGGAAAAGGATTTTAGATAAAACATTATGATTTTTTGAGGTTAAATATGTGGATAAATTTAAAATAAACAATTCAAAACCACTATAGTTGTGATAATAATAACAAACATCATAGGATTGAAATAATTACAATTAAATTGCAAGATAATGACACAAGAGAAGAGAGGCTAGTAAATGGATCAAATACTTTAAGGACCTAGGAAAATCAGCAAATATTTAATTATATATAAAAAATTAGGTTCTAATTTTTTTTTTTTCTAGGAGAGAGAGAGAGAGACAGCATGAGCAGGGGAGGGTCAGAGAGAGAGGGAGTCACAGACTGAAACAGGCTCCAGGCTCTGAGCTGGCAGTCAGCACAGAGCCCGACGCGGGGCTCGAACCCACGAACTGCGAGATCATGACCTAAGCGAAAGTCGGACGCTTAACCGACTAAGCCACCCAGGCGCCCCTAGGTTCTAATTTTAAAATGTGTGATGTAACATTTAGCTTAACCTTTGAATAAATAACAAAGGAATGTACAATCAATATGCTAATACAGGGAGGAAAGAAATAATGAAAAATAATTAAATCAACAGAGGAAAAGACAGATCAAAGGCATATATTATATATATTATATATATATTTATATATATGTTATATATATAAATAGTAAGATAATAGATTTAAACTCAATACAGAACTTATTTTAAATGTAAATGGACAAAATCTCCTAATTATAAGACAAATGTTAGACTGGTTAAAATCTAACAACACTACACATTAGTTTATTATACAAGGAATTTGATAAAATTCAATATTAAATAACAATCATTCATGTTACAGAAAAAATGAAAATGAAAATATAAATAAATCAGGAATGGAGGAATACTTGCTTAATCTGAATATGATTATGTACAAAAATTCTTCAGGAGTCATTATACTAAGTGATGAATTATTGAAAACCCTTTCTAGAGATAGGGAAAGAGAAAAGATTATATTGCCTTCATTTTACATTTCACTGGACAGTCTAGCCAGAGCAATATAACAGGAACAATAATTAAATTTATAATGATTGGGATGAAAGAAAATAAACTGGTATTAGTCATCAAAGGTTGATGATGCATGTAGAAATCCAAAAATTTTTCTGGATAAACAGAGATAATAAATGAATTGAGCAATATAGCAAGATTGAAAATGCTAATTTATTAGCATACCTGGAGCAAAAATTTGAAAATTAGAATTTATACAACTTATGGTAACATTAGCAAACATCTCTAGCTAGGAACATATCTAGTATATCGATAAGCAAGCTCTCTCTACTAAAAAATACAAAATATTATTGATGAAAGAAAAGAAGTATTAACTATAGAACTATACTCAAAAACTACATCATTAACCTAGCTGGGTCTGGAGCTCAGCTCTGGACAATGAATAGTGGTGCATGGGTTCAATGGAAGAGTCCAATGGAAACGTAGGACTGGAGCGGCATGACAAATAGTGCCTAAAAACACGGGGCTGCTTTCCCCAAAACAACAACAAGGTCTCTGGCTTAACAAATCAATATGTATCCATTGTGATAGAGATATTGATGATGGTGGTGAAACAGCAGTATTTAGTTGATCTAGCTATGATTGTTATTGAGAGCAATGCCGAGGGAGAATTTGGCGTGTTTCTATCGTCTGGGTAGCTAGGAGACAAAAATATACTAAGCATTGATGTAACTCTTTCGTGCAAAGATATCGATGTAAAGAAATGGAATAAAATAATCATTGAGTTGTCCCCAAAGAAGCTTAAATTTTAAAGATATTATTTTATATTAATTGGAAAATATTTTTGAGTCATTTTAAAAATCTTATGCCATGATTTGCTTTTTTTGAAGTTTTGATTACTATTTTGTGAAAAATATTGTTATATTGTGCTAATATACTGTTCTCCATCCAACATCTTCTCACCATCCTTAGAATCCATGAAAGACTGCCATGTCTATCAGCTAGTGGTATGATGACTGCCAAATAGTAACTAGTTTCCATCATCTTTCTGCATTTATTAGTTGGTTTTCCTGTATAATCAGGAGCTTTTCATACATACACATGCATGCATTTACAGATACACATATACTTAGCTTAATGGATTTCTATTTTATTCAATGGGTTATAGTCTGATATATTTCGATTCTGATATTGTTCTACATTGAGCTAGTGGAAACCCCATCAAGCTGGCTTTTGTGCTCTTTTCCTATGCTCCATTAGTGTTTGAATATTGCCTTATTCTTTATTCTGTAGCCCAACTCAATTGGGCTCAATTTGTATCTTCCCTGTGCAAGTCCCCCTGATATCCGTGATTTATGAAAAACTTCCTTGTTTTTTAGTAGAGGATGCTATTTAAATACTAATATCCTGGCACTGGATGTCCTCAGTGCTTCTAAGCCTCTGCGATAGAGAGAACTAAGAGATGGGTACGTGCATATGGATATACGTAGCTGCTCCTCATTATTCACTGGTTCCATTTTTATAAATTTGCTTACTTCTTGAAATTTATTTGTAACCCCCAAATCAATGTCTGAGTGCTTTTGCTTCACTCATGGAGTGCATTGAAAGGTTAAAAAAAAAAAAAAAAAGATTGAGTTGCCCTGCATACACGTTCCCAGCTGAGATAGAACAAAAAAATGCTGTCTTCTTATTTTTAGAAGACACTGTACTGTAAACACGAGTGTCCTTTCTCCAGTTTATTTAGTGCCATGTTTTTGCATTTTGCTTTGCTTTCCCGGGGGGGCGGGGTAATTTTGCTGTTTAAAATGGCCACCAGGGTTGGTGTTGAAACACCGGTTAGTGTTCCTAAGTGCAAGAAGCCTGCGATGTCCCTTATAGAGTAAGTATGTGTGTTAGATAGGCTTAATGAGTTATAATGTCATTGACCATGAATAGACTATATATTACATGAGGTGTTTTTAAGTAGAAAGACATGTAAAGCAAAGCGATTTGATGAAAATGTGAGAAGAGGTTTACAGGAATCCCATTGTGTTTTCTCTAGGAGTGATGCTTCAGTATTTGCTAATTCCAAGTTCACAGTGATTTTAGAGCATACAACCACCATGATATCAAAAAATAAATATGTATATAGAGAGAGAGACGCATACACACACATCTGCAGCTATTATTATTTCTGTGTGTGTGTGTGTGTGTGTGTGTACACAAATGCAGTCTATGAGTTCATGATAATCTTTTCAGTATTTCCAATTTCAGTTCAACATGGCACAAATCTTTTCAGCTATCGACCTTTCCGTAACTCCTAATCCCTTCTCAGACACTGAGAAACTTGACTCCTCCAATCCTCAACATACTTATTATTTGCCCGGTGTCTCCCAAATCACAACTATTTTGGCCCTCTCTATTGCCCCATGTATGCCCGGTGTCAGCATCTCTCTGCTTAATTGGCTACAGGGAACTTCCTCTCAAGCCTGCACTGTACATCTCTCACCTTAGTGTCTTCTTGATATTCTTTGGGCACTGGGATGGGCGCTCTTTCCTCCCAACTCTGCTGGGCTTTGAGACTGACATCTTCCCACCTGTCATCGCCTGGAGTGGAAGAGGTACATGTAGTTATATATATAACATACATGGAAGCAAGGATAAAAGGTAGATTGTACACCGAAGGGTGAAAAATTATAGACTACATGTAACTGTACAGTATATGCAATTTTAAAGCTCCCTTTAACCCTAAAATACAATGTATATGGCCTAGTGACTATGATGCACACCTAAAATTTAATTGCTTACTTCAATGGATAATCATTTCTCAATCAAATACTGGTAATTGTTAGTAATTGTTTAAATATGTATTAAAATCTCTATCAAACGAGAAAATTTTTTGTTCTCCATATACTTACTTACAATTGAGTGACTTTACTTCCTTGACTTTTCAAGATCATGGCCAAGCATAAACCAGTATATACTTTCATACCTCCTAATTAAACATGCGTTAGGAATACAGCTGAGGGGCACCTGGGTGGCTCAGTTGGTCGAGCATCTGACTTCGGCTCAGGTCATGAGCTCACAGTTTGTGAGTTCGAGCCCCACGTTGGGACCTGGAACCTGCTTCATATTCTGTGTGTCCCTCTCTCTCTGTCCCTCCTCCACCTGTGCTCTCTTTCTTAAAAATAAATAAACATTAAAAAAAAGAAATACAGCTGAACTTTCAGGAACCATACAAGTTGTTAGACGTTATACCATAGAGGGAACTTCTGCTCAAGGGTGATAGTAAACTGACTTAAATAAATAAAACTCTAAGTATTTATCTCTAATGGCATTGAGATCAAATATGTATTATGTCATAATTATCTTTTTTTTTGGTCTGTTCGAGCTTTAAATCTAAACGTAATGCGAAATATTAGTATTCATGCTTTCTCAGAATGTAAGAACTATAGTGAACAGTTAAATTCTGGGATAAGAGCATTTGGAGAAAAAGAAAAAAAAAACCCACTCTCTTGAAAAGATTGATATTCACTTATACAAACCACCTGAGATATGACTAATACTTTCAAATACCCTTGTTCTTCTCATAAACCAGAAGAAAATGGTATCATTTTAGGAATTTGAAAATATCTTTACTTTTCATAGTTAAAGTGCTTTGTTTCTGTTCCCTAGGGAAACTTCTCATACTTAATATACTGGTAGTGCTAGTAGCAAAAATAACAGAGATTGTAAGAGTAACTGATGTTAATGAGCACTTACTATATGCCAGGAATTCTCCTAAGCACTTTGCATTACAATCTTACTTAATCCTCATGACAACATTATGAGGTAGATTTTATTGTTGTTCTCATTTTACAGACAGGTGATCGAAGCACAGCCGGGTTAAAGTGACTTGTCCAATTTCACAAGACATGTGGTTTCAAACTCATTAAATAGGGCTCAAGAACCCGTGTATACAGCACACTCAGCTACCCTCTCCTCCTGTCTCAGTGAAATGCAGGGTGAATGCTAGTTCTTAGAATACACTTATACCTCACTTTATTTCAGAGACATTTTCTACAAATGATGAATAGTCTTTTTTTCACCAATCCACTACATGCACAAGGATACAGAATAAACAAATAAAGCAATGATTAAATCTCTCTGGAAACGATGACTTTTTCCTTTATGACTTACGTTTTGTATTTTTGAGTTAAAATACAGGATATTTTTAAATGTATTTTTAAGTTTATTTATTTTGAGAGAGACAAAGACAGTACAAGTGGGGGAGATGCAGAGAGAGAGGGAGACAGAATCCCAAGCAGGCTTGACACTGTCTGCACAGAGCCCGACATGGGGCTCGAACTCGAAACCGGGAGAGCATGACCTGAGCCGAACCAAGAGTCATTCACTTAACTGATTGAGCCACCAGTCATCCATAGGAAAGTTTTTAAAACAAGACAAATCGAAGAAAATGGTAGATTAATGGGCTAATCAGGTCTATAGTAACAGTAGTCAGAGTCCTCAGTGTCAGAGTCCTCGATATGACAGAATAACAAAGCTTCATGGCTGAGCTGAAGAGATTTCAGGCCATTTCAGAAATTCTGTTAAATATTTTAAATTTAAGTTTTAAGATATTGTTAATCCTAAAGGTCATTATTCCTGACCTATAAGAAATTGGCAGTAATGACCAAATTGATACCTTCCTCCGTCGCTGGGTTTTTTTTTTTTTTTTTTTTTTTAACATAAATTTGATGGAACCCCACAGCTTTTAACAGACAAGCTTGTCTTTGGAAGATGTCAGTTTCACACTGCCCTCTACTCATTTCACTTTGTTCTTCGGGTGGGAAAATTGAGCACCATTTACTCTGTTCCTCCCATTATTTTGACAGAGAAAAAAAATGTTTAAATATTCGATTTTTCCATTTCAGTTTATTTTGAAATGAGAAGAGCCCTAAAAGCTGAGTTATATAGTTGTATAAGCTGTTTTGTAAGAATTTATAATTGATGGCTAGCCATGGACCAGGGTGATGGTCTTTAGACATTGAAGCTCCTACTCTGGTTAAAATACTAGAATTTCATCACTTCACCAACCAGCGTTTACCCATGTGTGTGCGGGGGCAGTGAGTATACATGCTCATTTCTTTTCTTTTTTTTTTTTTTAAGGTAAATACATGCTCATTTCTTAATTTCTTTCTTTTTTTTTTTTAAGGAAGAAAAACATTGCTACGAGGATGCATTTTTACTAGGGTGGCCCAAAGCACCTGTTACCATCAGTAGAAAAAGTACTCTGCCAGGATTCTAGTTACATGCTGCAAAATGTGCCAAGTAGTTTTTCACTTATCCTTCAATATATCTGGGTCTCCAGCACCCAGATTACTTCAAAGCAAATCCGGGAGAGACAGACAAATACAATACGACCTCACTTCTATATGGACTCTGAAAATAAACCTCCAAACCAAAAAACAAACAAAGAAAGGAGCTCATAGATTCAGAGAACAGACTGGTGGTTACCAGAGGCGGTGGACGGGGTGTAGGTGAAATGGGTGAAGGCAGGTAAAGGCACAAACTTCCAGATCTAAAACAAACAAATCACAGGGATGTAACGTATGGCATGGTGACTATAGTTAATAATACTGTATTGCATATTTAAAAGTTGCTGAGAGAGTAGATATTAAAGAGATCTTATGATCTTCTCATCATAAGGAAAAAGATTGTAACTATGTACAGTGATAGCTATTAACTGGACTTATAGTGGTAATCATTTTGCAGTGTATATAAATATTGAATCACTATGTTGTACACCTGAAACTAACCTAAAGTGATTGTTGATATAGTTGGACATATTAATATATTGGTAAATATTTGTTCCAATTTTCTGTGTCTCTTCTTGCTCTTTCTTTTTATCTTTTGTGTCTTTCACTGTTTTCTGCTTTCTCTGGTTTTAATTATGCACTTTTAAGATTTTATGATTCATTTCCTCTCCCCTCTTAGAACAACAATTATTCATCTCTTACTACTTTTTTAACTAGTTGTTCTTGGGTTTGTAATAAACATTTCCAACCGATCCAACACTTCTTTCTAACATGATTACAACATTTCCTGTGTAGTACAAGCAACTCCTCAGAACATATCCAATTCCTCCCTCCTATTCTTTGTTGTCATTTATTTAACTTATTTACTAGTTGTAAGTAGCATGTACTCTGTTGCTATTATTATATTGAGCAAATTGTTATCTGTTAAAACAATTAAGAATAAAAAATAAGAGGTTTTCTTTTACTTCATATTCTTCTAATGATACTCTTTTCTTTATTTAGTTCTGAGTGAATGACATTTTTTTCCTTCTTCCTGAAGAATGTTTTTTTAATGTTTCATGCAAGATAGGTCTACTGGCAAAAAATTTACTCATTTTTTGTTTGTCAGTAAAAGTCTTTATTTTCTCCTTCACCTTTGAAAGATAATTTCAGTGAATACAGTATTCTCAGCTGATGAGTTTTTGAAATTTCTTTCAACAATTTCAATATTTTACTCTTCTCTTTCTTCTTATTAAATCAGTTGCATTTCTTTTTTTTTTTTAAGTTTATTTTTTTTATTTTGAGAGATAGAGCTCATGTGTGCAAGTGAGCAGGAGAGGGGCAGAGAGAGGTCGGGGGGGGAGGGGTAGAGAGAATCTCAAGCAGGCTCTACTGTCATTGCAGAGCCCAGTGTGGGGCTCAGTCTCTTGAACCATGAGATCATGACCTGAACCAAAATCAAGACTCAGACACTTTACTGACTGAACCATGCAGACATCCCTCTTCTCCCTTGTTGAATGTGTCCTGAAGACAAATCTCATATAATTCTTATTCCTCTTCTATATGGAAAGTTTCTCCTCTGGCTTTTTTGTTTTTGATTTCCTGAATATAATATGGCTAGGTGTCGAGCTTTTGATATTTATCTTCCTGGGTGTTTTCTAAGTGTCCTGTTTTGTAATTTGGGGAAACTCAGTCATAATTGCTTCACACATTTCCCCTGTTGCTTTGTCTTTCTTCTCTTTGTGATGCTCCCATTACATATATGCTTACCTTTTGTAAGAGCCCCACAATTCTACATCCTAGATCTCCTTTCTTCTATGGGACGTATACTGTATTTTCTGCAAAAAACACTTCTCATTTTCATTCCACAGATTGTAAAACATTCACATGACATGGACAAGCAATATCAGAGATGATCATATATATGTGCGTGTGTATATTTTATGTGTGTGTGTGTGTGTGTGTGTAGTACTCAATGTAACTGCAAAAGCATCTATAATTCGCTTTAATTCGGGTTTCATCCCTTCCTACAGTGCCTTTGTATTTTTCCAGAGAGGCATTTTCCCAGGATAAATAGACATGGTGTCTTTTGACACCGAAATACAGATTTGCCTTTTTTGTCTTGCCCTTTTACACCTTGCTTTGGGTTTGCCTTTGCTGGTATAGTTTCTCTTTGGCAGGTAACTACCCTCTTAAGCACATTCATCATTGAATAGGAATCTCTGAGCAAAGCATACTGAACACAATTTTTAAAAACTTCACTAATCTCAACACCTTCCACAGAGCTGTTTGAAAAATGTTGAAAGGGAAAAGGAGACACGGACAACCTCTCAGAAACTTTATAGCGATTCCCATTACTCCTGGTACCCCAGTAACTGTCAGGATTCAGACTCAATTATAAGGGGAACTTAGAATATCTGCTGCACACATGAGGAAACTATGGTAAGCATCTTGGGATTAAAGAATAAAAGAGTGTTCCTATTATGATCTCATTCCTGATACACCCGGACCCATGAAGTCTATTTTCACTCTCATGTTTAATCAAATGTGATATGTTGAAACGTGTTGAGTCATGAAGTTTAACATTTATTGAGTGGACTATAATGGTCAAAATTTGCATTGTTGTCTTTTGAAAAAAACAGGGGCTGACAAACTTCTTTCTAGACTAACTAGTATGATTGCCACTGCCCGTTTTGGAAATAGGAAGAACACCCACTTGTTCCCTCATACCTGCCTTTGTGCAGCTGTGGGTTGATTCTTTATGGCTGCCATAGGAGTATGCTGAATACAGATTTAAAGAAGAATAAGTAATACAGTTCCTGGCTTCACAGTCCATTGGGAGGGAAATCCTTAAGTAGATATTTGTACACAAATAATATATTACAATCATTGCTCATCTAAAATTAAGAAACACAGGACGATGTGAAAATATACAAAAATGCCAAATGATATTAATCTGAGATGTTAGGAAAAGTCCCCCTGATGGAGTGTCATTTGAGATGTGACCTGAAGAAAAGTGGCTGTTTGTCATGGAAAGAATACTCAAAGCAGAGGGCCAACTTCTTATATGAAGACCCCAGTGTGGAGAAATCTTATTTTTGAAAGATGAAATAGAAGCTGTCATTTTCTTCTTGCACAGAAAATCTTGATTCTTATTGGTATTAGTATACCTTTTTTAAAAAAAATTATGGGCCCCTGGGTGGCTCAGTCGGTTAGGAATCCGACTTTGACTCAGGTCACTGTCTCACAGTTCCTGGGTTCAAGCCCTGCATATGGCTCTGTGCTGACAGCCCAGAGCCTGGAGCCTGCTTCCCGTTCTGTGTCTCCCTCTCTCTCTGCCCCTTCCCTGCTTGTACTCTGTCTCTGTCTCTCTCTTTCAGAAAAGAATAAACATTTTTTTTAAAAGTTAAATAGCTGGTTTCTCTCTCAAAATAAATAAGCATTAAAAACATTCTTTTCAAAGAATGGCACACTACAATGCATTCTAAAACAGCATTCCCTTCTATGTTATATTTTGATTTTTCAACAAAATCAGTATTTACATAGTATTTTCATTAAACTTAATGTATGAGCTTGAAATGTTTTCATATATTGATAGATTCAAATTTATACTTTGAAATTTATACCTGATACTCTAAAAATATTCCTATTTTTAAGTTCCAATTGTATAGTCAAGTGTAAAAAAATTTTTTCCAATTTTTGTAAAGGTGATGGTCACAAGATTGGAGTTGGGCTGCCATTCTGAGTGTTGTTGGCATGGTCTAAATAAATTCTCACGAGCTGGAGTAAGGCTGCAGGTACAGAAGCAGAGATATCCAGGGGTGCCCAGACAGCTCAGTTGGTTAAGCGTCTGATTTTGGTTCAGGTCATGATCTCATGGATTGTGAGTTGGAGCCTTGCATTGGGCTCTGTTTTGACAGCTAGCTCAGAGCCTGATGCCTGCTTCAGATTCTGTGTCTCCCTCTCTGCCCCTCCAATGCTCATGTTCTCTCTCTCTCTCTCTCTCTCTCTCTCTCTTTCTCTCTTTCTCTCTGAATTAAGAAGCAGAGACATCCAGGTGTCTGGGGTGGGAATTTGTCAGCCTGCTCCAAAACTGCTCCCTGCAACTGCAGGTGAACCCAGATGTGGGCTCAGAAATATGGGATATCAGCAGCATGTGGTTCAGTAATACACGTACAGGCTGCAACTTGGAAAAAGTGTTCAGAGGATATAGGACGAAACTTAAACTTGCCTCAGCACCCAGAGACAACCAGAGTTACTGGTTTCTTAATTGTTTTTTCCAGAGACAGACCATGTAGAAGGAAACATTTATGGGAACATATATGACATACTTCATATACACTATATTTCTGACAGGTCAGAGCCTGGATCCTTCTTCGGATTCCATGTCTCCCTCTCTCTCTGCCCCTCCCCCAGTCATGCTTTGTCTCTCTCTTTCTCTCAAAAATAAATAAAGCATTAAAAAATAAAAATGATACGTTATGCAACATTTCATTTTGCATTAGAAATATTTTATACACACACATGCACACACAATCAGAAATTCTATAATTAACTTTGATAAGATATAGAGTGTTGACTAAAGACTTTTTACTAAGATAGTTAAACTTGAATTTATTTTATAAGTTAGCTGTTGTAGAATTCTTTATAAATGTTCATTTCTCTGATTTTTAAATATTAAAGATACTTAATATAATTCAACATTTTGAACGATGTTCATATTAATGATTCTCATTAATATGAATTTCTGTCATTGTGCTCTGTGCTAATACAGGCTAGTTAGACACTAAAAATTTTTTCCTCTAATTCTTTAATACAGAACAAACTGAGGGTGGCAAGGGGTGAGTGAGTGGGATGGGCTAAATGGGTGATGGACATTAAGGAGGGCACTTGTTGGACTGAGCACTGGGTGTTGTACAGAAGTGCATGAATCACTGGGTTCTCCTCCTGAAAACAATACTACACTGTATGCTAACTGACTTGAATTTAAACAAATAAATTTAAAAAAAAACCTTTTTGCCTCTATATTATGTGGTCCAGATTCTAATGATTCCTACTGTTGGACTTTCATAATATTTTTAGACATCTCTGCTATGTTTAGATTATCTAATTTCTCATTAAATTACTGCAAGTATCTTTCGGAGCTTTCATGCATTTATTCAACAAATATTACTTGTGTGTCAAAAACGGTTCTAGATCTGAGGATGCATCAGTGAGC
The DNA here is from genome assembly GCF_003009895.1 of Hyaena hyaena. Taxonomy (NCBI): domain Eukaryota; kingdom Metazoa; phylum Chordata; class Mammalia; order Carnivora; family Hyaenidae; genus Hyaena; species Hyaena hyaena. Next base: position 1,226,940 of record NW_024081088.1, on the reverse strand, counting down.
AAGTAGGGAAGCCTCTCTGTTCTTTTCAGGGATAAAATCTAGTATCTGGGTACTAGATAAAACTTGTTATTTACCTCAATTTAGTGGGTAATAAAGCTCCAGAACTTCGTTTGATAGAAAATCTTTCTTATGAAGCAATGTATTATAGTTTGACAACATTCTTTCTTTGACATTCCAGCCAAGTAGAATATGGTAGAAACATTTATGTTGAAATATCTTTGATGGGTGTTAGAATCTCTTCTCCTTGACACCATATCTGCCAGAATTAGAGAGATGTGACCGGAAGCATTGCAGATTGTATTCATGTATTCTGATAGAACTTTTCATTTCTCTCTCTGACAAATCCTTAGAAAGTAAAAGAAAGGAAATCTACTGAAGGCTAGGAACTTTGTGTGTTTTATTACTTTGGTTTTAATAAAAGCCCCATAAAACAAGTAATATTATCTTATATCAAAAAGAAAATCTGAAGCCAAAATGGTCCTATGGCTTTTCCAATGTCATACACCTAACTCAGTGGAAAGGAGATGTGTTCCAGGCTTCAGAACGCAAGCTTTCTTCAATAAGCTGCAAATAAACTAATAAAGAACCTAGATTTTTTTTCTGGTACTGTGAATTGTGTGTCTGCTGGGTTGATTGGTGGGTGGAACAGTGTGAGGGAAGGCAGATGCAAACATTCCAGAGAAAGTTGGCAGGCATTCAGTTTTTCGGAGGGACACAACAAACATAGGGCTTTATAATCATAAAGTCAACATTTCCCAAGCATAGACATAGCTCTAGGGAGCTTCTACCACCATCTTTAGGTGGTAATTCATCTTTGACCTGCCTGATTTATATACACAGAAATATTCACTAATATGAGCATTCTAGATCTCTTTCCCCTTGTGAACTACTCAGTATATTTACTCTATAATTACAAATTGATTTTCTGTTGGAAGAAAGGTAAAAGTCCTTTTCTTATCTATTTCCTAACTAACCTAGAAGACGCTGTTTCCTAGAGTTCCCCAGAAATTAAGAACATGTACAAGTCATAGGTCAAGTTGTAACTACCACTTCTTATGGATGAGTAAAGAAGTACATGAAATAGTCAAGTTGCAAGTTTTCTTTTTCCTGATTCTCAATGAATATAAAATTCACTAGGATAAAGTCATCTTCAATTCATACATAGGCATAAAAATATCCACCACCTCTTTTAAAAGAAACTACATATTTTTAATGAGTGTTTCCCCACAATAGTTTTTAACTGAGGTATTCATCAATTAGCAATTTTAATTATTATAATAGTAATAACAATAAGTACAGTTATTAGATGACATGTATGACTAGACTTAAAAGTTAATAGATTATCTCATTTACTATTTACTCAATATATCTGTGACTAGACTTAAAATTTAATAGATTATCTCATTTACTATTTACTCAATATATCTGTGACTGGACTTAAAATTTAATAGATTATCTCATTTACTATTTACTCAATATATCTGTGAATGAAGATACCTGTAAGCTAATTCTGAGAAAACTTGACCCTACCTACAACCCCCCATTCAAGTGGCAGTCAGAGAAAATAATGTACCTTATCTTCCCTCCTTCTGACACTCATACATCTACCAACTGGCTCAAGTGTGGATTTGTGAACTCAACAGTGAGTCCAAATCTTAGGAAGTCACCCTTAATTATGTATTTTGGCAAAACATGAGCTGGGGCAACCACATTTCTTAGTCTTGGAAATTGAGCTAGAACATATTGAGAGACATCAGTTCACTAGGATCAACAGCATTACAGCCATGAACAAACAAACAAACAAACAAACAAACCTGGGCATCTATGTCATGTCACACACAACCTAAAGGAAGATAGAAGCTAGAAAACATCAGTGAGTAAGAGTTATTTGTTGGAAACAGAATACATGAAAAACAAAACGAATGAGAAATATATATGAAAAAGAAAACAATACAGATGGCAGTTCAAGAACTCAGTTGTCTTGCATTAAGAATTAGCCTCTTGTTCATCCTCCCTATTGAAGACAAGAGATACTGCAAATTCTTTCCAGTATGGGTCTTGTGCCTTTTTCCTTCCTTTATTAGTAAAACAAAACAAAACAACACCCTGCCTCAGCCCTAAGAGATAGCTCTTTCTATCCTTATTTACAAAAGAGAGATTGAGAATTAGAGTGTTAACAAAGTCTTCTACGGTTTTGTAGTTCAAAACAGGCAGAGATAATTTGAGTTCAATCTATCTACCTTCAAATTCTGCACACCAAACCACTACAATTAATTTCCCCCATTATGAATTCTTTATTGAATTGTCCCTTCTCTTCTTTATTGAAACCTTGATTTAGACAGTTGAACATGAGTTTGAAAATTAATTACAGTTTTCCACAGAGTGTTAATGAAATTTACTTGATCAACTGTTGCTTATACACAAAAAAAGCATAAATGCTTGTTGAATATAGAATGTACTAGTTTAGCTTCTTCTGTTATATTAATTTCAAAGATTATATTTAATAGGAACCTTTCCAATGGAATGCCACTAAGGATAAATAAAATGTATAGATACTTATATACTTTATTAGCAGAACTAATTAGTTGGATCTTGGGGTGGAGGGCTCATTAAAATGTGTTTTGATACTGAGGGAATGAAAAGCATCTCGGATTAGAACTAATCCTAAAGAAACGAGGGAACAGTCAAAAAGAAAGGAAGCCTCAGCCATAAGTAATTCAGGGAAGAGTATGGGGTTGTTGTAATTACAGGTCTTCTCAGTCTTGGCATTTTAGACCAGGAATATTTTGTGGCAGGGTCTGTCCTGGGATTGTAGGATGCTCTATGGCTCTAGATACCACTGCTAATTTCCCCTGGGTCAGGGCAAAATCACACCTGGCCGAAAACCAATCTATCTGGTGTGTTTTCATAGTAATCTACCCATTGCACATGTGTGATTTCCAGAAAGAGAAGAGTGTACAAGTTAAGACCAGAAGCATTGTTTTCAGTTTTACAGTGGGAGAGGGGACACTCACTGAGACACAGTTCTGCTGAGGGGGAGAGGGCTTTGGAGAGCACTGTCCACCTCTCCGGGAAACATAGAGCTGGTTCAGTGCATTGAAAAATCCCAGACATGACCGTCTGTTCAAGAGCATGCGTTCCTATAAGATGACACTTTGGGGCACCTGGGTAACTCAGTGGGTTAAGTGTCTGACTTTGGCTCATGTCATGATCTCATGGTTCGTGAATTTGAACCCTGCATTGGGGTCTGTGCTGACAGCTCAGAGCATGCTTAGGATCCTCTCTCCCTCCCTCTCTCTGCCCCTCTCCTCCTCATGCTTGTAATCTCTCTCCCTCTCGAAAAAATAAATAAATAAATAAATAAATAAATAAATAAATAAATAAACATAAGAAAGTAAAATAAAGAAGACAACTTAATTGTTGGCTTTGTGCTCATAGGATGGGATTTTGTAGATCTTGGAGAAGGGCACTGCAAACATTACAAACAAAAACTACTGCGAGAAGATGTTAGCACAGCAGGTGCTACGATCTAGATATCCTTTGTGAATGCGATTACACATCTTCTGCAAACATCGTAAAACTTAAGGAAAACATTATAGATATTTGCAATAACCACTCGGAGAAAAATAAAAACAATACAGGGCAAATTACTTTTTTCTTAGCCTTTGAGGTGTAACTTTTATATTTTCTGTTTAATGGTGATCATGAAGATTTAATTTAAAGAGATCCTTGATTTATTACTGCCTAGTTTGAGTATTTTGCCAGGTTACAAAAATGCAAAAACAGTTTAGTACTATTTAACACCCCCTTCCATTGTAAGACTGTTGTCATATGTTTTATGTTACATATTACATGAATCCCTTATCCCTGATTTTTAAAGATCTATCAATATTAATTTACATATGCCTAAACTTGTTAAATTTTCCTGATAATGTTTCATTCTTTCCTGACTGCTTTGATTGTCTGAGGTTCTTTTTTTTCAGCCATTTAAGTTCATATTCTAGTGATGAACTATTTCAGTATGAAATTGTTTCTATCATTTTAAAGGGTATTTTCACGAAGTATAGATTTCTAGGTGGTCAGGGTAGTTACTGATGTTTACTTTTAGTAATTTTTAGATTTTTAAAAAAGTTTGTATATTTTTGAGAAAGAGAGAGAGTATGAGTGAGAGAAGGGCAGAGAGAGAGGGAGACACAGAATCCGAAGCAGGCTCCAGGCTCCAAGCTCTCAGCACAGAGCTTGAGTTGGGGCTCGAACTCGTGAACCCTGAGATCATGGCCTGAGCTGATATGACACTTAACCAACTTAGCCACACAAGCACCCAACTTTTAGTATTTTTTTTTTTACAGATTATTAATTTATTTTTGAGAAAGAGAGCACATGCGAATGGGGGAGGGGGAGAAAGAGAGAGAGAGAGAGAGAGACTGAGAGAGAGAGAATCCCAAGCAGGCTCTGCATTATCAGCGTGAGGCTGGGTATGGAGCTCCAAGTCACAAACCGTGAGATCATGACCCAAGCCAAAATCAAGAGTCTGACGCATAACTGACTGAGCCACCCAGGTGCCCTATGTTTTAGTATTTTAAGGATTTTTTTTTTTTATTAGGTGTTAGCTTCTCTGGTTGTTGATAAGATTTAACCATCAGTCTTGTTTTCTCTTTGAAGATGATGTTTTTCTGTGACAACTTAAAAAATGGTCCCTTTGTCTTTGATATTCAGGATTTGACTATGACATGACTAGACGTAGTTATCTTTTTATATATCCCAGTTGGGTTTTACTAAAGTTTATAAACATGTAAGTTGATAGCTTTAATCTGATTTTTAAAAAATTCTAGACCTGGGGTGCCTGGGTGGCTCAGTTTGTTAAGCGTCAGACTTAGGCTCATGTCATGATCTAGCAGCTTGTGAGTCTTAAGCTCAGAGTGGGGCTCTGTGCTGACAGCTCAGAGCTTGGAGCCTTTTGAGATTCTATGTCTGCCTCTCTCTCTTCCCCTCCTCTGCTCACACTGTGTCTCTCTCTCAAAAATAAATAAACATTAAATTTTTTTTTTAATTCTAGACCAGGATTTTTCAAAATATTGCTTCTATTTCATGTCTTTTATCCTCTCCTTCTGAGAAACAATTACAATTCAACTGTTTGATCATGTTTCATACGTTTAGTGCTTTCTTTTGTATTTCATTATTTTTTTCTTTCTCTGCCTCAGTATGTATAGTTTTTATTAACCTGTCTTTGAATTCACTAATTATTCTGCTGTATCTAATCTACTGTCAGATCAATTCAGTTAATGAATGACTTCCCATAGTTTCTTCTATATTATTTATATTTTCCTCAGATTTTTAAAAATGTATTATTCAGAGTTATTTTGAAGTCTTTTCTATCCTAATTCCACCATCTGGTTCATTTCTGGGTCTCCTTCTCTTGGCTATGTTTTTTCTGTACTGGCAAACAGTTGAATCCAAACATGTTTTCCTGATCCTTTCAAGGTTTATTTTAGGCTTTTGAAAGATACTCTATTGGGAGTGGGGGGTGGGGGGGTGGGGAAGAGGTACTTTCTCTGTTTTGTCCTTACTCCAAGGAACTGGTTCTTACTCTCAGAAAATAGTCCTATTGGGTCTCAAGTTAAAGCTCAGGGTATTTATCAAATTCTTTCCATTGTAGCTGGCACCAAAGCCATCTTTCATCTCCTAGGGACTGTTTCTGTGATCTTCGCTAGGATATCTACCTTCTAGAAGCTATTCTCTGCTAGGCCTTCTCAAATGTTTTGCTGTGCATTCACAGTTTACAAGTTGGCCAAGGACCCAAGGAGACTTTGTGGCTCCTTTTCCTACCCTTACCCAACTATTCCAACCACTTGGGCACCTTGGAACACCCTCTGTCTTTCCTGACTAGTGAGACTTCCACTCTCGTCTCGGGCTCTATGTCACAGCTTCATAATTGAAAAATGACCTTGGAGGAAAGCAGGAATGCATGTGGTCCTAATGTCCAATGATTCCTTTTTTCAAAACCATAATCCCTCATTGATTACTTTCCAATACCAACAAGCAGTCATTGTAAATATTTTGGTTGTGACAACATTAAGGAAAATCTAATGATATCTAAGACATGTCTTTTAATATCCAGGTCTTACATGGCTTGAATATCTTAGTCTTATGTGGTTTGAAAAAATAGGATCTTCAAAGGAAAGAGATAAATATGAAGAAAAGAAGTACACATTATATTGTGATAGAGAAATATTTTTCAGCATATGACTTGGAGTCCATACCTATCCAATCCAATCTCCAGTGATTTTTTACACCTGCAGAATTATAAAAGAAAGATTAATAGTCACCATTATGATTCCTTGGCATAATAAACCTTGAATCATCAAATTAAAATTAAGCAGTATCCAGTAGATTTCACTTATTTAAATTTTTTTTAATGTTTGTTCATTATTGAGAGATGGAGAGAGACAGAGCATGCACTTGGGAGGGACAGAGGGAGGGGGAGACAGAATCTGAAGTAGGCTCCAGGCTCTGAGTTGTCAGCACAGAGCCCAAGGTGGGGCTCAAACCCATGAACTGTGATATCATGACCTTAGCCGAAGTCAGACGCTTAACCGACTGAGCCACCCAAGCGTCCCTAGTAGATTTTTCTTATTAAGCTATAGAAGTATTTTACTGATACTCTGTCAGAGGCAATCCTTAAGAAAATATATTAGGAGGCCTTAACTGCTTTTTTTATATTTGCATGCTGAGCACACGTCCCCGTGTTTTTTCTTCTCTATGGCATGAGTGTGTTGACTGAGTTCTTAGTCATATAGCGCTATCAGGCATACCTCACTACACCCTAATGAAGAAATGTAAAATATATCTCATTTTGAATGAAGGCAAGGAGGCTCAAAGAGCTAGTTTGCTTGTATGAAGTATCATACATAGTTAGTGATGAATAAAATAGTAAAAAATCCATATATTAAAAAATTTCTATTGTAAGCCTTTATGGCATTTCACGCTCTTATGTTTAATGAAGTTTTATGTGTTTATGTATAGGAAAGAGGGGGGCAGAGGATCAAAGTGAGGAATAAAAGAATTATAATTAACCATATAACTAAGGAACCTTTTCTAAACAGTCAATCCCAAAAGACTCTTATTAAGCTGGGTTTTATGGGAAACCTTTTGAATCTCTGACCCACAGTCCAAACAAGGGTTCTAAGAGACTGCTTCAAGAGACTTCCAGGAAATTTCTACCCAGTACTGCATACGGGCTGTGATGTAAGATTGCTGAGGCTTGTTTTTAATGACTATTGTTACTTCTTGACTTTTGACTAGCACTTTCATTTGTCTTTGTGGTACCATAAACTTCGTATTTCACCCTAATTACGAGAACAGCTTCAATAAGATTTTCTTTTTTTCACTTCTCTTTTTTCCTCCCCAGGAGGCATTAATGATCTGGAAAAGAATCCAAACTCAGACAGCAGAAAGATATTTAAACTATACATTTCACCACTCTTTAGCTTTAAACTGGGAATTTTCAGCACGAAGATGATTAGATATGCAACGTATCAGTATGCTTAATGAGAATGCAGTCATGTGGCACATTTAAATAGCTTTGTTTAAAGCTTGATTTATAAACCAAAAACGTATTTGGGGGATGAATCGAAAGATCTTCTTAAAGCATGCATGTATTTTGTTCCCTTTCCACCACCTGAGATTGTGGATTCTCTCTACAGCAGCAGAGCACATAAAGCAGCTGAAAGCATGTCATTCTGTGTACGCAGTCACATGCATCTTTCTTTTTGCCATTCCACACCCTGTGGATATGGGTCCTGGGGAAGATTGCTGCGTTTCCTGGCGGGAGGCTCCAAAATGAAGGGATTTCAAAAGTTCAAAAGTTGGCTTTGCACTATGGCATGTCATCTTTAACAATGAAAACGTGAGCCGCTTTCCATTTCACTGGAGGGCAAGTGTCTCTTGTCAGAGAGTGCTGTGGCCCCTGCTCATATTTTGATAAGCAGTTTCCAGTTAGGTTTTCTTTTCCTGATGAAAGATCTAAACTAATTGAAAATTTCTTTTTTTTTTTCTTTTTGTTTTTGTTTGTTTTTTAGCCAATGTAACTAGAGAAGTAGGGACGAGGGTTTAGTTGCGGAAAACTGGAAAAGGATCCGGCGCCTGCGTGGCTTAGGTCATGATCTCCTGGTTTGTGAGTTTGAGCCCCACCTTGGGCTCTGTGCTGATAGCTCAGAGCCTGAAGCTTGCTTCGGATTCTGTGTCTCCCTCTCTCTCTGCTTCCCCCCCACTCACGCTCTGTCTCTGTGTCTTAAAAATATATATTATTTTATTATTTTTTATTATTAAAATTTTTTAAATGTTTATTTATTTTTGAGAGAAAGAGGGAGACAGACCATGAGTGAGGGAGGGGCAGAGAGAGAGAGAGAGGGAGGCACAGAATACAAAGCAGGCTCCAGGCACCAAGCTGTCAGCACAGAGCTGAACTTGGTGCTTGAACTCACGAACCGTGAGATCATGACCTGAGCTGAAGTCGGTCGTTTAACCGACTGAGCCACCCAGGTGCTCCAAAAATAAATAAACATTTAAAAAAGTAAAAAAAAAAAAACAAAAACAAAAAACAAAAAATGGAAAAAAGGTACTTTTAAAGAAAGTGTTAATATTGAATAATCAAAATTTTACAGGCAGAAAAATTGGAAATTTGTCTAACTCTCATTTACACATAATGAAGCTGAGGCATTTATCAGTTCAATGACACACATCTACTTAGTCACAAAAATCAACACTAAGACCCATGTTTTCTAACTCCATATATACTGCTCTTTACTTTAAAAACCAAGAAGGTTTCAAGAGGATTATGTTCCAGCTTTTTATTTTGAAAAACAAAATTACTCTTTTTTACATATAAAATATCCCTGAACATTTTATTCCACTAATGAATTATACTAAGTTTAATTTTGGTAGATTTTTAATGATTTGTTTCTAATGAATTATTTAAGCACTCAACAATTTTGATCTATAGAAATAGATGAGACACTGCAAAGGGATAGTCGTGCTTACCTTTCAATTTGTTGTGTATCAAATAGACATCAAGTTATGTAGGACACAGAAGATGCGTATTAACTCTAAATATATTTAATAATTAAATATATGCAACATTTTGGAAAAAACTAAAACATGAAACCTCACTTTCAAGAACTTCACTGAGGAAAAGAAACACTTAAGCAATTAAATATAACAGAAAGTCCGATAAAATGAATTAACAAACACACCATTGATGCAGATCTACAATAGTACCGAAATGAAATGGGGACCTTAAAGTATTTACATATAATCACACTTACGTTTTTATAAGTGAACTATTATTTAATAGTTCCAATTCCATATGCTTCAAAAGTATATTTTAAATTTTCTCAGTTATTGATGTAAGTGTTAAATAGCTGAAGTTATGACTAATTATTGAAGAAGTTGTCAGGAAGCATATAAAGTTTTTTTAATACAGCACAGCTTTGATTCACAAGGAACAGTTGAATAATCAAAGAATAAATATGAATATCCAAGCAACCTCTATAAACTCATATGTAAGTATTCTTTAAGCACCCCAATGCTGACTGGGTAGTTGACTGGAACAGAGGCCACTTAGAAAGATTTTGTCTTAGATCTTTGGAATCCTACAGACGTTAATGTTTAGCTCAGATTTTATCACAAATCTAGAAATCATCTTAGTCTCCAGAAAGTGAAACTGAATGCAAAATGTCCTATATGGGATGGAATTATTTTTTTGTACTAGGCAGTCTAGTTCTGAAGATTTTTCTTTTGTAATAAAAACAACAATTGACCAAACATCTACCATTTCCCAGGTAATAGGACAATCTCAATTAGTCATCATGATCACTCATCAAGATAAGTACAATTATATCCCCATTTAAAGGTAGTCATGCACTAGCAAATGGCAGAAATGAGATCTACAAGGAAAAAAATAAATGGGCAATTGCCTAGTTAACTTTTATCTTAAAAATTATTCTTATCACTTGCTCAGGGACAAGGCAATAACATCGCCTCTTAGGTATCTGAATGAGAAGTCACTGATTTCTGTCACTTAACCCAATATTTTCAAAGTTCATCTATGTTGTAGCTTCCGTCAGCATTTCATTTCTTTTTATTGATAAATAATATTCCATTGTATGGCTATATTACATTGTGATCACCTATTCAGTTGATGGACATTTTGGTTGTTTCCACTTTTTGGCTTTAATAAATGATGCGGCTATGAATGTTCATGTACCAGTTTTTGTATTAACATGTTATCACTCCAATTGGGTGTACATCTAAAAGTAAAACTGTTGGCTCATAAGGTAACTCTAGGTTTGAACTTTTGGGGAATTACCAAACTGTTTTCCAATGAATTGGAACATTTTATATTCTCAGCAGCAGCATATGAGAGTTCTGATTTCTCCACTTCATCTTCAACATTTGTTAATATCTTTTTTTGTGACAGCCATTTGAGTATATGTGAGGTGGTATCTCATTGTTCTGAATTATATTTCTCTAATTACTAATATCGCTGAATATCTTTTTTAGGCTCATTGACCATTTGTACCTCTTCTTTGAAGAAATGTCTATTTGTAACTTTTACCCATTTTTAAATTGAGTTTTAGATCTTTTTTATTATTGAGTTATAATATATTCTTATATATTCTAGGTACAAGTCCTTTATCAGATATACGATTTGGATATATTTTTCCTATTCTGTGGATTGTCTTTTCACTTCTGTGAGGATGTCTTTTGAAGACATGGTGGCATCTGCTGTTATTTTTTAAGAGTCTGTTCCTTGGTTTGTTTCTCTCTCTCTCTCTCTCTCTCTCTGTCTCTTTCCGCTCTGCTCATTTGTTTTGTTTCTTAAATTCCACATATGACTGAAATCACATGGTATTTATCTTCCTTTGACTTATTTCACTTAGCATAATACTCCCTAGCTCTATCCATGTTGCATATATCAAGATCTCATTCTTTTTTATGGCTGAGTAATATTCCACTTTCTCTCTTTATATATACATAGAGTGAGAGGAATACACACACACACACCACATCTTCTTCATGAATTCATCAGTAGATGAACACTTGGACTGTTTCCATATTTGGCTATTGTAGACAATGTTATACATGTGAAGGTGCATGTACCCCTTCGAATCTGTATTTTTGTATCGTTTGGGTAAATACCTAGTAGAGTGATTGCTGGGTTGTAGGGAGGTTTTTATTTTTAACTTTTTGAGGAAACTCCATCTTGTTTTCCAAAGCTACTGCCCCCGTTTGCATTCTCAGCAACAATGCAAGAGAGTTGCTCTTTTTTTTTTTTTTTTTAAATATTTTTTATTTATTTCTAGGAGAGAGAGACAGCGTGAGCAGGGGAGGGTCAGAGAGAGAGGGAGACACAGATTCTGAAACAGGCTCCAGGCTCTGAGCTGGCAGTCAGCACAGAGCCGGACGCGGGGCTGGAACCCACGAACCCCGAGATCATGACCTAAGCGAAAGTCGGACGCTTAACCAACTAAGCCACCCAGGCGCCCCTCTTTTTTTTTTTTTAATGTTTATTTATTTTTGAGAGAGACAGAACACAAGGGGGAGAGGGGCAGAGAGAAACAGAGACATGGAATCCAAAGCAGACTCCAGGCTCTGAGATGTCAGCACAGAGATTGACACGGAGCGCTAACCCGTGAACCGCGAGATCATGATCTGAGCCAAAGTCACTCAACCCACTGAACCACTCAGGGGCTCCAATGGTTGCTCTTTCTCCATATCCTCACCAGTACCAGTTATTCTTTGTGCTGTTGATTTTAGTCATTCTGACAAGTGTGAGGTGATATTTTACTGTAGTTTTGATTTGTAATTCCCTGATAATGAGTGATGATGAGCATCTTTTACGTGTGTCCATTGGCCATCTGGATGTCTTCTTTGGAAAAATGTCTTTTCATATCTTCTGCCCATTTTTTAATTGAATTATTTATTTTGGGGGTGAAAAACATGGTGGCATCTATTTTTAAAAGTTGCATTCCAGGGGCATCTGGGTGGCTCAGTCAGTAAAGCATCTGACTTCAGCTTTTTAATGTTTTAATAAGCATTAAAAAATTAAAATAAAAAATAAAAGTTGCCTTCCATACATAATCCATGTGTGACTTAAAGATGCCACAGGAGTGAAACAGACTGCGTGCTTCTTATAGAATCCAGACATCAGGACCAAGAATTTTATGGTGCTCAGGACAAGATACAAAACTGTCTTTTATCACAGAACATGGACATAATAATCTTCAAAATCAATTTAGCATAATACTTTATGGCTAAGGTATGATGTCAAAGTCCATATGTAATATATAAATTCACATATATACATATGTATATGTAAATGCATATGTATATATATGAGTTGATGACATACATAGAATTACATGGAATAGAATATTCATATAAGATAAATGTTAGAATAGCCAACCCAGAGGTGTGAAAGGACTAATAACAAAACAAGGCTGCCGTGCGTCTCTGCTGGCGATAATTTTAGTAGGCATCTTAAGACCAACACAATTGTATGAAGTCGGGAAAGCTGTTTAGTGGAACTAAAAGTCCACTCATTTCCCTGTTTTCTAGATTTAGGGTACATCCCTCCTCTCCCAGTTCTGATTTATTTATTTATTTGAAATTTTATTTAAGTTTAGCTCTACACCCCACATGGGGCTCTTACTCATGACCCCAAGATCAAGAGTCACACGCTCTTCCAACTGACCCAGCCAGGCACCCACCCCTAGTTCTGATTTATTTGAGAGCAAGGACTTTAATATCCAATTTGAAGGAAGAGAAATAAAGTGGGGATGAGTGACTAGAAAGAAAGACTTGAGTACCTTTCCTTGCAGGGGCTTCAATTCTCTCAGCTTTAGTATCATTGGTTAGATTCCAAGAAGTTCACACACACACACACACACACACACACACACACACACACACAGAGTATTGTGTGAACTGATTACTGCCCAGTATTGACTGATACTCAGCTTAGAGGAAAATATTTACAAAAGCATATGTGTTTCATCACTTTTGCCACAGAATTATAATCTATACTCAATCCTTATCAACCATGATGCTTGTAATGGATTCCTATGAAGTGGTTGGGCTGGTGTGATTCAGCTCCTGCACGTCACTGCCTTCAGGGCCAAGCATGCATCTGACCTCATGGATACAATAAACTACTGCCTTCAGGACCAGGCATGCATCTTACTTCGTGGATACAGAACACTACCTACCAGATCAAATTTTAATTCTTGCATTTGTACCACGAAGTTAACAGCCAAATTTGAAGCCAATTTAAAACAACATGTGGAGGTCTTCACAGCATGCATTTTGATATCTCATTCCTAGGTCTGTTTGTAAATCAATCCTTGTTTTTATCTCTTATTTTACACCTACTTTTAGTTCCATATTTTAAAATTGTGTTTGTAAACTGTCTTGGTTATTTTCTGGAATGAGTTACAATAGATTTAAACACATAAGTGAATAATCTGTATACAATTTCAGGCACCAAGTGTGGATTAAAGATGAAGTACTGGCTAATCTCTGAAGATGAGAGCAAAAGGAAAGGTGGCTTGTGAGCCCCGCATCTACGTGGGGGGGAGCAATTCACTGTCTCTCTGGCCCTCAGAGTCCTTGTGGTGCAGTTAGGTAAGTCTGATGAGCTCTAATGTCATTCAAATTATCTTTAATTGTGTGATTCCAAAAGCCTCTGATTCATGCTAAAATTAAATTCTATTGATATTCCACATGGTTTGAATAAACTATGTAATTTTATGCCTATGTTCAAATGATTTTAATATTCTACTCAATTTTAGGTTTTGCAGATTGCTATTGGCTCATTGGTGTTGACAGGCATACTTGTGGGTGCATATAATTAGCTTTTAATAAAATGACATTTCATCTGTAGGCAGAGTAACAAATTTTGAATTTTATGCATGAAAAGATTGATAGCTGGCACAATTATTAATTTCTGCAGGCTTCCTGTTGCTGGTATATGATTTGGAAAAGCATTTGCATTTATACTCTAATAAAAGAAAGCTCAATCCTCTCCTTTACTTTTGGAAAGTATAATACTTTAGGCAACTCTAACTTAATAGTCTTAATACCCAGGGATATGTTAGCAATTCATGTGAGCAGGTGGCTATGACATAGTAGAAAATGTTCTGAGTTTGTTAGAACTTTGGCTGGAGTTCCAGCCATACTTGGATAACCACTTGACCTTAAACAAGATGTGCAATGTCTCTAAGCCTCAGCTTCTAGCTGTAAAATGGGCAAATTTATTTACCACGTGGGGCTCTGTGCTGACAGCTCAGAGCCTGGAGCCTGTTTCTGATTCTGTGTCTCCCTCTCTCTCTGCCCCTCTCCCACTCACACTCTGTCTCTTGAAAATAAATAAACATTAAAAAATTTTTTAAATAAAAAAAATAAATATCCCTAGCACAGTTCCAATTTGGCAAATATGAACATTGATGAAAACCTTCTCACTGTCTTTTAGATGTTTTTAGTGCAAAGTTGCTCATTGATACTGAAGGGCTAGTTTAAACCAAATGGCGTGGGAATTGTCTCTTCCCAAATTCCTTAAAATAGTTATATTCCTTCTTGATTTTTCTCACCAGAACAAATTTGGTAAAATATTTTAGTCACAGGTATTCAGAAGAGAAAAACCTAAATCATTGTCCTAAAAGGCAAACAACGCCTTTGTGCTGCAAATATCCTGAATTTAAAAGACTGCTCAGTTCTGTGTTTTTCTATCGCTTAAATATGTGAAAATCACATTACTTGTTATCTCACACATGGAACATATAGTGACCTATTAAAAACATGGGAATAGTTACATTATTCTATATTGTAAGGAGACATAACAATATGTACTTAGAAGTTAAATTTAAGGAGAAAAGAACTAAAAGAAAATCCTTTAAACATTCTGTGGATCTGTACATTCAAAAGCAAGCTTACTATAGAAGATATCACCTTATTTTTAAAATGTGTTGAGGAAGGAAACTGTCAGATGGTGAACTTGTGAAAGTATCATTTGAATGCAATTTATAGGGTACAAAATGCACCTTATTAAAAAACACAAAAAAGTTATTGGGTTCTTACTTTCAGTTTGAAACCATTAAATTAAAAAAAATTTTTTGTCTTTATTTTATTTTGAGAGACAGAGGGCGAGTGGGGGAGGGACAGAGAGACAGGGAGACACAGAATCAGAAACAGGCTCCAGGCTCTGAGCTGTCAGCACAGATCCCCACGGGGGGCTCGAACCCACGGACTGTGAGATCATGACCTGAAGAGAAGCCAGACGCTTAACCAACTGAGCCACCCAGGTGCCCCAAAACTGTTAAATTTAAATCCCAGGTAAAGACGATATTAATGATATAATGTGTATCAACTAAATGGCCATAACAATTAAGTATGAGGTCATGTCATCAAATTTCTGTTTCACAAATGCAATATATAAGTGTATCATGAATAAATACAGTGGGAGAAAAACCCAAAACCACTCTTGGAACAGAGTGGACTGTAATCCTATCACAAAACAATGAAGCATCTTTCTAAAAATATAAGTGAATTTTACAAATATATAAAGCTAACCACTCTTTTATCTTGTAAAGGTAGATAAGCATGTATGACAGTATTAATATATGGAATTGCTATTACCCCTAGTAGTATATACATAGTTACATCCACAAAAAGAGTTTTGAATCTTTTTTTTTAAAAAGAGAGAAAGAGAGAGCTCACAAGTAGGAAAGAGGGGCAGAAGATGAGAGAGAGAATCTTAAACAGGCTCCACGCTCAGCTCAGAGCCTGACATAGGGCTTGATCTCACGACTCTGGGATCATGACCTGAGCCAACAGCAAGCACTGGATGTTTATCTGACTGAGCCACCCAGGCATCCCTGTTTTGAAACTTTGAATGAATCTCATCTTACCAAATAAATGTTCACAGATTTGATCACTCATTTTCCACCCGAGTGTTTTTTTTTAATGTTTTATTTATTTCTAGGAGAGAGAGAGACAGCACGAGCAGGGGAGGGTCAGAGAGAGAGGGAGACACAGACTCTGAAACAGGCTCCAGGTTCTGAGTTGGCAGTCAGCACAGAGCCCGACGCAGGACTCGAACCCACAAACCATGAGATCATGACCTAAGCGAAAGTCGGACGCTTAACCGACTAAGCCACCCAGGCGCCCTGTCCACCCAAGTGTTTTGAGCACACTTTCATTGTACGGAAATGAGCAAAATTCTTCCTTCTCTTCCACGTTGTTAGGTTTACTTGAGCCTCTGCCCAGATATCAGCCTGATGGTGCTCCAGGTTCCGGAACCCCAGAGTGTGACCTCATTAATTTCAACGAACTGAACACTTTCACTCTCAAGAGTAGTCACTACTGTGACACTTGATTTGTTATTTTTTCAAGAGCAACTATGCCCGGTACACAGTAATCTCCCAAACACAGTTTTTCCCCTTTTTTAGAAAGACTGGGGAAAAGAGCATCCACCTTTCTTATCTGTGAGATGATGCTTGTGAGGTTAATTAATAAGTTAACCAGGTGAGGAGGTATTGCTGTTAAAGGTTCATATTAATTAGGTTCATATTAATTCATAAGTTTGTACATGACTTCATGTAAACAGCATGTTTGTATTTTTATGAGCTTGTCTCAGCTTCTCTTAGTGCCAGCTGTCACTGAAAGGATTGGAAAAGAGGAAACAGTGGGCAGGAGACCACTGAGTGCTTTTGCACTTAAAACAACTGTTTCCATCTGCTTTCAGAACAGTCTTTTCCAAAAAGAATATAGAGACTAGACAATAACTGGCAAAGCTATTTTTGTAAAACCATGCTGTCACCCTGATCTTGGACTTTCCAGCCTCCAGAACTTGAGAAATAAGGTTCTGTGTTTATAAGCTACCCAGTCCGTGGTATTTGTTACAGCACACTGAATGGACTGAGAGGGGAGCCTTGTGCCAAATTTATCAGTAAATGTGTGTGTTCTGACCATTCCGTTGACTGGCTATTTCTTCGTCTCTTTTTCCTTAGACCTTCCTATAACCTGAGACACAATAGGCCAGCCGATAACCTTAGAACAGCTTCTAAAGTGATCAAGTGGAAAGAAGAGTCACACATCCCTCACTATAAATCAAAAACTAGAAGTGATTAAGCTTAGTGAGGAAGACTTGTTGAGAACTGAGATAGGCCAAAAGCTCGATCTCTTGTGCCAAATCGCCAAGCTTGTTAACGCAAAAGAAGATCTCTTGGGGGAAATTAAAAGTGCTACTCCAGTAAACACATGAATGATAAGAACGTGAAATATCCTTATTGCTGATATGGAGAAAATTTGAGTGATCCGGATAGAAGATCAAACCGGCCAAACATTCCCTTAAGCTGAAGCTTAATCCAGGGCAAGACTCTAACTCTATTTCTGTGAAGGTTGAGAGAGGTGAGGAAGCTGCAGAGGAAAAGTTTGAAACTGGCAGAGGTTGGTTCTTGAGGCTTAAGAAGCCGTCTCCATAACATACAAGGACAAGGGGAAGCAGCAAGTGCTGATGTAGAAGCTGTAGCAAGTTCTCCAGGAGATCTCACTGAGATAATTAGTGAAGGTGGCTGCATTTCAGTATAGATGATACAGACTTCTATTGGAAGAAGATGCCATCTAGGATTTTCAGAGCATAGGCAAAGTCAATGCCTGGCTTCAGACATCGAAGGATGGACTGACTATTTCGTTGGGGCTAATGTAGCCGGTGACTTTAAGATGAAGCCAATGCTCATTGATCATTTAGAAAATCCTGAGACCCTTAAAAATTATGCTCTATCTATTGTTTGTGCTCTATAAATGAAACAACAAAGTCTGGATGGCAGCACATCTGTTTACAACATGGTTTCCTGAATATTTTAAGCCCATTGATGAGATCTTCTGCTCAGAAAAAAAAATATTCTTTTTCACTGTGCACTGACAACACACCTGGTTCAAGCACTCGCTGACGTACAATGAGATTAATGTTATTTTCACGCCTGCTAACACAATATCGACCCTGCAACCCATAGGTCAAGGAGTAATTTTGACTTTCAAATCTTATTATTTAAGAAATAGATTTTGTAAAGCTATAGCTGTCAGAGAGAGTGATTCCTCTGATGGATCAAAGCAAAGTAAAGTGGAAACCTGGAAAGGATTCACCATTCCAGATGCCATTAGGGACAATCATAATTCATTGGAAGAGGTCACAGGAATTTGGCAAAAGTTGATTCCCACGCTTGTAGATGACTTTGAGGTATTCAAGACATCAGGGGAGGCAGGCACTGCGGGTGTGGTAGAAACAGCGAGAAAACTGAAGCTAGAAGTGGCGTCTGAAGGTTGGCAGCTCTGCTGCGATCTCATAATAGAACCTGAACGGATGAGGAGCTACTTCTTATGGGTGAGGAAAGAAAGTGGTTTATTGAGATGGAATCCACTCCTGGTGAAAATGCTATGACGATTGTTGAAATGACAACCAAGGCTTTAGAATATCACACAAATTTAGTTGCTAACGTGGTGGCAGGTTTTGAGAGGACTGACTCCAATTTTGAAAGAGTTTCTACCATGCATATAATGCCATCTAACATCATCTCATGCTATAGAGACATTGTTCATGAAAAAAGAGTCAGTGATGCAGCAAACTTCATTGTTGTCTTGTTTTCAGAAATTGTCCTGGCCACCCTGCCAGCAGCCATCAACACGGAGCCAAGCCCCTCCACCAGCAAAAGTTACAACTCACTCAGCTCAGATGATGCTTAGCATTTTTTAGCAATAAAATGTTTTTTAATTAAGTCATTTGAATTGTTTTTTTTGGACATAATGCTATTGCATGCCTAACAGTATGATCATAGGTTTTATATGCCCTAGGAAACCAAAACATTCATTTGAGCTGGTTTACTGTGATTTTGCTTTATTGTGATGATCTGGCATGTATGGAACTCATAATATCTCTGATGCATGCCTGTAGTGACTGATTGAAGAAAATATTAGACTTAATATATATTTAACACAGAATTTCAGCACACAGAGGTAGAGAGTTACCATAAAGGTTATCAGACCAAATCTCTCATGTTACATATGATGACACTAATAACTAGAAAATATTAAGTAGCTTGCCTAAAATCACACAAGTACTTACTCTGTAGTTATATTGAATATTTCCCTGGTCCTCTACTCAGTATACTAAGTTCAAGAGAAATACACCCCATATTCTTATACTCTGGAACTAGAATGAGCCATTTTGTCAACCTAACTTGTTTCAAATCACTAAATCAGTATGGCATAGAGGTTAAACACATAGGCTTTTGAGGTTAATTGCCTGGATCTTGGTCTTGACTGCTTACCTCCTAGGAAGTTTGTCCTTGAGCAAACTACTTAAACTCAATCTATCTCAGTTTCCTTATCTACAAAATAGTAATACAGTAAAACTTTGGATTGTGAGTAACTTGTTCTGTGGGTGTTCTGCAAGATGAGCAAACATTTTTAAAAATTTTCACTTGAAAAATGAGCTATGTCTTGCAATACACGTAGTATGTGACACTGAATGTCACATGATCACAACTAAGTCAATAGTTCTTCTCTCTCTCTCGCTTTTGTGGGACTGTGGGTGATTGTCAGTGCAATGCCACATTTACATAAAATCCCAAAAGAAGGCAAAAGCAGGTGTCACTGGATAGGTTCCTTGTTAAAGTTGCATGAAAAGAAAAAAATTTCATTGAGTCAGTAGACAGCGGCGATTTTGATAGTGATGTTGAAAGTCAGTCTACACAATAATCCTCCTTACTCTTGTCTACTTCACACCAGCCATGGATTTCAAAGGTAAATGCAGGTTTTGTTTACTTTTCTTTATATTTTGTATTTCTTTATTATTTTGTAAATACTAAAGCATGTGATCATTTTTATAAGGATATTTTTGGGTTGTGAAAGGCATCATCTGCATTTCCATTATTTCCTACGGGGAAATTAACTTTGATATACGAGTGCTTTGGATTATAAGCCTGTTTCCAGAACAAATTATGCTAAGGTTTTACCGTAATATGAAAACTAAAGAAATAAAACTCTTAAAGTACAGTATCTGACACACAACAAACAATTTGTAAGTGCTGGTATATTAATAATGTTATAACTTTGACATATAGTAATTACGCAGCTTAATATTGTTTTCTCTGCTTGTAGAAAAGTAAGACATATTTAATAGGTTTCAAGAGAGACCTGGATTCACATTTTATACCATCTTCTCAGTGTGACATTATTGAAAATGCGGTACTTTTGTGGTGAGCATAATTTACAAACTTGTCGAATCACTATGTTTTACACTTGAAACTAATGTAACATTGTGTGTCAATGATACTCAAATAGAAAATAAAATAGTATAAAAAAACTCAAAATAAATAAATAAATAAATAAATAAATAAAACTTATAGTCATGTAATCCACGTGCAGCTCACGTTTTGTATCACTGGTGATTCACCAAACTAAGGAAAACATACTGAGGATGGTGAGAGTTTCCAGATGAGGAGATGGTTTAGGACATATTTATGTTGAACCACGTGAGGCATTATAGAGTTTTAAGTGATATGTGAGTCTTGAATTTAGGGGAAAAAAAGACAGCAAGATATAGGAGTAGAAATATCTGCTTTTGACTCTTAGCTCCATCTTGTCCCAACTATTTGACACAGGACACAACTATTAATTCTTGAATTTCAGTTTTTGAATTTGTTGAAAATCAATGGAAGTGCCAACATCAAACTAAATTGAAAGTAATGAACTATTGTATGTAAAACTGGCTAGCACTGCAGCTTGTGCTTTACTTTTACCCTTTATCTGCCTTTCTTTCCATCCAATAGCTCTTCTTCCCTTTCCCTTACAATACAGTGGAAACAGCATGGCTGGAGACAGGGACTTGTTTTATATGCTGATTCTGTCACCTTTAGCAATGTGACTTTGACTATGACTTAATCTCCATGAAATTAATTTTATCATATTTGTAAAAGAGGCATGTACCTATGCATTGGGTTTTGTGAGGAATAAGTAAAGATTATATTAATATTTATTATTATTATTTATGTAATATGCCAGGAATATAGAAAATGTAGTGTTGGTTTCCATTATTATTTCTCTTTTTTCTTTGTAGTACTTCTACTTTTATTTACACTTATTCCTTAACCTTAAGAAAACTCAGAATAAATATCCATTATTTTAAAAATTTATTTAGTCATTTTGAGAGGATGAGAAAGAGAGAGCGTGCGCATGCATGCAAGTGAGTGGGAGAGGGGCAGAGAGAGAATGAGAGAATCCCAAGCAGGCTCTGTGGTGATATGATGCCCCGTTCAGTGTCACCAACAATGAGATCATGACCTCAGTGGAAACTAAGAGTTGGAAGCTCAACCAACTGAGCCACCCAGGTGCCCCAGAATAAATATACTTTGGAAATCTACATAAGATCTTGATTTTGGTTTTCTATTCTATGCATGCTTTTGCATTGGTTTTCTATTATTGGTCACAGCAAAACTTAAGTAAAATCTAAATGCAGTTTTCTATTAATAAGTGAAGGCAACAGAAAATGTTATGCATGAATTACTTGGTTGACACACTTTCTCATTTGTTGAAATAAAAGAAAAAAACATTCAGAGAGATTTAAATGTGGATATGAGTGAAATACGAGAAATTCTGAATTCCCAATTTACTTGATCTTTTTCTCTAATCCTTTCTTTAACTGCCTCCAAGCTTTGAACATCACAAAATGTATTTTGAAAAGAAGTCAAGGCAGAATAATCATTTTATTTTAATAATGATGCACCTTTTTATGTCAAAATATTAGAATAATTAAACCTTTATTTTCACTCACCAACCTGCTTATTCTAGTTAGTTAGCCATTGTTTTTTCTACATTCATAAAGCATCAATAACATTTTTCCTGTGTACTTCTGGTATTACTGAGGTGATGAAATCATATCTATATAATTTTTAGAACTCATAAATTAGGAAGGTATTGATGGCAATACCTTATAGAATATTAATATAAAAGCAATTAACACATAAAAAGAGACCAGATTATTGTCATATATCTGACAAAAATAAGTTGTCACTAAATAATGTGTACAATCCAGCAGAGTTTTCTATGCTATCTTTTAACTTCAGAAGTAAAACTTCTAGGAAAGATACCATTTAGGTGAGTTTTAGAATGTTAAACATACTGTGGGTAGAAGTATGAATGTGAATGCAGTTGAAAAATAAAACTGTTGGCAGTTCATTTGCAATGGAAACACATAAAACTGTAAAGTGTCTATCAGTTGTACAGTACTAAAATAAACCTGTCCTTATTTTTCAAAATTTTATCAATAATCATGCAGCTGTGAACTGCATATGCTAAATTAAATCAACATGTTGGAAGCAAAAGAGTTGATGATGGCACTAATCACTGAGTATTTAAATGATGTAAGAGCTGAGAAGAAGAAAAAAAAAGGAGAGACAATTAGTAAGTAGGGCAAGCCAGTGGCTTTAATGGACATATTCTGTAACATAGCATAAAAAGCAATGCTTAAAATATTATGCCTACAATTAATTATTCCTGGTTCTCTTCCTGCCCAGAGGATAATATACTGCATTTATAATTTTATTATTCCAAATCCATTGGTTTTGTACATAATCCTGACTAAGTTCTTTAAATCTATCATGAGATCTTAAACTAGATACAATTGAGTGCTATAAAGGGCCGGCAGGATGTTTTCAAGTATAATTACTACAATAGCAAATGTCTTTAAGGATACTCCACCATTTCAAACCTAAGTTAAGTACCTATCAAGAATAGTTAAAAATTGAAAACAAATTATCTACATGATTCAACTCAGGACGTTAGAGAAGGGAATTAAAAGAAACTAAAGAAGTTGGCAAGAAATAATAATAAACAATTTATTTTATTAACAGTTAAACAGTTGAAATAAGAAGACAGACACAAAGGAAATGAATAATTAAATGGTAGAATAGAATCCAACTTTATTGATAATCACATTCAATGTTAATGGAAACACAACTCGAAGGCAGAACTTGACAGAGTGAATTATAAAAAGCAAAAAAAAAGCCAATCAATATGGTCTCTAAATAAATGGACTTTAAATATAAATGCGCACGGAGATTGAAAGAGAATTGATGGGAGTGTATAGCATTCAAGCAGGGTAATAAGGCTTGTCTCTGTAAGTGTTGCCTACATTAATATTAGATAAAACAGACTCCAAGACAAAGTATATTGTGATATCAAATAAGAAACAGTTTGTAATGATAAAAACAGATTTTTCATCAAGACATAAAATCATAAAGTGTATGTGTCTAGAAAAATAACTTCCAGAGGCGCCTGGGTGGCTCAGTCGGTTGAACGTCTGACTTCTGCTCTGGTCATGATCTCACATTTCTGAGTTCCAGCCCCACATCGGGCTCTGTGCTGACAGCCCAGAGCCTGGAGGCTGTCTTTAGATTCTGTCTCCCTCTTTCTCTGACCCTCCCCTGCTCATGCTCTCTCTCTCTCACTCTCTCTCAAAAATAATAAATAAAACATTTTAAAAAAGAAAAATAACTTCCAAAGACATTAGAGAAAAAAAAGTACACGATTAAAAGATTTTAATTTGGTCCAATTTGCAATCATGGTCGAGTTTTAGCCCCCTATTCTCAGTAGTTGAAAGAAAAATGATCATTAAGAAATGATGTAACAAAATGACTAACTACCTTGCCCAAATTAATACTTCAGGACAATACATCCTAGAACTACAGAATATTTTTTCCAACAGCACATAGTGTATCCACCAAGAAAGCCCCTAGACCAGGCAATAAAACAGATATCCATAAGTTCGAAAGATTTAAATCATACAGAATATATTCTGATCATCATGGAGTGAAGTCAGAAATCAATAATTTTATGATATCCAGGAAAATGTCAACTATTTTGAAATAAACAAAATACTTCAAAATAATATGTAATAAGGAGAAAACCACAAAATAAACTAGAAAATATTTTTAATTAAATGATATTGAAAATCTAATTTCATAATCTGCAAGATAAAGGAAAAGCAGTGCTTTGAGATATATGTATGGCTTTAGATGCATGCAGGCGAAGCAAATGTTGAACACATAGAAATAAGAAAATAGTAAAGATAAGAATAAGAATCAGTGAGGGAGCCAGGGTGGCTCAGTGGGTTAAGCCTCTGACTTCAGCTCAGGTTATGGTCTCATAGTTCCTGGGTTCAAGCATCACACTGGGCTCTGTGCTGACAGCTTGGAGCCTGGAACCTGCTTCAGATTCTGTGTCTCCCCCTCTGTCTGCCCCTCTGCCACTGTGCTGTGCTCTCTCTATCTCTCAAAAATAAACAGATAAACATAAAAAAATAATAAGAATCAGTGAATAAGGTGTCTCTGAGTGTCTCAGTCAGTCAAGCAACCAACTCTTGGTTTTGGCTCAAGTTTGTGAGTTCGAGCCCTGCATCTGGCTTTGCACTGCCATTGCAGAGCCTGCTTGGGACTCTCTCTCTCTCTCAAAATAAATACATAAATAAACTTAAAAAAAGAATCAATGAACAGATGAATAATAAAGATATTAATAATAGGTGAATAATAGAGAAAACTAACAAAACTGAAAATGTTTTCATGATGAGTCATACAAGTGATATACTGCTGGCTAGCCAAATTAGAAATTACTAACCCTAGAAATAACAGCTGGAGAACTGGGATCAATACTACAGAAAATACAAGGACAATATGAAATTTTAACACTAACTGTTGACTAATGAATTTGACAACTTAAACAAAATGAGAAAAAAAATCCTCAAAAACCACACCATACCCAAACTGATACAAAATTAAAGGGAAAAAAAACCATCATTAGATACCTTAGAGAAATAGAATGTGTTATAAAAATTAATTTAACAGAGTAACGATAGGTCTAGGGGGCTTTATTGCTAACTTCGACCAAATATTTAAAAAATCACCAACATCAACAAACTCTTCCAAGAAGGCAAAAGAGGAGGAAACGGTTCCAAACTCGTTTAATGAGGCCAGGATCCCTCTAACACTAAAATTAACAAATATAACAAAATGGACAAAACACAGAGATAATGAAAATACATTAAAATATACAGAATATCTCTCATAAATATAAATGAAAAATTGCTCGAAAGGATATTAGCACATCAAATCCAGCAATATTTAAAAATATTAGTTAATTAATATATATAATTACATATAGTTAGTATATTATCCATTCAAAAGAATATTAGCACACTAAATCCAACAATATTTAAACATACTAAATAGTTAATGTATATGTTATATATTTATATATTTTATATATATAATTAATATATATAAATAGCACATACTTAATGTACTATGAACAAGAACTTTTCATACCAGCAATGCAAGGTTGATTTAAGATTTGAAAATCAATCAGTATATTTTATCATAAAAAGAATAAAGGACAAAGCCATGTGATCCCTTAAATACATGCTATACAATCATATGACAAAATTCAACAGATAAAAAACTATTATCAAATCAGAATATAAAGAGACCTCCACAATCTGATAAAAGGCATCTATAAAAAGCCCACAGTTAAAAATAATACTTAATAGGGGCACCTGGGTAGCTTGGTTAGTTGACCGTCCAACTTTTTATTTCGGCTCAGGTCATGATCTCGCGGTTCACGGGTTCAAGCCCATGTTGGACTCTGTTCTGGTGGTGCGGTCTGCTTGGGATTCTCTCTCTCCCTCTCTCCCTTGCTTGTGCTCTCTCTGTCTCTCTCACATAAATAAACATTTAAAGAAAAAGATAATACTTAATATTGAACTATTGAAAACTTTCCTAACCTTTCCTTGAGAGATCAAGAAAAGGAAACGATCCCCACTTCCACCATTGCTATCCTGCAATATACTGCAGCTCTCCTCTCATGCAATAAGGGAAGAATAAAAGCTGAAGAGGAAGAAGTAAACCTGATTTGCAACTGACATGATTGTTCACATAGATAGTTCTGAGGAATCTACAAAACAATTACTAGAGCTAGTAAATACATCTAGCAAGGTTACATGATACAAGGTTAATAAATACCAGCAAAAAATAAATGTAAAAGGAACTGAAGGAGCAATACCATTTAAAATAACATTCATAAACATAAAATGCCATTGAATAAATTTAATAAGAGATATGGAGTGCCTCAGCATCAAAGCATACAAAGATTGCTGACCTAATTAAATATAATCTAAGTAATTGAACTTACATATGGAATAGTCAATATTGTTAAAATGCCAATTTTACCCAAATAGGCCTATAAATTCAATGCAATCCAAGTCAAAACACCAGACCACCTTTTTTGTAGAAATTGATGAGAAAGTTCTAAAATTTATATGGAATTGCAAAGAGCTAGATAAGCCAAAGTTATCCTGAAAAACAAGTTTGGAAGATTTATATTATCTGACTTCAAAAATTACTACAAAGCTATAAAATAGTACTGGCATACATATTGACAAAGACAATCACTGTAACTAAACAACTCAAACATACATCCATATTTACACAGACATTTGACTTGAAATAGGCCATCACATTAGTTAAATAGAGGAACAAGATTTTTTTCAACAACGTTTGCTACAAAAATTGTGTATCCACATGGGGAAAATAAATGGAGAGAAATTTGACTCCTACCTTATATGAGATGCAGAAAATTTGATTAAATATGGATCATAGATTTAAAGATAAAACCTTTAAACATAGAACTTTTAGAGAAAAACATAAGCACCTAGCTACATGACTTGGGATACACGAGATTTTGTGTTGTTTTATTTTGTTTTGGTTTTGGCATTTTTCAAAAGGCAACAACTCTGTGTTTGTGTGTATGTATCTATATCTACAGATATAGATAGATGTCGATAGAGATGCACATATATATATTAGACTTCATCAACATTTTAGAAAAATCTATTCATCAAATTAATGCTTGTATTTTTTTAATGCTTTTTTATTTATTTCTGAGAGAGAGAGAGAGAGAGAGACAGCGTGAACAGCAGAGGGTCAGGGAGAGAAGGAGATACAGAATCGGAAGCAGGCTCCAGGTTCTGAGCTAGCCATCAGCACAGAGCCCAACTCGGGGCTCAGACCCACGATCCGTGAGAGCATGACCTGAGCTGAAGTCAGACCCTTAACCCACTGAGCCACCCAGGCGCCCCTGTTCATCCAATCAAAAAATTAAAAATTAGAAAACAAATGTGTAAGACAGACCAGACAGGATGTTTCAACCACCAAAAACATGAACAAGGTCTGGTATCTGAATTTATAAAAAAACTTCTGCAACTCAATAATAAAAATATAAATTGCCCAATAGGAAAAAAAGGGGGAAAGTAATAGAAAAAGGAGAGATACAACTTAACAAGCAGCATCTAAAAATGCTCAATATCTTTATTTAATGTGACAAATGTAAACTAATGCCACAATCACATACCAAATATCTCATACCATATATATAAATTACTTCAAATACATAAAGGCTATCAATGCAAAATTTAGAAGAAAACAAAGGGGGAAATTGGATGGCTTTGAATTTCTTAAATTTTAAATACAGCACAAAAAATACTGTAATTAAAAAAATGATAGTTCATCAAAATTAAAACTTCGGTCATCCAAAGACACTATAGTGAATTTGAAAAGGCAAGCCACACTCTGAGAGTACATACTTTTTATTTTAATGTTTGCTTTTTTTGAGGTGGGGGGCACAAAGAGAGGAGAGAGAAAATCCCAAGCAGGCTTCACATTGTCAGCCCAGAGCCCAAAGCAGAGCTCAATCTCACAAATCGTGAGATCATGACCTGAGCCACAATGAAGAGTTGGACACTTAACTGACTGAGTCACCCAGGCACCCCGAAAGTGTGTACTTTTAAAATCCATATCCCGCAATGCACTTTTATCTAGAATATATAAAGAATTGCCACAACTGGGTATAAAGAAGAAAAGGCATTAAAAAATACATGTAAACTATTCCCTCACTCAAAATAAAATATTGGGGAATTTAATACAAAATGGGCAGAGATTTACAAATGAATAGGCAAATCGAAAAATCAAAAACTACAAAACCTATTCATTGGCTTACTTTTGATGACTATAACAATCTTTTAAAACCATCTGTGATTCCTAATAATTATTTTCATCTCCTCAATGAACTGTGTCCTTTAAAACAACAAGTTCAAGGTGCCTCGTTAGTACAGCAGGTAGCGCACCAGTCTCATAAAATAACTGGTTGATTTTGGTCATTTCTACACATCTTTTACAGTCCTCAGGTATTTTCAAAAGGTTGCTGGTATATTTTCACTGCACCGTTGAATATACGAGCTGGTAGACAAAAGAGGATGGTAGGGTATCCTCGGTAGTTTTAGGTCATTTTGTTAAAAAGTGCCTTCCCAGAGTCACTCCCCGGCGATGGGTTCAGTATCTACTGGGCCACCATGTGACCAGGCAGATTCACCTTTGCAGTGAGTGGTGACAAGGGGCAGAGTCCTGGCAGGCAGCCACTATGGCCAAAATGCAAAAGCCTTTGATCTTGGTGCGGGCATTTTATGTAATCCACACAGAAATACACACCGCAAAAAGAGAGTAATTTATATTTGCAAAAGGTCACACAAAACCAAAGAAAAGAAGCGATCGCTTTTCCTCTTTACAGATGAACATTTTCCCCAAGTAACATTTCCTCTGGGCCCATTCCCGGTCTCACATCTGTGCTGTACTCAGCCTCCCCCTCTCCCCGGATGTCAGTAAGCCCTGCACCTCTGACTTGGCCATACAGCTTCCTCAGAATCGACTCTCCAGGCCAAATATTGTTTAATAGACGCAAGGTAAGAACGACTCAAATGAAGCTTTTGTTATTTACCACTTAATAAAAAGATTATGTAATTTAAATTGTTTTAAATAAATAAGGCAACAAGATGGGAAAGCAGATATAGTCATAGCAAGGGCAACTTTTAACTCCATCTAATTGAGAAAATGGGCCTCCATCCTCGAAACTGGAACCGTGGGGTCTCAGAAGAGACACCACCTGACATTCATTCCAAACCTTTTGACTGGATTTCAGATTTCACCGATTTTTCTCTGCATTTACTCAATTTTTCACAGTTCTGTTTTTCTAATGTTTATTTTTAAGAGAGAGAGACACACACACACAGAGTGTGAATGGGGGAGGGGCAGAGAGCAAGGGAGACACAGAATCTGAAGCAGGCTCCAGGCTCTGAGCTGTCAGCACAGAGCCCTACGCGGGGCTCAAACTAATGAACTAGGAGACCATGACCTGAGCCAAAGTCAGTCGCTCACCCGACTGAACCACCCAGGTGCCCCTCAGTTTTTCACAATTTTTAACAACAGTTGTTGCTGTCGTCAGCAGTTGTTGACTGTATTTTTATCCAATCCCCACATTTGACCTCTGTGGGTCTTGTCTCTTCAATGAGGTTAAAATCTGAAGATTCAGAGTTTATAGTACTTTGAGAATGCTTATACACAGAGAGAGTACCTATATTTAGAGAATAGTTCTATCCTAAAACAAATGTTGAGTAAAAGTCTATTGAATTAATTTTTCTAAAAGTAGGTTGTATCTGTGTGAAGGAATTAATTTTAGTATTTTCAAGTGATCTGTTAATAGACTTATGTTTTTTATAGTCATACAATGATTTTTCCTCTCCATAGTTTTTGCTTTTTAAATAATCTGCTAATCACAAAAGCTTACATCATACTTACAAAGTAACACCATACTTTTGGCTAATAGTCCATTATCATCTTTGATGTGTCATTCAACATCGGGTACATTCTAATAATCATTATACCTCGATGAAATGCACATTTCTCTTTCAAAATAAAACAGACATCCAAGACATCCAGACATCCAAGACCTGGTTCTTGAGTCATAGAAATGAACACTGAACTCAAGAGAAAGAAAGCAAGTGTAGTTTATTAGAGATGGCCTGTATACAAGGGAGCTGACAAGAAAGAGGAATTTCGCTCCCCAAAGGGGTAGTGTGCAAGGCTTCTCTAGGCACTTTTCCAAAGGGTGAGGGACTGGGAATGGGGAGGCATCCTTCAGTTCCACGGTCATTATCTTGTGGTTGTTAATTTTTAGTGGATACAAGACAATCACAGGATGCCTTTCTCCATGGTCAACATTCTTTTGGGGCTCTTAAGAAATAGAAGTACTTGTGCAAGTAAGCTTTGAATTGTTACTTCTAATTTTATCCAGACAGCCATTACTCCCTAACTGCTGTTATCTCTTGTTTATTCACTTTCCCAGAAGGAAGTATTTGTCTTCGAAAAGGAAACTTTTTTTAATGTTTATTTTATTTTTGAGGCAGAGAGAAATAGAGCATGAGCGGGGGAAGGGGAGGGGGGCAGAGAAAGAGGGACACAGAATCCAAAACAGGCTCCAGGCTCTGAGCTGTCAGCACAGAGCCCGACGTGGGATTTGAATTTGTCAACGGTAAGATCATGACCTGAGCCGAAGTTGGAATGAGCCACCCAGTCTCAGTATGGAAACTTCTAACCCTTGCCTCAGACTTGTAGCTTTATATGAGTTAAGTCTTGCTTTTCCTAAACTGTCTCAAAATGAATTAAAATCAAAAGGTTTCTAGCATTTGGGATCATTTAGTAATAAAAGTACAATGTCTTTTAAGCAAAAGAATATTATTTCAAATTCATGAATGGAGGTCACCATACAAAATATCAGATTTTTTAAATGATGAGATTATATAGGGAACTCCTGGCAACCCTTTGAAGGCAGGTCTTCCACAGTCTAGAAAAGTTTTGTTAAATTATATTAACACTACTCAAAATTCAGATTTACTTTATATTTTCTAACTCTGGAGAAAATGGATGAGTCATACCTAAGAATAACACTTAGCATGTATCCATGGACTGGTAGTATTAGATCAATGCAGTTAGAGATTGCTCTAATAAATATTAATTTGAATAAAGTAATACCGAAAATATTTCTTTAAACCATTCAAAATGTAGAGTGGAAAGCATAGATCTAACAAATGAAAATTCTGTCCATGATAAAAATGTTTTAAGTCAAATATTCATTTTGAAATCTATGTTCATATATATATATATATATAATCAAATATTATATACATATTTATGTAAATATAGACAAAAATTCCTCTTTTGGCATCATGTTTTGGAGAATAACATATAGTATGATATTCAAATATGAATTTGAATCCCTCTTCCATCACTTATTGTCTGTGTGACCCTAGACAGTTTACTTAACCTCTCTGAACCTGGGTTTCCATAAGGATAATATCAGGAGTTCCCAATGTTTTGGAAATTAACATAATTTCATTTGCTCAAAATTAAAGTTCCGTTAAAGGGAATGATCTTGTAGAGATTCTTGAAATTTTGACTATACATTTGAACCTTTGGAAACCGGCAAAGGGTTTGAGAAGAAAAGCTAGGGAAAAAAAAAAAAAAAACAAGATAAAAGGGGCCAGCCAGATGCCCAAGGCTGGATACGCCCCTTGCATACTTTTGGCTTCTGTAATCTTGTTTGCTTCCTGTGTCCACCAACTACCTATGTAGCACCGCTGATAAGTGCCCCCTCCCTTTTTCTTTTGTCTTTCAACCCCCTACCATCCCACCCGTGAAAGGAGGCCAATGCCAAGGTTCGAGACTCAGCCTTTGGAGGCGACTCCGCTAGGCCCGCACAGGTGCACAGCAAACAGTCTTTTCTGATTCCTCGAGTGCGCGTGGCTTGTCTCTTCCCGGTTACCGAGTATTTGCTGTAACCTGTAACAGGTTAAAAAAGAAAAAGAAAAAACACATCAGAAAGTGCAAATCAGATAAAGTAGTACCATCTACACTGAGACTTATTACTTTCTTTGAGACTTACATATACGAAATCTGGGGAGTGAATTTGGCCCAACATTTTCCTGATTTATTTATTGATATTCCATGCTCTATAATGTATCACACATTGCAAATTCAGGCAAAAACAAAAATTCTTCTGGGAAACAAGACTTATTCTAAATAAAAGCATACAACATACACTAGATAGGAATAGTATTTGCAATGTCATTCATAATTTTTTTTAAATATTTTTATTTATTTCTAGGAGAGAGAGAGAGAGACAGCGTGAGCAGGGGAGGGTCAGAGAGAGAGAGTCACAGACTCTGAAACAGGCTCCAGGCTCTGAGCTGGCAGTCAGCACAGAGCCCGATGCGGGGCTCGAACCCACGAACCGCGAGATCATGACCTAAGCGAAAGTCGGACGCCTCACCGACTAAGCCACCCAGGCGCCCCAATGTCATTCATAATTTTAAGAGTATAATTAATCGAAGGCAAACTTTAATATTATAATTCTAAAGTCACCTATGGCTTTTGATTCTGATGACTAATTGTCAAGCACCGTACGGCAAATTTAAGTTAAATGTAAAGTAATAAATAATTGGTCAAATTACTTAAGACATTAAGAAAAATATTCATATGTGAAGAAAACTCTATTTTATAAAAGTATGAAGTATAATAGACCAAAACATAACATATGTACTAACCACTCATTTTTTTTTTTTTAAATAACCACTGGTTTTAAAAATGTAATAGTGGGGCACCTGGTTGGCTCAGTCGGTTAAGCGTCCAACTTTGGCTCAGGTCATGATCTCGCAGTTCATGGGTTCAAGCCCCGCGTTGGTCTCTGTGCTGACAGTCAGCTCAGAGCCTGGAGCCTGTTTCAGATTCTGTGTCTCCCTCTTTCTCTGACCCTCCCCT
Organism: Hyaena hyaena; assembly: GCF_003009895.1. NCBI lineage: Eukaryota > Metazoa > Chordata > Mammalia > Carnivora > Hyaenidae > Hyaena > Hyaena hyaena. Next base: position 1,194,133 of record NW_024081088.1, on the reverse strand, counting down.
GCTCATGTTGTCTCTCTATCTCTTTCTCTCTCTCAGAAAGAAATAAAACATTAAAATGTATATGTGTCAAAGCAATGTGTTATTAAATTGTATAAAATATACATGTGTATAAATTTATATGTAAATAGCATAATTCTGCATACATTTTATGTATTTCTCTGAGACTTACTTTGTGCTCCTAATAATTATGTTTGGGAATTCCATGCTTATTGATACCTCTAACTCTTTTTATCTACTGCTACTGCAATATAATATTGCACTGAGTGTGTAAAAATGCCAAGTCCAAACAGTTGAGCTAACTTACGTTTTGCATTCAAATCAGTACTGCAGTAGTAGACTGGAAATGCCTCCCCATGTCCATTTCTTTCTTTCTTTTCTTTATTTTTTAAAACGTTTATTTATTTGAAAGAGTGGAGGGAGAGAATATAAGCTGGGGAGGGATAAGAGAGAGAGGGAAACACAAAATCAAAGAAGGCTCCAGTCTCTGAGCTGGCAGCACAGAATCTGATGCAGGACTCAATCCTACAAACTGCTTCGGGATCATCACCTGAGCTGAAGTCGGACACTTAACTGACTGAGCCACCCAGGCACCCCCACCAATGCCCATTTCTATGAGCCTCTCTTTGGTACTCTTCTGAGATTGCAAATCTTTGGGGAGCAGCTGGGGAAAGCCATGAGTATGGCATACATGGGGCCAGGGGATATATGCGAACTCGGTACTTTCTTATCAATTTTGCTGTACACCTAAAACTACTCCCCCCCAAAAAAAATCTATTTAAAAGAGTGTGTGTGGTGGATAAGCTGAGAAGGAAATAAGAAGTCAGAGAAAATGTTTACCTGTATGTTAGGGGTGGCGACTATGAATGATGGAGGGGTATGAGTTAAATATGAAACATTTCTGTATCTTTTATATTATTATTTTTATCAAGGTAAAAGTATTACTTATTCTTAAAGCTAAATGGTAAAAAACAAGTAGGTCAGTATTAAAATGAACTAACATAAGCTTTAACACAAAAAGTTAACGAAGCTAGGGGCGCCTGGGGGTCTCAGTCGGTTAAGCATCCGACTTCGGCTCAGGTCATGATCTCACGGTTTGCGGGTTTGAGCCCCGCGTCGGGCTCTGTGCTGACAGCCAGCTCAGATCCTGGAGCCTGCTTCAGATTCCGTGCTCTCTCTCTCTCTCTCTGACCCTCCTCTGCTAATGCTGTTTCTCTCTCCCTCTCAGAAATTAAAAAAAAAAAAAAAAGTTAACCAAGCTAAAGAGGGCATCATGCAAGGGAAAGGTAAGATTCAGCAGGATGACAAAACAATTTCAAATCCATTTATATGTTAACAGCATAGAGGAGGTATGGAAAGCAAAACTGATTACATTTGAAAACAGAAATCAAAGTGGTTTAGAGGGGTGCCGGGGGTGGCTCACTGGGTTAAGAGTCCAACTTCAACTCAGGTCATGATCTCACAGTTCATGAGTTCCAGGCCACATTAGGCTCTGCGCTGGCAAAGCAGAGCCTGCTTGGGATTCGGCCTCCCCCTCTCTCTGCCCCTCTCCTGCTGGCACTCTATCTCTCCCTCTTTCTCAAAAATTAATAACTAAACATTACAAAAAAAAAAAGAAAAGGAAAATACTTGGTCATAGATATGCAAATCTTTCAAATTACTTCGTGTTCCACTACCTTCAAAAGTGTTAATACCAACATATTCCCACAAATGGCTATATATAGGAATCCCCATTGCTGCATACTTGGTACTTTCCAGATACTCTACTTTCCATTAAATATAATATTATATTTCATTTAGTGAGTATTTCCCAGATTTCTAATAAGGATGGGCATATTTCATATCTTTATTGACCATTCATACCTCTTTTTCCATGAAATGGCTGTCCATATCTTTTGTACACTGTATTTATGCTTCATATTTGTCTTGATTTTTCTATGACTTTTCTTTCTTCTTTTTTTTCTATTGAATTTGGACATATTCTTGTTCCTGTATACTTAACTCCTCTTGGTTTATTTTTCCATTCATTATTGAAAGATAGTTTTGTTGAGTATAAAGCTCCAAGATGATGGTTCTACTTCCTGCTATTTTGAGTTCATTATCCCGACATATCTTAGTTTTCTCTGTGATTCTTTTGCATGTGATGTCTTTTTTCTGTTCCTGAATTTAATATTTTCTTTTAGTATTCTTCTTTCTCGTTATAATAAGACCAGTTTTTTTTTTCATTATTGTGAAAACTCAACACACTATTTGAACTCAAGCTTTCAAGTCTTTCAGTTTTTTCTGGAACATCCTCAAACATTCTATCCCCATACTGTCCCTCACCTTCCTTTTTGGCACTCTGTTTTTAAAAAAATACTAAATTTTCTCACTATATATGTCCTATGTTTTGTCTTTGTTCATGTTTTCTTTGTCTTATGTTCATGTTTTGCATCTCTATTGATGTCTCTATAGTGTACTATGTATAATTTCATAGGTATATTTAGTGGTTCAAAAATTTTTATAACTGTTAGACCTCCCTTTCCAAAGGAGAATCACGGAGAACAAAGCCCACAAAACACAAAAGGAGTTGGTTATTCAGGTTTATTTTAGTCTGGCCAGACGGCCCCTCCTGAGCACCCGAAAAGTCCTCGGAAGAGAAGCCCTCCGAGCCATCGCTCAGGGTTTATATAGGGAGTGGGGCAAAGCCGGTGTACAGAAGTGAGAATTTTGCAGTTAGAAGTGGGGGTTGCTTAACAGTTGCTTGAAGAATATGTTTGACTGTTCTAATCACAATGTTCATTAAGGATTTACATCTCAGGGACTTGCTGGAGCCAGGAGGAGCTGGGTTGCTCAACCCCTGACCTTTACCAGAATAGAGTTTGAGATCAAACAATGGTTGGTATTTCCTTATTTGCAAGCCCCTCACCTTTTGGCCCAAGGGAGTTTTTACATAACTATCACAAAATCTGATACATTACTCATCAACTGCTTTTTATTTCAATGATTATGTTTTTAATGTATATAAGTTCCTTGGTCCATTTTTAAGTGTTTCTGAGTATCATTAATAGCTTTTTTGCATGATTGTTCTGTTTCAAGTTTATATTCTATTTGATAACTTACAAAATTGATGAATTTTCTTTGTTTTATCTCTAACAATTCCTTCTGATATCCTTGAGATTTTTTTCTTATATTCACTCATTTTGACTTACTTCTTTGTTTTTTCATTCTTTCTTTTGAGTTCGTTTTGCCTAAACATTAGCTTGAGGATCTTCATTTGAAGAAATTTTTATCCAGAAACTTTGAAGTTACTTCTGCATGTACCAAAGAATCCTTTACTAATTTACTTTTTTATCTAGATGTCTTCTAACCATGTGGACACAACAGCTTTAAATTCTAGGCCCTAGGCTCCTGGATGGCTTAGTCATTTAAGCATCTGGGGGGTTTGTGAGTTTGAGTCCTGCTTTGAGCTCTGTGCTGACAGCTTGGAGCCTGGAGCTTGCTTCGGATTCTGTGTCTCCCCTCTCTCTCTGCCCATCCCCTCTTCCTCCCCCCTCTCTCCATCAAAAATAAATAAACATTAAAAAAATTTTTTAAATTCTAGGCCTAACTAAGGCAACCCTTCATTATAATATCTAAGGAGAGATCATTTTAATCTGGAGCTAAAACACAGATTGTCTTATTTTTGAGTCCCTTTCTCACAGTTATGTTTGAATCCCTTTTTTGCCGCCTTTTCTCTGAGGGAGGAGCCTTCCCCTGTCAAATCTATTAAATTATTGGTAAGAGGTTTCACCCCTCCTTTTTCTCCAGAAAAAAAAGTTTTATAATCTCAACACTGAATCAGCTCACTCATTTTTTATTTTATTTTTTTCTTGGGTGTTTTCCTTCATATTTTGTGAGCTTAACAAGATATTTCAAATTATGTTTGTTGTAGTTTATCCAGAATGAGGATGTTGTTAAGCAGAATATCCAGTCCATACTACTTCTAAAAGTAGAAATCAATTCGATAAAATAGGCTATTTGAGATTTATTTACACTATACCATAATTTAGTGATAGATTGTAATTAATATTTGACATACAATATTTGACATGCTTTCTGTTCTAAGAATTTCAAAGAAGAGCAACTGTTAATATAAAAGGTATAGTCTTCTGATTGCAATCAGCTTTTAAATGAAGATGACATTACTCATCTCTTATAACAGTCAATTAGTTGAGACATTCTATCCCGGCCCCATTCAGGGCATACCACTGACATCTTGTAGAGAACATTTAGCCAATTGTTTTATAGGGAAATGTTGGGCTTCTCCATGAAATTGAAAGGAATTTGAAGAGGAAAGCAAAAATATACTTCAGGTAAAAGAGACTGAGAGACAAATTTTCTTTCAAACATTCCCACTTAATTGGGGCTCAAATGATGCCCTGTGGGAGGCAAATGTTTATCAAAGCAGGAGAAGCAGAAGGAAAAATGAGGATTTTCATTTCATGTGCAACTGACCTAACATCAGGTTAAAGATGGAAGCCAGAAACTACAGCTGGGAAAACAAAAAGGATGAAGTTCTTGATATCTTCTGAAATAAATTATTCCAGCTTCAATTTGAAATGTTTTCAAGTTAAAAGGAAATAACCAACTTCTATTTTAAGCTTCTTCTTTTTTTTTTTATTTTGTTCTGCCAACTTAAAACTAAGAAATAGCTGAGCAGATTGAAATGCATATGATGTCATTCATAAATAGACACATCATTAGAGTGCATTGTGCTTTTCACATTTAAAATGTTACCGCCCTAATTCTCTAATCAATTTTTCTTTTCAAAAAGACACTCCTTACATTACATATAATTTATAGATAATTTTCTCTTATCTTAGAGATAAACCTGAATGACAATTTTCATTAACTTTAATTTCCCCATTTTTTTCTGTGAAATTGTTTTTAACGGTGGATCGACTCTGAAAAGCTACTCAGTAATAGACTGACACCTACTGCAGTGTCTTGTTAGTTATTGAGGAAATGCAGTTGATTTCTTCATTTCATAGACTAAGCATTGACAAGTAGAGCACATGATTAGCCCAAATGATTTCAGTGGCAAAACCTCAACAAAATGTCACACTCTAGCTGTTTTGCCTGCCGATGGTGATACGTTTCACAACCGTTTGTGGTGAGAATTGTTTTTTTCATAGACATTTCCTACTGCGTGATCTTTTGTTCATTTCCCTCTGTAACACTATGTTTTTAAACGTTACAAGTTTGATTATTTTCAGAGCTACTGACATATACCATATACCTTTAAGGAAGTTGGAGATACAGTGGCAAATATTACTGACAAGACTCTCCAAATGTTTTTAGATCCAACTATATGAAGAATCCCTGGAGAAAATTAAATAAGTATGTTTAATTATTTTAAAACTTAAAGAACTCTTTTCAAGTATTTTTCCCCGAGAGATCTGCCTTTTTACAGTCTAAAAAGATTTTAAATGCCATTCTGACTCAGGAGTTAAATTTTGTATTAGTTCGTTTGATATGGATATCAACAAAACCTCCCCAGTGTAACTCAACAGATTTTGTACGATGACAGAGGAAAGTAATAGTTGAGTTACCTGTGAATCATACTGGCTCAGGCCAAGATTTTCATCTTTTTTTAAAAAATTTTTTCTTAATGTTTTATTTATTTCTCTGAGAGAGAGACACAGCGTGATCAGGGGAGGGTCAGAGAGAGACGGAGATACACAGAATCTGAAACAGGCTCCGGGCTCTGAGCTGGCTGTCAGCACAGAGCTCGATGCAGGGCTCGAACCTGGGAACTGCGAGATCATGACCTGAGCCGAATTCTTAACCTACTGAGCCACCCAGGCACCCCAAGGTTTTCATCTTCTAATTAGCCCAGAATCAGTTTGAAATAGTAGTAGTAGTGTGTATGTGTGTGTGTGTGTGTGTGTTTATATGCGCATGTGTGTGTATGAGCATCAGAATATTTATGGAGTGTGTGCTTGCGTATGTGCATGGTGTTTGCATTCATAATCTATTGGCTCTTTGATTCAGTTTGGCAAGAATTACACACATTTTATCAATTAACTGATAACTGATTTTGTAAATGTTTTTATATAGTAGGAATTTATTTCTTTAACATTTAATAAATATAAAATTCTTTCAGAAGAGACTAAGAAGTCTCTAGGTCTTCTTAAAATACAATTATAAAACAATTATTCTCTTTCTGCATGTGTAAAATGCATTAAGTGCATTTTGTTGTTGTTTGAAAAACTGATCATCCATTTGTAGACTCAGTTAATTTTCTACGTAAACATGTGTCTATGGAATGGAGTTACTGCAAATTTTCCTTCAGGTTTTGTCTTTCCTGCTTAAAATAGGAAAAGCAAAAACAACTGTCTCAGATACTCATGTGACTGAAATTAGAGGCAATTACAGGTTATGTGTTTGGTTAGAACATATATTAGCTTAGAATATAATTGAGTTACCACTGATGGTTAGAAATAAAAAATTATCTCCTTTGGCTGAAGGACTAAGTTGTTTCACATTACAGGACAAAAAATGGTATAATGATACACTTATGGTATACAACTGTGTAGTGAGCAAAAGTATTTTAACTCTATATATTTTCTCCAATACAACAGTTCATTAAAAAAGATGAAAGTCAATAAATAGATACATTTTTAGAACAATGAATCTTAAAATTTAGCATTTCATTATCAAAATAGAAAAAGAAATAAAAACTGAAGCATATAAGTGAAGGACTTTGGGTTTCATTTATAATGGAGTAACGATACAAACCAAATACCTGCCAAAAGAAGGCAGGAAAAAACGTCCAACAAATTATAGTATATAATAGATGATAGATAGATAGACAGATAGATAGATAGATAGAACATTTGTTTGAAGGCATTTGAGAATTAATGAGACAAGCCAAAATTGTGAGTAAAGTTTCCAGAAAAGGAAGAAAGGTAAGCTATCAGGTTACAGTCTCTGGTAACCTCAAGACATTTGTACATTTTGCAAATGAGGCAAAGTGCTAGCGATCCGGGCCTAGCATGGTCAGAAGGCTACTAGTAATTGGCAGAGCAACTGACCATTGTTTTGGTAGCTTTCCGGGGCCAGAAAAATGAAAATCAGAGAATTGTGAGACCAGAATCTTGGTGTTAAGAGAGGGGACATCTGAAGTATGCTGCTTTTCCTTTAAGGTGCAGCAATCCAGAGGTCAATAAAGCCTTGTCAACATTACAACACAGAGTTGAGACAGCTTTGTCCCTAATTATATTGAAGTAATCAGTCCTACTCTAGCTACCCAAAAGCATAAACATTATTTGGAAGAAGATAATCACCCCAACCTCCAAAGGCCAACATGCAACCCCAAATTATGAGTTAGGCCAAAAAAAGACTCCAATGTCATTAATTTATAAGTAAGCTTAGTAAAGCTTCAATGAGCTCATTTCTATTATTATTAAGAAAATGCTATTACTTAACAGTAATTGTAAAATCAATTTTATAAGAACTCTAAAGTGAAAACTCCAAAATATTAGGGAAATCTAAAAACAACTAAATGAATGGAAAGATAGATCACATTAATGGATTTCCATACTCAATATTTTTAAGGTATAATTTATAATTTATCCTACATTATTCTACAGATTCAATGTAAATTCAATCAAAATCCCAACAAGTTTGCATGCATTTGTGTGTACTGACTAGTTCCAAAATTAATCTGGGACTGCAAAACACCAAATGTAATCAAAATCTTAAAAAGAAACAAAGCTAGAGATTTTTCACTGCTAAGTATGAAGAAAAACAACCTATAGTAATTAAGACGATGCCACATGGGCACACACATAGACAGGGTGGAATGAAGTAGAGTACAGACCCAAAGTACCCATACGACATTTGTTTGTGACAAATGTCATACCATGGTACAGGAGGGAAATGACAATTATAACTAAATGTTCTGGGACAAGTAGATAACCAAATAGATATAAATTAATCTTGCCCAACAGCAGTTCATTTGAAAAATTTGAGTTTAGACTGATTTTTAGATCTTAATGTGAAATATAAATATGTAAAACCTTAGGGAAAACAAAAGAAACTATTATATTATTGAGACAATCAAAGATTCCTTAAATAAGACACTAAAACTGCTAACAATAAAGGAAAAATTGGTAAGTTGAATTCCATTAAAATTAAGAACCTATATTTACCAAAAGATACCATAAAGAGACTAGAAAGGTAAGAATGGGGAAAGATATCTGCTGTTCATATAGCTGGCAAAGGTCTCCTATCTAGACATAAAAATCTACAAATCAGTAAGAAAAAGAGTAACAGCTCAATAGAAAAATGGACAAAACACTCAAACCCACCCTTGACAATATCATGAAGGTAATGAACATATTTCATATATTTCATATTTCATATTAGGAAAATAGAAATCAAAGCCACAATTACTACTACTTACACATCCACCAGAATGACTAACATAAAACATAATATCAAGGGTTGGCAAAGATGTAGAGCAACCAGAGCTCTTAGACACTAGTGAAGAATATATTAGCAAGAATTTTTTGAGAATTGCTTAACAGTATATAACATAGCTTAAGTATGCATCCCCAGTGATTCAGCCACCCCTCTTCTATGTATATTCAAGCATAAATATGTACATATGTCTGTCAACAGACATGTAACAAGGATGGTCATAATAACATTACTAACAATAACCAATGTCCAGAAACAAAAAAATAAATTGTAACTATTACTACCTATAAAAAATGATAAATGTCAAAAATACAGTTTTGGGGGCACCTGGGTGGCTCAGTTGGTTAAGCATCTGACTTCAGCTCAGGTCATGATCTCACATTTCTGAGTTCAAGCCTCACGTCGGGCTCTGTGCTGACAGCTCAGAGTCTGGAGCCTGCTTCCAATTCTGTGTCTCCCTCTCTCTGCTGCTCCCCCACTCACTCTCCCTGTCTCTCAAAAAAAATGGGTAAACATTAAAAAAATTAAAAAATATAGTTTTGAAAGAACACATGTAAAAATGAGTATATGTCATATAATTCTATTAATAAAAATGTTATGCATAGTAATACACATCCACAGAGTAAGACACCAGAATAGTGATTACCTTTCCTAGAAAATAATGACTGGGAAGTAGGCTTTTTAGCCATAAGTAATGGTTTATTTCTTATATTGGCTCTGATTGCTCATTCATTTCAGTATGTAAAAACTTGTATGCGTTTGATTTTTATATTTTTGGTACGTGTATTCTAGTTCAAAAAAAACAGCTAATCAATAAGATTGATAAAACAACAAAAATTGGATTTGGCCTATTTGGTCACACAAATCTGACCAAGAGAAACTTCCTTTCGACCTCAAACAATAAATTATATTAAGAATACTGTAGCAATAAATACAAGTGATTCATTCTTAGGTAAAACTTTGGTTTTATTTTAAAGTCTAAAGCTGGACAGGAACTTCTTATTTGATCCTGAGGGATGTCTTACCCCTGTGCACATGTAATGGTTTGTAATTCCCTCATCCACTCCCTCAAAGGAAAGACAACTCTGGTTCCTTTGTCTTTCAAGAAGGCAGACATTCATGAATCTGCGGGAAAATGCAGCTCCTCATGACTAGAGCCTTGTGATCATCCGATTGATCAGCTTTTGAAGGAGACTCACACAGGCGGCTTGTCTCCCTGAGAGACCACAAATCCAGGGATTTTAAACAGTCCTCAGTGTAGATGATACACTACAATGCTTTTGGTTTCGGTTTTGTTTTGTTTTTGAAAGAGAAAGAGTGCCAGACCAGGACAGGGGCAGAGAGAAGGGGAGAGAGATAATATTAAGCAGGCTTCAGGGGTACCTGGGCTCACTTGGTTAAGCATCCTGCTCTTGATCTTGGTTCAAGTCATGACCTCACAGTCCTGAGATCAAACCCGCAAGGGGTTCTGTGCTGACAGTATGGAGTCTGCCTGGGATTCTCTTACTCCCTCTCTTTCTGCCCCTCTCTTGCTCATGTATGTGTATGTACATGTGAGTGCTCTCTCTCTCTCTCTCTTTTTCTCTCTCTCAAAATACATAAATAAATTAAAAAAACAAAAACAAAAACCAGGCTCCACGCTCAGTGTGGAGCCCTGAGTTGGGACTTAATCTCACAATCATGAGATCACACCCTGAGCCAAAATCAAGAGTCCAACGTTCAACCCACTGAGTTACCCAGGTGCCCCGTTTTCTTTTTCTTAGTCTTTTTTTTTTAAAAATAGTTTTGTGTTGGGGCGCCTGGGTGGCTCAGTCAGTTAAGCTTCCGGCTTCGGCTCAGATCATCATCTCTTGGTTTGTGAGTTTGAGCCCTGCACGGGGCTTTGTGCCCACAGCTCAGAGCCTGGAGCCTGCTTTAGATTCTGCATCTCTCTCTCTCTCTCTCAAAAATAAATAAACATTAAAACATTTATTAATATTATTTTATATTCACAAGAATATAAAAATGAATTATTTGAATCGCACAGATTAAAGAGCCACAGACTCTTACTTCAGATGCTCAATCTCAGATGCTCAATTACATTTTGGAGCACTCCCAAATTGTCATTCTACAGAGAAATCACAAGCCTTTCAATCTCATTGTCATCGGAATGAAATGTTAGGGAATTATTTAGAAAACAGTAGGTGGTATTTGAAGGTTTGTAAGCACAGGTAAAAGACGTGATTAGAGCCAGCGAAAACTACCCTGGCAGTAGGCTGTAGGCTGGATTAAAGAAAACAGTGCCTGGAAGAGATAAGGCCATATTATTATAATACCAGAAGGTATTATTACACAATAATAATTAGTAAATAGTCATCAAAAACTGATACCATAAGGTGTTATTACAAGAAAATATTTAGTACAATCTAATCAAGAACTAAGTAGGGGCACCTGGGTGGCTCAGTTGGTTAAGCGTCTGATTTCGGCTCAGGTCATGATCTCACGGTTCGTGGGTTCGAGCCCCATGTCGGGCTCTGTGCTGACAGCCTGCTCAGAGCCTGGGGCCTGTTTCAGATTCTGTGTCTCCCTCTCTTTCTGACCCTCCCCTGCTCACGCTGTCTCTCTCTCTCAGAAATAAATAAAACATTAAAAAGAAAAAAAAAAGAACTAAGTATAACTTACACTAGGCTCTGAGAAGTAAAAGTAGAAGGTAAAGGGTAAAAATGAAAAATAACGATGCAATATAATCAGCAAAAATGAAAGCTGATGGGATGTTGGGAATTAGGCAGAAGGTACATCTGCGATTTTATACCTGGCTGACGGGGCCAGTTGAATGTCTTCAATTCACAATTACATGGCCTGTAGGCGTTTGGAGTCTACTTGAAGTTTTCCATTCCAGTACTAACTCACACATTAAATCCACTCAGCACTTAGTAACCCTCTAATATTTCATCTTTTGCTCCAAGACACCTGAGGCATTTCTATATAAAGGCTAAATAGGGCTGAGGCATGTAAAAGGGGCCAGAGAGTTTTCTGCAAAAGTAATGTACATGATTCAGGAGACAGAGAGAGCGAGAGAGATAGGAAGGAAGATGGCTGACTCTGAAAAAGTTCACTTTGCTGCTATTCTGGCGTCCTCAGTCCCTTCCCTTTGCACTTGTAACACAGCACAGGGGAGGCCGTGCCTCTGGAGCAGGGACCGCGTGCAAATCCTTGTTAAAAAGGGATCATTGTATACAAAGAGAAAACAAAGCACTGTTTCCCTACCCTGAGATAAAGTGGTTCATGGTTTTATGTTAGTGATGAATTTAAAATTGAACTTCAATACTTTATAGCATTCGTTACGACAAAACTCAATTGTATCGCTTCTTTTTTTAACAAAAATATAATTTATTGTCAAATTGGCTTTAAGAAGGGGTGGTACAAAAGAAAACGCTGAAATGTCTTAAATGTTTTTTTTTTTTTAAACAAAGGAAGGGAAATTCTTTTATAATTAATATGTAAGAAACAAATCAAACAAATTTAATTGATGTAATCATAATTTTTAAAAAAAGGAACTTTGTGCTGACTGCTGACCTTCTCCCAGCCCTCTGGCAACTTAGTGGAGATGGACAGAGCACAGAAAGAGTGTTGATGGAGGCTGTGTTGAAAAAATAGAGATATTATACCTCTCTCCCATGCCCTTTCTTTCTCTCCTTTTGCAAACCAAATTTCTGGCTACAATAACCTGATGTAAGTTCTTTTGTATTGTATCTAACCTTCCATGTTGAAAGGCTTAGAAAAGATGTGATTCAGAGAGTGGATACCCGTGAATTCAATCTGGGACCACGTGCCTGCAGTAAGAGAAACGTGGACTCCAACGCCAGGCCCCATTGTATTGTTGACTGAGCATTTGAATTAAAGAATATTTTTATGCATACAATCAAAATTCATTTCTGTAACAATTGTGACACTGCAGGAATGAAGCCAGAGTCCCGGGACAAATTATAGCCACTCTGCACCAAACAGTATTATTTGGAACACCATGAAATTCACGGTGGAGGTTTCATTAGTAAGTGTGGTTTTCACATGAAGGTGCAGATGAAGGCCATGCTCCAAATGGTGTGCAGAGAGGTGACCAGTTTAATAGCGAGGAGGCGTTACCTCGCACGGTGCGTACGCCAGCTAGGGAACATAAATCAGTGTCTCAGAATTACAAGGTTGTAAGCACATAGGCAGCTCTGAGTTGGCCTGCAGCCATTCATTGCAAAGCAAATATTGCTTGTTTGCACGATGGTTTCCTCATTTCTTTGTGTCAGGATCCTGACAGGAAGATTTAGAAGTATTCACTGTTTGGCTAGTGTGTGCAGACTCACAAACGTCCTTATTTGCCTGTGGTCTGGAAGCCCAAGGTGATTAGCCTGATGCAAGAAATCAACTCTGGCCTGTTTGTACTAAAACTGGCACCCAAAGGCAGTCTAAATATTGATAAAACATGACCAAAATAAAAATCTCCAACTCCTGTTCACCGAAAGACATCATAATCCACAAACCAAGAGTATGTGAGAGCGTGTATGTATGTATGATATATGTATGTATGGCAAAATTCTAGCCTGCAGAGTATAAAGAACTCCAGAAAATCAATAAGGAAACCAGTATGTAAAACAGCCCAATAGAAAAATAAGCCAAACAGGTGACACAAGAAGAGACACCTAAGGCCAATGAGCATACAAAAAAGCTGAAGGAAATCGGTGTTAATCTAGGACATAGAAATCAAAACAAAAATGAGGGGCAACCTGTATACAGGCCAGGTCTCCAAAATTAAGAAGTCAGATAATGCAGCCATGATCTCATATGCGTCTAGTGACACTGTAAATTAGGACAACCATCTTGGAAAGTACGCTGGCCCCATCTCATTAAGCTAAATATTTGCGTCCCGCATTCCCATGAATTCTATTCACAGACTTACACCGAAACTTTTCCCTGTTGTCATGTTGCAAAAACCTGTTCTCACCAATCCCAGCTTTTCTTAGGGAAAGAGCTAGAAACAATTCATATTCATAAATTGTGGTATATTAACACGATAAAATATTATACAGCAGAGAAATTAATGAAATACAGTTGCACAGAGCAATGTGGGTGGGTCTTGGAAGGATAATGGTGAGCAAGAGCAGTTAAGTCCCACAAGACTGCCTACAGTGTCTTTTATTCACTAATTTAATAAGAAAAACTAAGCAATTTATTTAAAAAATATATATATGCAATAAAATAGAGACAGAGATTGGGAGAGAGACAGAAAGCAGCAATACTTACTACAAATCGTTAATTATATACTAATGCTTGGACTGGGTAATCACTTAATGGTTGTTCATTATATCATTTTAGTTAGTCTGTTATATTAATAATAGTTACATCTATTTGTATTTATCCAATGCATTGAATTTGATAAAGCAAAAATAGAAAAATATTTAAATTGCTCTCACAACTATTATTCTTTTAATACTGGGACAATATCAGATAGTTTATTTCACATGCTCTGCGAAGAAAAGGATACTTCATAGTATTTTTCACAGGCACATTTTGCATTTTCTTACGATGTTTTACTAAGCAAATAGCAAATCAAATAAGAAAGCTTTCATTGTTTAATTAAGGTTGATTATATATGGCTTAATTCATTGAATAATACATTGAAAAATAAGCAGTTTAATATTTGGCAAAATAAAAGGTGATTGTTTATCCCACCCTTCATAGACCATGTTTTAGAGCACAGAGGAGATATTTGTGTATATTTCTTCAGAAGCACATTTTTTGGAAGATGAGATCTACGTTTATATGGAAATTTTTATAAACCTGATGAATGTCAAAGTGGAAAATTCCTCATAGTCATTCAGATATTCATTCAGATACTGTTTTTTGATAGTCTCATAAAGATGAATAAAAGATCTATTGTAGGCACTCAATAAGCCTTCAGATTGAAATGGTTTTCATGACACTGTTTCCTCAGTCATGTGTTTGTGTACTTTACAAATGGATTTATTTTTATTGGGAAATTTTAAGTTGCCACTTTCTTGCAAGGCATGTGTGCTATTTCCAAAATAGATTCATCTTAATTACATAATAGTTTTACTTCATTTAAGAATATTACTCTGCCAGTTTTAGGTAAAGATTAACCATTTTGCGGAAAAGGGGTATAAAGTTCCTGTCTGTGGCTAATGGAGCCAACGTGATTTTAAAAGGACAAAGTTCAGCACCATGCAAAGACTTTAATAGTGCCCTATGCCACAAGATTGCAACATGAGAATTAGGGTATCTGAGAGATAGAAAAGAGCTTAGAGGGGATATCTACGTAATCTACCCAATCAAGAGATTCTGTCTGCAACATCTCATATAAGTTAACCCTTTATCAAACTAAATTAATATCTTGTGTTCAGTTCAAACATCTTTTTCTTAAATGTAGTAGAGTCATATATGAACCAACTAACTAAAATTAAAAGGATCCTAAGTTAAATTTGCCTATCAATACGGCCTTGATTTTATGTTATGCATCATAAGATAACATTCAACTACGGTAGAACGTATTTACAAATTGCTCTGACATTCTCTCTTTGGAATTACTATGCTGCCTGGCAACTAGTTATTAGTTATAAAAGATGGATAATTTTGTAACTCGTCAGAATAAGTGGTGCTTCCCTATCACGAAAACAGATGCTGGTAATTTTTCTCTTCTTGATATATTCATTTTCATATGCTTGAAATGTTTTCATATATGTTTATGGTACACTATCAGGGTAATGGGAAAGATCTCCCTGATTAAAAAAAGAAAGAAAAAAAAAAAAAAAACTCTTAGAAACAGCCAGAAGTTGAGCTTTAAACTACAGTTAAACAAACAAACAAAAGTGTAAATGGAATTGCCTGATAAAATTAAATTAGAAATCAGACTGAAGGGGCACCTGGGTGGCTCAGTCAGTTAAGTGTCCGACTTTGGCTCAGGTAACGATCTCATGGTTTGTGGATTCGAGCCCTGCATCAGGCTCTGTGTTGACAGCCAGCTCAGAGCCTGGAGGCTGTTTCAGATTCTGTGTCTCCCTCTCTCTCTGACCCTCCCCTACTCTCTCTTTGACCATCCCCTGCTCTCTCTCTCTCTCTCTCAGAAAAAAATGAAACATTGAAAAAAAATTAAAAAAAAAAAAAAAGAAAGAAGACTGAAAGTGGCTCAGTTGGTTGGGCGTCTGACCTCGGCTTGGGTCTGGTCTCACCATTCGTGGGTTCGACTCATGCATCTGGCTCTGTGCTGACAGTTCAGAGCCTGGAGTCTGCTTCAAATTCTGTCTCTCCCTCACTCTCTCCCCCTCCCCTACTCGTTCTCTGTCTCTGTCTCTCAAAAATGAATAAACGTTAAAAAAAAAATTTTTAAAGGAGACTAAAAATATTACAAAACAACCAAATAACAGATATTAATGATAGCTATTTGAATCTTTAATGCAAGTAAAACACTTATTACTTATAAATATGAAATCCAAAATTAACTAGATAATTAAATAACTAAGTAAATGTCTATTATTACTATCATTGTAGTTTTATTTTTGTAAATGGAAGAGGAAAATTTGGGCTTAGAATTTGGAGGGAGAAAAAGATACATTTGAATGAGGACTAGAATTGAAGAATGTTCTTGAACACACACTTAGCAAATCTGCACAGCAAGGCAAGTAACCCTACAAATGGATTATTTAGTTACATCCTATATTGCAGTAAACTATACTGAAATTCAAACTATAAGAAGTCTCTGCTCTTATTGTCCTAAATTATAACCCATTATTGCAATTTCACAATCACTTTCTAAGATTGATTCTTATACCCTGTAACCCCCACTGCTTGGAATCACACAAATAGGGAAATAAAAGCATAAATGTGTGTGTGTGTGTGTGTGTGTGTGTGTATTAGGGAGAAAAAGAGACATTAAATGTAATTATAGTTTAGAAGGCAATATAAAAATATTTATGTTCCAAACTTTTATTAAAGAATTCGGCCCAATGAATGGATCAAGAAGATGTGGTTTATCTATACGATGGAATACTATATGGCAATGAGAAAGAATGAAATCTGGCCATGTGTAGCAACATGGATGGACCTTGAGGGTGTTATGCTGACCTAAATAAGTCAGGTAGAGAAGGACAAATATCATATGTTTGCACGTATAGGAGGATTAGGAGGAACTTAACTGAGGACCATGGGGGAGAAGAAGGGTAGAAATGGTGGGGGAAAGGGAGAGAGGCAAACCATGAGAGACTCTTGAATGCTGAGAACAAACTGAGGACTGATGAGTGTGGGGGGGAGGGGGGAGGGGGGAGATGGGCATGGAGGAGGGCACTTATGGGGATGAGCACTGGGTGTTATATGGAAACACAACTTGACAATAAACTATTTGTAAAAAAAATAAAAAATAAAAATAAAAGAACCAAAAAAAATTCGTCCCAATTTTCACTTTGTCCCAGTGTTCAAAACATAAACATATATAGAATAGTGCCTCTTACAAGAAAGGTATTAAAATGAGTGTACAGTGATAATCTTCCCTTTAGGTGCTAGTTGTTAAGATACTCTACTAAATCTGCCACAAAACAGGTTTAAACAATGTAATCTGTACACCTCTAGCTGCACATAATTTAAAATTCACAATGCACTAGGGCTGATTAATTACATATAAATTACATTTTTCTTTGTGTGTAACCCAATGGATAATTATACTTAATTGCATTGTGAGAGAATAGGAGTTGCATGTCGGAGAACAGGAGTTTCTATTATATAAAATTAAGGATTTAAAGGGTTTCAAAGATAATTTTTAAAGCAGTATTTGACTTGTAAAGACTCTTAATTAGCCAGAAAATTTTGCATTGGCTCTGTTCGCACTTGATGTACATCTGCTTTTTAAGTTGATTTCCTCCGAATGTTTTTATGTTAAAAAAAAAAAACCACAAAAGAATCTGCATGATATAAATGAATTTACTTATATTTTTCTGCCCACTCCTACAACCAGAAAATCATCCTTATATAGCATAGACTGTACGTAATCAATTTTCTCAATGTTTTCTCCCCCCCCCCACTTTTTTTAAGGATGCTTCCCTCCGGGATGGAGGACTTGAACTCACAACCCTGAGATCAAGACTGGAGCTGAGATTCAAGTGTTAGATGCTTAACCTTCTGAGCCACCGAGGCGCCCCTCAATGTTTTCTTTTTTCTTTTCTTTCATTTTATTGTAAATACCTATTTCCTTTAGGCCATTCATGATTTATTTCTCAATATTTTCTAGACCTATAGACAAGATCTATTTAGAGCTTTTAAACTTTTGTGACACTTTGCAGTCAATTTCAGGATAAATTGAGTTTCTTTCCATTCGTGTAAGATAAAGATTAGGTTTTCTGCTTCAGTGACAGAGCTCTGGGAAACTGAAGAACCATTACCACCAAAGTGCTTACCTGCAACCTACCTTTGTCTTTAGCTGCAAGCATGTGTGAGCTGATTTAGTGGCAGGAGGGGAGAGGAGAGAGGGTAATGTAGATGGGAGGTGGTTCATTTCACCTATAAAAAATCTTGATGAACACCTAAATGTATTTTGGACCTTGAATTAAGCTGTTAGTTCCGAATTAGGTAGAGGAAGCAACCTCATTACACAATTAATATTTTCTCTCAAATTGCCAGTTATTATAGCAAATGCACCTTTCCCATTCAAGCTTTTCACATGCAGGGTTGAACAAGGTGATCTCTCTCCCATTATCCCATTGTCTTTATAAAATATATGCAGGCTGCTACCTAGGAAACTTGAGTGTAGGCGGAGCTGTTCTGAGAGATTGCACAAGGCTCCTGTTGCCAAGGAAACCCGTGCCTTTTTTCCAGTAAATGTGCAAAGCAGTTTCCTTATTAGGAATTGGGTTAACAGAGTTCCCAAAGGAAAAGCTGAGTGAGGAAGCTAGTAAGTTCTTTTCATACATATAAACTGAATTGTAAACTCTGTATAAGCTGTGATGAATTGTTTTCAGCATGTAGGTTTTGGTGATAAAAAGGAAGTCTCGTGGATTATCATATGTGCTTTTTATCAGACATAATAAAAAATATTAGAAAATGCAAAATGTTGCTCTTAACTAGAAATAGACCATAGGAGTGTAGAGAAAATGGATTTTTCTGAATAATAAATGGCAGTTACTGACAATCCCTATCTAAAGATATTTAGATATCTAAATTCATAAGAGTGCTCATTATGCACTTTTGGAATGTCATGATGTTACCTAAAAATATTTTTCCATACATACTTTTACATGTAGCAATTTTAATTAATTTTTAAGCTTAGCCATTTCTTGTAAACATCACTCTATTATGATTATGCTAAAAATCACATTTCATGCTATCCTAACATTTTATTTCTTATGCTTTTGGGGTAACTAAAATATTCTAAGGTTAAAAAACCCCAAGTCATATAAATATTACATCAGCATGGTCTATCATAATTTGTCATCATTTATTAATCATCACTTATCAACTATATAAAACAACTTTAGTGAAAATTCCTAATGCTAGTTTTCAAAAAATCATAAAAAAGCAAATAGTATGGGAGGGGGAAAACACACCAAAATGTGAGGATCTTTGCATACTTAGCAAGGAGGCCATTTTCTGGAAACATTATCCCTGCTTTCCATGTTAAAACACAAAGACCATGACCCTAGGCTTCCAACCTAAATGCAGAGAGAGTTATATGCCAGTATTTTATTGCTACCATAGTGGAAAAATTTATGTTTCTTCCTTGTGGGAAGTAATTCATGAAGAACTATAATTCTTAGAGTATTCTGTTGAATAGCCAAGGTGGGTGGAAGTAGGGACCTTTGTGTATCGCTGAGTGTATATTGTAACACCCTGTGTAGAGTACAATTTTGAAAAATATCTTAAATGTCTTAAAATTTCAATAGTTTCATGCAGTTCAGTAATATAATTTCAAGATACCTTTCTTAAGAAACTATATGTACCAGGATAATCATCACACTTTTTATTTAAAAAAGTCAAATTCCAACACATGATCATTGATAAAATTATGGTAAAAGTATACAATCGGTACTATACCGACTAGTAAGTCGGCATTAAAAATAATCATAGTGAGAATACACCTACCATGGTGAGCACTGAGTAATATATAGAATTGTTGATTCACTATATTATACACCTGAAACTAATATAACACTGTATGGTAACTACACTGGAATAAAATAAAAAACTTTAAAGAATTAATGATAGTGAGAAAAGTACACAAACACACGAAAAATGTTCATTATAGAATAAATGAAAAATAAAAGACATGAAAAATATAACATGAGAAAATACTGGAAATATACGCATGAAAGTGTTAAGAGTAGAAGGTTTTGTGTATCAATTTTTCTTTGTTTTTCTACTTCTCTCAAGTTGGATGCATCGAACATTTATTATTCTGTATTTAGAAATGTGCTACCATATGTTTGCACGTATAGGAGGATTAGGAGGAACTTAACGGAGGACCATGGGGGAGAAGAAGGGGAGAAACAGGGGAGAGGGAGGGAGGCTAACCACGAGAGACTCTTGAATGTTGAGGACAAACTGAGCACTGATGGGGGTGGGGGGGAGAGGGGAAGGTGGAATGGGCATGGAGGAGGGCACTTGTGGAGATGAGCACTGGGTGTTGTATGGAAACCAACATGACAATAAACTATTTAAAAAAAAAAGAAATGTGGTAAAGTGTTGTAAAGGACAAAGTTTGGGGTGGCTGGATGGCTCAGTCAGTTAAATGTCCAGCTCTTAGTTTCAGCTCAGGTCATGATCTCAAACTTCGTGGGTTCCAGTCCTGTGCTGGGGTCCACGCTGACAGTGTGGAGCCTACTTTGGATTCTCTCTCTCTCCCTCTCTCTCTCCCCCTCCCCTGCTGGCTCTCTCCGTCTCTTGCAAAATAAATAAATAAATAAATATTTAAAAAGGACAAAGTTTATGAAGAATTTAAGTGACATAAAGGGATACTTGTGTTATAATGAAGAAAAGCAGCCTTGCCCATTGTATAGACATAAACATCCCAATGACAGCAGCCTCATTGTGGGCGCCCACCTTGGAAGACCTGAGCAGCTTTCTTTCAGCTATTCCCAGGGACAAGTGGGGTCTTCTGTAGGAGAGGACAAATTCCTAGCACCAGCTATGCCGCTGTGGGCACAAGCAGCCACAGGGAGTTGATACAATTGAGGGAATAGACATATAGAATATGCAGTAAAAGGCAAAAAATCAAACCTCTTGAATCCTCCAGTTAAGGACAAGATGTTACTGAATGAGAAGCACCTAAATGTTGTTACTATGGATTTTTATAAAGGAGATATCTGTATAGAAAATTCAAATGTTAAGAAGGCAGGCTCATGCTTAAGAACTTGGGTAATTATTATGTGATCTGTTCTGATTTCAGAGTGCCTTTTTCACATTAATGTGATTTATGTATAAACAGGTGCACTTTACTAAGATCTGAAAACCCCAAATATTTTCCTAGTGAAAGCAGCATGAAAATATGGGATGTGGGGATGGCACTAGAATCTGAGAATCTCCACATGGGCATCAGCCTTACTGATCCAGGAGTCCTAAATAGCCTTATATAGCTTGCAATACATGAGTTCCAAATGGTTTCACATAAATGCTACACTGTAAGACATGTATTTGGAATACAAAATACTTTGTTTATGAAATAGCCCTCTTGTCACCAAACATGCTGGCAGAAGACATATACCCTTGAATGAAATCATTTTCCATAAATTATAGCCTAGCTGATAGAACAGACAAGAACAATGTGGAGCAGAAACCCAAAGGAAAGATCCTTTCAAAGATATATTCAATAGCAGATATGACATAAAATTTTAAGCCTTTGTTTTTGAAATCTACAGAATTAAATACTAACGTATAATTATTGAAAAATTGGTAACTCCAAATCCAAACTGCAGCCCAGTGTAAATCCTGACAGCAGTAACAAAATCACCCCATCATTATTTTTCAGAGGTCCCACAACAAGCAAAATGGGTAAATACAATATTTACTCTGAGATGTATGTATGGATATCGACCTGCCAGAAACACCTAGCTGATGAAAGTCACCCAGCAAGGAAGACATGAATAAATAGCGCTGGACAAATTAGCAATATCTTGATGATGAAAGGAAATAAGAAAGAAATTGCTTAATTCGCCTTGACTGTCCTAGGATTCAATGGGTCTTGTGAGCTGGAAGAAATATGATCCTCATGGAAAGTAGGAGGACCCACGTTAAACCTAACCATAACTCGGGCCGCCTGGGTGGCTTAGTCGGTTAAGCGTCTGACTTTTGCTTAGGTCATGATCTCGCGGTTTGTGGGTTCGAGCCCCGCGTCGGGCTCTGTGCTGACTGCCAGCTCAGAGCCTGGAGCCTATTTCAGAGTCTGTATCTCCCTCTCTCTCTGACCCTCCCCTGCTCACGCTGTCTCTCTCTCTCTCCTAGAAATAAATAAAAAATATTAAAAAAAAAAAACAACAACTAACCATAACTCCAACAGACTAAACTGTTCCCAGACATTCTTGCCCTGAAACCATGGGAAAGTTTGTGTAGCCCATATGCTAGTTCCTTATTTTATATAAGGACAAGTTGGACTCCTCGGAGGATAAGACTAACTGCAGGTGCCCCAAAGGAGAAAGTCCAGTTGTGTAGCGTGGGTCAATGTCAATGGTGTAAATTCTTCTACTGCATCCAGGTATAAGCTTTCCATAGGATAGCACTAAGTAAAGAAAGGAAGGAATGTGCACAGTCAACTCTTGCCAATGTTTAGAGCCAGCCCCAGCCCACCACTGAGAGCCATTTGTCCTTGAAGTTCTTAATGAAAGCACGAGTAAAAAATGATCCCACAGCATAAGGTCAACCCAGCTAAATCTTTTAATAGTTTTATGTTAGAATGCTCCCCTTTTGAGCAATAAAAAAAGAACAAATTGAAAGTGTTTACCTAAATAGGAAGCAAGGAGTTTCCTAGACTTTAGTGCTCTGAGATTGCCAGTAACCTAGATCCATAGATAAGACACAGATGCCACAATCTGAAAAGTATGAGAGTCTTAAAAACATATATCACCATCACTAAGAAAAAAGGAGAAGTAATTAAAACAGCACCAGGAAGAGGGTTCTGACTCTTTTTCATGTCCTTTACTGAGACAACATCTCTGAGTACCAGAGTAGGGCAGCTAGGCTGCCTCACATACGTTTCAGATTACAGTGTAGTTCAAGGTACTTGTCTGATATTGATCCAGGTTTATGTCCATTCTCCTATTAATTCAACCGCATAATCCACAAGGTTTTCTATGAAAGTAAAAGGCATACAAAACGAAATGAATTATCTGGTAGAGTCCATTAAAATGTACTCTAAATAGGACCATATAAAAGCACCTGAAACAAATCCCATGACAAAGTTCAAGGTTTATCAGAAAGGCTGGGACATACTAATATACCATGGAAAAGTTGTCACGTAGCAGGAATTCAAGTTCCAAGCACTTTAATACTGGTGCCAAGTTTAAGTACTAAAAATAAGAAATCTGATGTGATCTTAAAAACTACAGTAATTGGGGATAAGCTTTTCAGAGACAGAAAAATTTAAAGAAGAAAGAAAAGGAAGAAAGTGATGTATTTGCGTTTGTCACATGGAGAAAAGAAGAAAAGTAGACAATGTGAAAGCTTTCTAGCTGAAATCCTTTTGAGTAAACATAAAAGTTTGAATGTTTGTGCTAATCTGTTTCCAGAATTTACATCAGGTGTACTCAAGGATTTTAGAATAGATAGTTGTTTTCTTGCGGAGGGCAGTCCTGTGCATTTTAGAATACTCGCTGGCATCCCAAGCCTCCATCCACTTGATGTGAGTAGTATGATCTAGAGAGGGGAGGGGAGATGGGGTTAAACGTGAGGAGGGAGCAAGTCTCAAATCATAACAATTAAAATTGTCTCTAGACATTGGTAAATGTTCCCCAATGAACAAAACTGTCCCTAATGTAGAACCGTTGACTTCTAGCTAATAGAAATGTTTCTTATTCACTTGTTTTTGTTTGTCTGAAAATATTTTTATGAGAGTGTAATAGATTAATAGCCATTCAATCTGGCCGTGACGATTTCTCTAGAAATTTTGTTGTGAGCCTTGTCTGAAATAAACATAACAATAAGTTAACATTTACATAGCACTTTCTGTATGTTTGGTACACTTTCTATATGTAAAGTACTTTCTGTTGAAGTACTTTAGATAAATAGTTTAATTCTTACAGTCATCCATTTAATACATGGAGAAACCGAGACAGAGAAATTAGGTTTTTCGTGACTACACAGCTAATTGGTAACACTGAGCGTGGTACCCACTCATTGTGTTTCTAAGAATCTTTGCATTTTCACAATATGCCCAAATAGAAATATGAGTGTCTCTGATATCAACTGACTTCTGAAACCTATGCCCTCTCAATTAAATACAATTACACAGTCACTCTGAGCCCTGGCCATATTCTGCCTGGACTGACAGAGTCGTCTCCTAAACCGTCTCTGTACTTCACTGCTTTCCTTCCTCCAAAGTCTCTTCTCTTCAAAGGAGGGCAGCAGTCCTTTTATACATGTCAAATTATGTCACTTATTTCTCAAAACCTTGCAGTGGCTGCCAAGTACCCAGAGTACAAACAAGTCCTTACCGTGGCTGTAAGGCCCCATGAAACGTGGAGTACCATCAGTCTATGTTCTAGAACCATCCCTTAATTTGTCCTGCAGCCACCCAACTTCCACATTGGTTCATAGCCCTGCTTTAGTGCCTTGGCACTCGCCTCTCTTTCTGCCCACAAGTGCCTTCCCTCCAAAGACTCACCCCTCACTTGATTCAGATCTCTATCCCAAAATCACCTTCTCAGCTGGCCCTCCCTGGTTACTTTTTGTGCGGCCACACACACGTGCCTTCAGCTCTTCTTTTCCCTCCTTCGTCATTCTCCAAGCACTTAGACTTATCTCAACTACGATGTATTCATCCTTTTTTTTTTTGGCTTTTCATCATAGAATGTAAATCCCATGAAAGTAGACTGCCTCCTATGTCCACTGCTATATCTCCAGCACTTAGAATGGTGCCCAGAATAAAAGTAGTTGTTCCATAAATTCTATTGACTGACTATAGAATATAAAAGTAGAGTGCTGGAGGGAGGTTCACACACTTAAGTGAGATAATAAATGTGAAAATGGCTTTTAAAAAAAAAAAAGGCCCTCATTCCCTTCAGGGAGAGTTTCTAATCAACCTAAAGGTAGTACAGCAAAGATGTATTTTCAGCTTTGCAAGGAGATATTCAATTGTTTTATATCAATCAACCAGACAATTAGAGATGTTAGTCCTAGGGGTGCCTGGGGAGGCTCAGCCAGTTAAGTGCCTGACTCTTGATTTTGGCTCAGGTTATGATCTAATGGTTCGGGACTTTTGAGCACTGCATGGGGCTCTATGCTGGCAGTATGCTTGCTTGGGGTCTCTCACTCCCTCTCACTCTGCCCCACCCCCCTGGGGCAATCTTTCAAAATAAATAAACTTAAAAAAAAAAAAAAGAAATGTTAGTGCTAGTGGAGGATTTATAATTGGTCCAATTACCTGTGGATACTGAGCCCCTGGTTTCTCTGAAGTGGCAGAATCTTCTCACTCTTAAGCTATGTCATATAAACACATTCTAATCATGGACTGTTTTTCAACAAATACTGTGCACACTCAAATTTTAAGATCACACAAAACTAAAGGAAAGAAAATAACTGCATGAGATCAGCAAGAATCAAATAGATTTCAAAAATATTCACACCATTAAATTAGAGGCTTAACATTCCTGGAATAAAAATAGCCTTAAAATTACAAAACAAAAATAGAGAAATATGCCAAATTTATTACTAGAAAGCTCAATATTTTAAAATAAATGTAAAGATGTTAATCTTCATGAGTAACCAGAAAACTCCAAATTGCAACATGTAATGATAATTTTCAGTTTTGTCACATGAACAATAGTTTAAAAACTCATGACTTTTAAATGCTTTACTTGGTAAAGTATACTCTCACCTACTCTGGACAGGAGTGAGGATTGTTGAAATTTATCTGGAATGAAATTTGATGGTGTTCAATGAAATTGAAAATGTGTGTATATTTTTAACAATTTGTGGAGGCTTCCTGAGTATCCGGCTGGGCTTCCTAACTGGGGGGAGCCCAAGCCCATGCCTCCTGGTTTGAAGCCTCAGTGAAGCAAATGTCCCCTCTTGAAATGTTTAAATAGCATTTATATTTATACAAATATAAATGTGTGTGTGTGTACACAGATATATATGAGAGTAAGCCTTGCCTGTCTGATACTTCTGCACACGACTTTGATCCCTGAGAGCACTGATACAATATGCAGGGATGGTAGGAGGTCATTTGTCTCAGCAGTGGTGGGATTGAAACTCCAGACCTACAGTAAAAATTATTCACTACCATTTAGCCCTAATGTTTGTAAAACATTTTATGTTTCATGCCAGACCAAAAACAAAATTAAAATCCACTGGGTTTTTTCCTCCCTCTCTCTCTCTCTCTGTATATACATATACACATGTATATACGTATATACATGTATATACATATATATCTCTCTCTGCATATACATATATATATACATAATTCATATATATATATATATATATATACACAACATATATATAATTCAGCCTTTAAAAACCGAGGAAATTCTGCCATTTGTGACAATATGGATGGATGGATGGATTGATGGGTAGATGGATGGATGGATGGATGGATGGATGGATGGATGGGTGGATGGATGGGTGGATGGGTGGGTGGATGGGTGGATGGATGGATGGATATACCTGGAGGACATTATGCCAAACAAAACAAGTCAGAAAGAGAAAAACAAATACTGTATGGTATCTCTTATTCATGAGAAAAATGTTGGTGTACACACTCATTTATAATTCTCTCCCCTCAAGGGTTGATGAGGCCTGTGAAAGCGATGGGCTATCACACCAGTAAGGATGTTACTAATCAGTTGACTTCAAGGTAATTATAACGGAGATCTAACCTTATCTAACCTACATCTTTTTCTGACCTTAATCAAGTTGTTGGCAGAATTTACTTCTTGCTACATAGGCCAAAGGTTCCTGTTTTTTTGGTGGATGTTCACAGAGGGCCTCTCTCTGCTTCTAGAGACTGCCTGAAGTTCTTTTCCACATCCATAGCTTGGTACTTTGCCCTTTTCTTGAGGCAAAAGGATAATGTTCTTCTGATGTTTCTTTCAATTTTCATTTCATTTTTATGATAAACTTCTGTTTACACAAAAGGGTTCCTCTGACTAGATCTCTTTTACATGCATACTTTGTAAACTATAGACTTTGAGGATCATTTAACATGACCATGTGCCATTTATTTATTTATTTGTTGGTTTGTTTGTTTGGTTTATTATGTAGTATCAGACCTTACCAAATTTTCATCTGTTATGTAAGCTTTATATTTCTAGGTGATTCTTCTAAATATTAGATTCATAAGTTCAAAAATACTTCATTGAGCCCCAGGTACCCCGACTCTAGCTTCCCTCAGTGATAGCCTCCTACATACCATAGCACATTATCGAAACAAGTAATCTTTTTTTTTTTTTGATATACAGCTCTAGAAAACTTATGATAGGTGGATGGATAGATAGATAGATAGATAGATAGATAGATAGATAGATAGATAGAAACAAATTGTTTCATAATCTCAAAGAATCCCCCAAAGTTACCTCTTTTTAGACTTAGCTTCCCCCCAAGCTAAAGCCTTGGTAAATTCTGATCTGTTCATCGCTATGATTTTGTTATTTTGAGAATATTAAATAAATGGAATAATACAGTATATAATCTTATGATATTGGCTTTTGGGGGTATTTTTGCTTTAAAAAACTTAGCTATTCTAATAACTGAATGTTAGCTTATCATGATTTTAATTAGCATTTCTCTAATGGCTAATGATGCTGAATATCTTTTCATATGGTTATCGCCATCTGTATATCCTCTGGCAAATAATCTGTACAAGTCTTTTTTCCTATTTTCTAAAGGGATTATTTATTTTCTTACAGTTGAATTCTAGAATTTAAATGATATAGACTGATTTGTCAAAATCCACAAACCAGAAAAAAAAAAGTAAAGAAAACTTCACCCAGGATGAAATAGACAATCTGAATATGCCTATAACTACTGAATTCATGGTCAAAAATTGAATTCATAATCAAAGAAATTGAATTCATGCTAAAAAAGCTTCTGAAAACAAAGTTCTGGGTCCAGATGTTTTCATGGGTGAGCTCTACATAATTTTACAAAATCTCTTCCAGAAAAACCTAAGAGGAGAAAATATCTCAACTCATTTTATGAGGCTAGCTTTTCAATGCTGTAAAAAAAAAAAAGAAAGAAAGAAAGTAGCACAAAGTAGCAAAACTAAAGACTCCTATCACGAACAGGACTGCAAAATAAATAAATAAATACTCCTTGTAAATATGGATGCAAAAATCCTCAACAAAATATTAAAAACTAGAAACTAACAATACACAAAAAGAGAAATATACCATGACAAAGTGGAAATTGTTCTTTTTAAAAATTTTTTAAATGTTATATTTATTTCTGAGAGAGAGAGAGACAGCGTGAGCAAGGACCCTCGAACCGTGAGATCATGACCTGAGCCGAAGTCAGACACTTAACTGACTGAGCCACCCAGGCGCTCTGGGAATTATTCTAAAAACGGGGGGCAGGATCAATTTTTGAACATCAATTACTATAATCTACCATATTTACTGTCTAAAACAAATCATAATTGGGGTCCTTGGGTGGCTTAGTCAGTTAAGCGTCTGACTCTTGACTTCAGCTCAGGTCATAATGTCCTGGTTTTGTGGGTTTGAGCCCTACATCAAGCTCTGCACTGGCAGTGCAGAGCCTGCTTGGGATTCTCTCTTTCACTCTCTCTCTACCCCTCCCCCATTCATGCCGTCTCTCTCTCTCAAAATAAATAAATAAATCTAAAAAAATGTAAAAGAAATATATAATTACATCAATTGATGCAGACACATCATTTGACAAAATTCAATACCTAGTCAAGATCCAGGATGTAAGAAACTGTGTACAATGGTATAAATTAATAGATATATTTAACTATGTGTAATATTATCTATTTTTTTAAATAGTTTATTTTTTTTTATTTTTTATTTTTTTTTTAAATTTTTTTTTTTTTTATTTATTTCTAGGAGAGAGAGAGAGACAGCGTGAGCAGGGGAGGGTCAGAGAGAGAGGGAGATACAGACTTTGAAATAGGCTCCAGGCTCTGAGCTGGCAGTCAGCACAGAGCCCGACGCGGGGCCCGAACCCACGAACCGCGAGATCATGACCTAAGCGAAAGTCGGACGCCCAACCGACTAAGCCACCCAGGCGCCCCTTTTTTTAAATAGTTTAATGCTTTTTGAAAATGACAGAATTAAAGATGTGTATATGTATATGTTTATTTATTTGTATGTATATTTTCCACATATTTACAGTTTCTAGATATTTTCATCCTTTTCTATATATTAGTTCCTTGAAACTAAATGGCATCTATTAGTATGTCTCCTAATGCAAGTCTGTTGTTTGTGAATTCTTTTTGGTTTTGTTAATCTGAAATTTTATTTCATCATTGTTAATGAACACTTTCATTTTTTAATATAATTTTGGGTTGATGGCTTATCCTTTTTTTTTTTTTATCATTTTAGCACTTTTAGAAAAGTTGCTCTATTGTCTTCTGGTCTTGATCTTTGTTTCTAATAAGATATGGTCCTTCCTATTGCTATTCTGCTATTTGTAATGAGTCTTTAGACTTTGCAGCTTTAATATTTTTCAACTGGTGTTTGCTCATCACTACTTTATATATGCTGCACTTGTTTTTATTTGTTGCTATATTTGTCCGTGAGGTTTGAAGTTGGCTGAACTCCTTAATATAAAAAAGGAAAGGCTATTATTAATCAAATATGTATTGCAACTGATCACTCTTTTCTTTTTTGTTTCTAATTTCACTTCCATGTTAAACAAGACTGTCTCACGATTTATGAAGCTTATGTTTAAACTTGGGTTTCCTATATGTTCTTTGAATCAAAGAATGTCCAACAATGCAATTTCAGGTTCACTGAAATTTTCTTCTCCCATGCACAATCTATTAAGCTCACCCAGCTCATTTTATGAACCTTTTATATAATTCTATATTACATTTTGAATTTTTCACATTTTCATGATATTTCCATCTCTTCATATATTATCACCACATATTTAACTCCTTGAAAATATCCAAAAAGCAGCTTTATGTTTTACATTTTTCTTGTGTGAATTCTTATATTGAAGTATCGAGGTGTTTATTACTATATATTACTTTTTCTTTTGACATGTACGTATTTGCCTCTGCACATTTAGTAATGCTGTATTGTAAGCTGGACATTGCATACAATAGTTGTAGGGCATCTGGATAATGCCAAATTTGTTAAAACGTGTTGAATTTTGTTTTGACAGATAAATTGCTGGTGTATAATTTTGGCCCTGTCAGACTTGGATTCATTTGTTGTTAATGCATATCTGTTTTATTTTTAAACTTAGTCCTATGGCTCAGCCCTTACTCTTGGATGTGGTCCTTAGTAAAAAATAAGGACTTGGGGTGCCTGGGTGGCTTGGACGTTTAAGCATCCAACTTTGGCTTAGGTCATGATCTCATGGTTCATGAGTTTGAGTCCCACATTGGGTTCTCTGCTATCATCCCTGGGCCCACTTTGTATCCTCTGTTGCCCTCTCTCACTGACCCTTCCCTGCTTGCTCTCGCTCTGTCCCTAGAAAATAAATAAACAAACAAACAAAAATGGTCTCTTACGGGTCTCAACTGATGGCCAGTCTGCTGAATAATTACTTTGTACTCTGGTGAACTGTAACTCCAGTGTCTTCCAGCTCTGCTGGACTCTCCATATTCAGTCTTCTGCCCCACAGGGCCCATTCTCTTCTAGGAATCAAAGATCTTTGCCCTTTGCTTTTTCAGCCTATCCATTGGCCAAGGAAGAATTAAACTCATGTGCACTTACAGCTAACCTTCCCCTCAACAGTTCCTCTTTCTCAGGTATTTTATCCTACAAATTCCAGCTGCTTCAATATCTTGCAAATCTGGACTCTGTCTTCTTAGTTAAGCAAGACTTTCATTCGGGTTTGGTTCCATTTCCCAGCTGTCAGTGAAGAAGTGTGGGTCAATTATTGGGCAATCTTAAGGCTCACATCATTTGTTTTTCTTTCTTCAGGGATCACTGTCCTAAACTGCCTCTTATCCAATGCCTGAAAATAGTGACTCATGTGTTTTGTACAATTTTATAGGTGTTTTTGTTAGAATGTCAAGTTTTGTACTAGTTACTCTTTGAAAGCAGAAATAACATTTTACCTATTCTTAAGATAAGAAAATGTAAATTAAGAAAAGCTAAGTTATTGGCTTATGGTGACAAAATAAGTGATAAACAGAAATGGGTTTTAACTCAGGTACTCATTTTATATCCAGAGTATTTCTACTACACTCCAGCTGCTTTGCAAATGAATAGCCCCAGAGAAATGTAGATTGGGGTAGGTTTTCTGATTCAGGGGTTTACAGTTCATGTAATAATAAAATTGCAAACACTTTGTATAAAGTAGTGTGAATTTTCTAACACTGCTTTTCTGTAGATATTAAATGCATACAAAGCAACAATAACAACAATAGTGACCATCTACTGGCTTAATATTTTGTAAAAAGGACGTATAATCACCAAAATACTGTAAACAAACATATCATTTCACAATAAAGAAGAATTTTAACAAATGAATGAATTTTGTGTTTTATAAGTCTCGGTGTATTTTACTGTGTTATCTTTTGACCTTAAAGTGGACTAAACTTCAAAATGGACCAAAGCTTATCTGAACGTAGATGCTTGGAAATAACTGATAGTACATCTTATTTTAAAAAAATTTACAGCATTTTTTTTGTGTCGGACAGCATTCTCAGTACTTACAGTTCTCACTCCATACAAACATCATAACTACATTGTGAATCAGGTCCTATTACATTCTCACTTTATAGACGATGTATGTGATGCATGAAAAAAATGAAATATTTTGCACAAGATCACCCAGTTAATAAGTAGCACAGTTAAACTGCCACTCAGAATCAGGACCTTAAACTTTGCTCCTTTTGAAATGGGAATCAGAAGGAGAAAATTGACATAAGCTCTGAAGTCGTTTTTCCAAATCAATATTTGAATGGTGTACATTATCCATATATTACAGTGTTTATTTTTTTATTTAAAAAATTTTTAGGGTTGCCTGGGTGGCTTAGTCGGTTGAGCGTCCGACTTTCGCTTAGGTCATGATCTCGCGGTTCGTGGGTTCGAGCCCCGCGTCGGGCTCTGTGCTGACTGCCAGCTCAGAGCCTGGAGCCTGTTTCAGTCTGTGACCCCCCTCTCTCTCTGACCCTCCCCTGCTCACGCTGTCTCTCTCTCTCTCCTCGAAATAAATAAAATTTAAAAAAATTTAAAAAATTAAAAAAAATTTTATACTACTATACAAAAGATATATTTTCGTTTTTCAATTCTTGAAATATTATCTACATAAAATAATAATGTACCATAGGATGGAAAGGGAGTATTTTCCCCTAGTTCTACATTTCTAGTTATAAATGAAGGTTAATATTTGAGATAGATAGAAGAGTATTTCATTAAAGTAGATAATGCTCACTGAAAACTGATGTAATTCAGATGGTTAAAAATTCAGTTAAGATGAGGCTAAAAATGTAGCTCTTTTAAAAACCTTAATATAAATAAATTTATGATGTAAAGAAGCATTTAAAAGAGCTCCTTGAAATGAAGGAAGTCATGCATCAAAGAGAATGATGAGGCAGTGCTCAGATAGAAGTAGAGAAAAGTGATTCAATGTAGTAGCTTCTGAGCATGAAGGAAAGAAATAATGTTACCCTTCCAGTTTTTCAGTGATAAGAGAATTAAGTGTATTTTCTAATAAAAATACACTTATTAATAAATATTCAATGATTTAAGTAAACAATTACAAAATAATAAAGCACATGTTGCAGTTTATTATTGAAAATTAGACACATTAAAGTAGGAGAAAAGAATACTTTCCAAAGAGGTGTATCAGAATATCTAAATGTTTTATGTCTGATTCATATTTCTAATCTTTTAGGAAAAAGACATTTAGATGATCTAAGTAAATTTAAACAGATGGAAATAACTGATTTGCTCAGATTTTGTTGGGAAAACTTCTATTTGCTTGGAATCTAAATAAGTAGGAAGTAAAATATAATGGTAGTATTTTGCTGTAGCTTATTTTATGTGAAAAACAAAATAAAATATTAAGCTTGCAGATATCGAGATTTTTTTCCTTTTAAGTTCCCATTACGTGAGAAGCATTGGCAAAATAAATTCAATATATGGAAGTTTATCTTCCAAATATATTAATAGCTCAGGCTTTAATAAAATCTCCATAGCAGACTGTGTCATGCTTGAATTTTACCCTCTGAATAAAACGTGCGTTTCAACTGCACTGTGTAACTCCTTTGAGATGCTAGCCTTTACCTTCAGAACCTAGCCTTTCAGAACTGAGCCTCGCCTTTTTCAATCAGGAAGGAGGCTTAATTGGATCAACATGCATTATGTTATGTGATTGACTTCATTTAACTGCCCTTTCATATGGTGAACTGAAATCTACCAATTCTATGCAACAGTCTGCCCATAAAATCACCAGAAGCTAATAATCAATCACATACATTGACTGTCAGGTGTATCTCGTTTTGCTGTTCTTGGGAAATTCACATTCACGGACTCTAATTCCCAGTCTAGCAATATAGCCAGTGGAAACAATTGTCTGAACTGGTCCATAGAAGTGGAAACTAATTTGGAACAAATACATATCTAGAAAAGACAGTCTCATGGATCTCTTTCAAGCTCTATTTTCTCAGTTCCTTTGCCAGTTCGTTGACCTCTGCTCATGAATTAAAGGAAGAACATTGAACTTGGCATTTGGTCTCAGGCACTTTTGTTTTTTAACTTCACATTCCCAACTTAAGAAATCTCATCAATCACCATGGTTTCAATTACTGTGAATATATTAACAAATCCCAAATGCATATATCTACCCTAAAATTCCACTCTGAGCTTCAGACTCTTATATAGAAGTGTCCACTAAATATCTTTACTTAGATGGCACTAAACATCTTTACTTAGATGGCTCAAAAATATCCTACTCTCAATCTGTCTGAATAAAGTCCAGAAATATTAATATAAGCATATTCCACATATTACTCTAACTCTTCCATCTTGTAGTTCTAAAGAAGAATCTGAATCAGGTTGCTTCTGTCTTAAGACTTCTTTCAGTCTAATTAAAATAAAGAGAGCAAGAAAAAGAAGGAAGCAAAGTTAGGCTAAAGATTGTTTTGCATTGTTTAACAGAAAACCTAACCAGAGAAAAAGAATTTGGTATAAGATTAGGGAATGGTGGAGACAGAAGAGATAGAAGAGACAAAAACCCATGAACCATTTTGGGAGAAAATTTTGTTTAGAAGTCAACAGTGAGTTTGGGAAACTTTTGGGAATATTGGCAACTATTTCTGGAAAGGATTTTGTAAGTGGCAGAAATCTGGATAAGGAGACTTTTACATGTTTCCCCAGATGTTACTACAGTGCTTCTTCTCACATTAAAGGTTGAAATTTTTGCCATTATTTATTTTTTGAAACAATGTTCTCTCTTCAAATCCATAGTCTATATAGAGATGAAGACTTTCTATCTGAATCACGTGCTTTATTAGTTAGAATCCGTTTTAAATTCAGATAAAAGTAAACCCAAAAGAACAATATCTAAGACAGATAAAAATTTAACTTTCTGTGAAAAAGAAATCTAGAGTTACATGGTCCCAAACCGGTGTCAAAGTTCTTGATTTATCAAGAATTCAGGCTTCCCCTACTACCATACTAGCACTAGCTGGAACTTCAGTCACAATGGCCTCATTTTATACAACCAGATGGGATAAAGCTGGGATGCCTCTTCCTTTTTAACTTGCTCTACTATTCAACCCTTGGGATGTCACCTCATTGACCAAAAGGTAGTCACATGGCTACATCTGATCCAAGTAAAATTGAAGAATCTAGTCTTTATTCTAACAGGCAAAATGCTCAACTAAGAATGGAGATTCAGTTAATTGGCAAAGAGAAGAACAAATCTTTAGTAGATAATAGCTGTTTCCGCTAAATATGCACAAACCTGAATTCAACATCTCTCTTCTCCTTAAGCCAGTTTTTCTATCAGGGTTTCCTATCTTGAAAAAAATTACTCAACTGCTCAAGATCCTGGAGTTATCATTGGATAACTTTGTGTTATCCATCTCCACCTCTAAATCCAATTAAACAGCAGGGCTTGCTCAATCTCTCTATTTTTTGTCTTTACTACAACTATCTTAGTCTGGGCCATAATTTCTTCCTCTCCCATTTGGATTTGGAACATAAGCCTTTTAAATGAATTCTCTGTGTGTGGTTTTTACATTTCTCTCTCCCACCACCTAACTCCATTGCACATAGCACCCGGTACCTTTGTGTAAAGCAAGCTGGTCATTTTACTCCCCACACAAAATCACTCAATGATAACAACCCATTGTTAGGTTAGAGATCCAAATCTACAAAATATATACTATATGGTATATAGCCTTGCATATTATGAAACCCACCGAATTGTTACCTACTGCTGTGTATCCTTTGAAGCATGCATAATTTCTATTTCTTTTTCCTGGTCTACCATACTTGCAAGGCTTTATTTAGTACAATATTGACTACAAACAGTAAGAGAAGAAATCCTGACCTTGTTTCCAAAACTAGGTGGAAAATATTCAGTTTTCATACCTCATTAAGTATGAGGTTAGCTACAGTTTTTATTTTTTGTAGATGATCACTATATTAAGGAAGTTCCCATGTATGTATAGCCAACTGAAGATTTTTATCATGAGTGGACTTTTTCTCTTGTCAAATTCTTTTTATATTTACACGGATGTAGATTATCTTATGAATATTCTCCTCTAACTAATTACTTAGGTAAATTACATTAAATTGTTTTCCAAATTTCAAGCTAGCATTGCATCCCAGAATAAACTCAATTTAGTCATGATGTGTTTCATTAAATATGTTCTGGATCAATTTCCTCATACGCTGTTGAGTATTTTTGCATCTATCTTCATGAAGGATATTGTTTTATTGATTTCTTTTCTTGTAATGCCCTTTACTGGTTTTGGTGTTAAGGTAATTAATACTAGTCTCATAAAGTTGGAAAGGGTTGCTCTTCTTATTTTATGGAAAAGATTATATAGAGTTGGCATTATTTCTTCCTTAAATGCTTTGTGGAATTTTCTAATAAAGCCATCTCTGTCAAAAGTTTTATTGTTTAATAGATTCATTTTTTAATGTTTATTTATTTTTGAGAGAAAGACAAGAGCATGAGTAGGGGAAGGGCAGAGAGAGAGAGAGACACACACACACAGAATCCAAAGCAGGCTCCAGGCTCTGAGCTGTCAGCACAGAGCCTGACGTGGAGCTTGAACTCACGGATTGTGAGATCATGACCTGAGCCAAAGTCAGATGCTTAACTGACTGAGCCAGCCAGGGGTCCTGTTTAATATTTTTAATATGAATTTAATTAGTTTAACTGATAACTACCTGTTTAGGTTATCTATTTCTCTTTGAGCAGTTGTGGTACTCAAGTATTTAATCACTAACTATTTAGTCATTTGTTATTCAAGCATTGTTACCTTTCATCTAAGCTGTCAAATTACCGGGCATAAAGTAGTTCATTGTATTCCATCATTAACCTTTAATGCCTATCTATAGTGTTCTGTAAAGATGTCTTTTATTCTGGATATTGGTTATAAGTGTCTTCTTTCCTTTTTTTTCCCTGGTCTGCCTAACTATAGGTTAATAAGTCATGGGATGAAAGGTACAGCATAGGGGATATAGTCGGTGGTATTGAAAGTGTGGTATGGTGACCAGTGGTAGCTACACTTGTGGCGAGCATAGTATAACATACAAACTTGCCAAATTAAAAAAAAAAAAATTTGGGGTGCTTGGGTGGCTCAGTCTGTTGAGCGTCCGACTTCAGCTTAGGTTGTGATAGCGCAGTTTGTGAGTTTGAGCCCCATATCGGGCCATCTGCTGTCAATGCAGAGCCTGCTTCAGATTCTGTGTCCCCCTCTCTCTCTGCCCCTCCCCAGCTCGCACTCTTTCTCTACTCCTACTACTTTTCTCTACTTCTACTTTTTTCCCTCTTACTTCTTTCCACTACTTTGAGCAGCATTCCACAAATTTTTATGGTGCATTATATTTGTTTAGTTCAAAATACTTTGTGTTCTTTTGTGATTTCTTCTTTTGAATATGGATCTCAACAGAAATGTGGGGCTTTAAAATTTTCAAATATTTAAAGACTTTCTAGCTTTTTCGGGAGGGGTTCAATTATAGTTTAATTCCTTTATAATTAGAGAACATATTTTTAATGATTTCTATTTTTATATTTGATAATTTGTTGTTTTTTTTTTTGAAAATAGAGTATCTTAGAAAATTGTCCTTGTGCATTTGAAAAGAATGTGTATTCTATTGTTGCTAATGGGACATTCTGTAAATATTAGTTGTGTCATGTAAGTTAATAACATCGTTCAGTAATTCTATACCCTTGCTGATTTTCTGTCTACTTGTTCTATTAATTACAGAAAATAAATGTTGAAGTCTCCAAGTGTAATTATGAATTTGCCTATTACTCCGTTCCAATCCATCATTTTTTGTTTCATTTACTTTAAAGCTCTGTTATTAAGTGCATACATATTAGCATTGTTATATCATCTTCTCTTAAGTAATGTTCATTTTCATCTCATAAAATAGTACTTGCTGTGAAAATCTGCCTTTTCTCATTAATATAGTCTTTCTGATTATCTTTTAATTAATGTGTGCATATTGTATCCTTTACAGACTTTTACTGTTATCCTATCTATATTACGTACTAAAGTACAGCATGTAGTTAGTTCCTTTGTACTAAATACGACAGCCTATGTCTTTGAGTTGGTATTTTTAAGTCATTAGCTTTATATAAAATTCCTCATATTGTTAAATTTATATCTATCATTTTTTAAATCCTGGGCTCTTCTGTTATTTTAAAAAATTTCCTGTTTCTTGTATCCTGTCTGCTTTTGCATTATTGGAACATTTTTAGTATTCCATTTAAAATTTGTCTACTATATATTTTTTTCAGCCTTTTCTCTCTGTGTTATTTTTGGTGGTTGCTTTAGGGTTTATAATACACATAGTTAACTTCAGTCTATTTAGAATGATCATTTTCCTTTATATAAGGTGTCATATATTTTTTTCTGGATGCTTTCAAGGTATTAACGTTGATGATGATGTATCTGGATGAGGATTTCTCTTTTTTTTAATGCTTATTTATTTTGGGGATAGAGAAAGCATGTACACACGTGAGAGCAAGGGAGGAGAAGAGAAAGAGTGAGACAGAGGATCCCAAGGGGGCTCTACTCTGACAGCACAAGGCCTGATATGGGGCTTGAACGCACGAACCGAGAGATTATGACCTGAGCTGAAGTTTGACACTTAACCGACTGAGCCCCCAGGTGCCCAGGTTTTCACTGATATCGTCATATTTGAGATTTGCTGAGCTTCAACTCTCAGAAGCTTCAGTTATTTCCTCAAGTGATTTTTTTGGACTCATCTCTATCCCTTCCTCTTCTAGGCTTCCAGTGATACAAATATGACACATTTTGATATTATTGCATAAATCTCTGACATTTCTTTCTTGTTCTTTCTGTTCTTCAGATGGCATACTTTCTGTAAATCTGTGTTCAAATTAGCAGACTTATTTTTCTCTTATTTCCATTTTGTTAAGCATCCAGTGAATTTTTTTTTCCAATATTGCTTCTTCAGTTCTATTTATTTCCTATAAGTTTCTTTTTCCCTGTCAAAATTTCTATTTTTTCTGATCAATGGAAACAGAGTTGAACTTTACTTTATAGAGCATGTTTATAACGGCGGCTTTAAATTCATTGGTCCCTGCCAAGGCAGGGAAGAAAATTCAAAGTCCTGCCTAACTGCTGAGTTTAGCCTCTAGTCCCGGCCAAACAGGACGCCTGGCCAGACAGCCTGGGCAGCTGCATAGCTCATTCTACAGCCTCAGTTGCAGCCTCACCCAAGCAGATCCCAGCCAGAGTCCCTACCACCTGCAGATCCAAATCTGTGGCTCCAACTGGCCAGAGAGCTTAGTTGGCAGTTCTGCCTGATTCAAGTCCCCAGCCTATGGGCCATACTAGCCCCGGAGGCTGTTCTACAGCACTGCTTCAGCACAGAAGCACTTTTGGGCGGGCCCACCCAACCGCTGAGAATAGCTTCCAGTCCCGCTGGACCCGGAGACCTGCCCAGAGAATCTAGGCAGCCAATAAACACATTTTACCGCCCCACATGTTCAGCGAGAAAACCCAGCAGCCATGATCAAGGGGTCAGAATAGCCTCTGGCCTCAGTCAGAAGGCGACAGCGCCTCTGGTAGCCTTGGATACCAGCCTACAACCCTACACAGCAGCGACGCCCCGCCTA
The DNA here is from genome assembly GCF_003009895.1 of Hyaena hyaena. Classification (NCBI taxonomy): domain Eukaryota; kingdom Metazoa; phylum Chordata; class Mammalia; order Carnivora; family Hyaenidae; genus Hyaena; species Hyaena hyaena. The sequence continues at coordinate 1,155,037 of NW_024081088.1, read as the reverse complement.
CCGCCTCCCCCCAACTCTTGGCTTGCGGCCTCATTCAAGCAGAAAGCCTACCCAGTGACTCCTGCCCATCACTCAACAACAGAGCCTGCACAGCGACCCCACCCGACTGCGAAGCAAGGCCTTTAACCCCAGGAACTGTAGGGTGATTGCTGGAAGGCCCTTCTGACCAGGAAGTTCAGCCAATGACCTTGCCCAAGTGCAGAGCACAGCCAGTGGCACATCTGATCATGAAACCCAGCTGCAGCCCTAACTTCGGGGCGCAGTGTGCAGTCCTGGCCCAACCCTGAGGCACGGCCCAAGGTCCCATCCTGTCGTAAAACCCGATGTGGAGCCCCTCCGGAACATGGGATCTGGCCAGGAGCACCATTACGTGGGGAGCACAGTGCGAGACTCCACTCCAACCAAGGTGACTGCAGATCTCCGACCATCCCCCCGACAAATCATGGAGTGCAACCGGTGGTACCGCCCTCCCAGGTAACAGCCTGGCAGCTTGCCAGGCCACAGGCCGTTGCAGAAGGTAGCTGGTGGCCCCACCTGCCTGCAAAAACAGCCAGCAACCTCACCCTATGTGGGAACCCACTCTGTGGCTCTGCTTAAAAGCAGAGACCAGGGGCACCTGGGTGGCCCAGTGGGGGTAAGGTCTGACTTCAGCTCAGGTCATGATCTCACAGTTTGTGGATGCTGACAGTTCAGAGCCTGAAACTTGCTTCAGGTTTTGTCTCCCTCTCTCTCCGCCCCTCCCCCACTCATGCTCTGTCTCCTTCTCTCTCAAAAATAAATGGAACATAAAAAAAAAAACAAACAAACAAACCCAAAACGCTGATCCACCCAGCCAGGAGCACCTCACCACCTTGACCTCAAAGTACATGGTGGCCCTGCTTGACCATAATAACCCAATTATCAGACATACCCTACCATGGAGCCCAGCCAACGGCACCGCCAGGCTTCACAGGAAGTCCCCTAGCCAGGACCGAGGTACAAAGCCTCACCTGGCTACCGACAGACACAGCTGACCTGTCCAGAACCCCAACCTGAGTTAACTGGTAAGGGTCTGTCCCCGTGTCCCTGACAAAGCAATTCAAGCTGAACGCAGTTCAACTTGGACTCATGAATTTTGTTCTTTTTTGATAGAACGCACAGTAATTAGAACTGTTTCAGTTGTTCAATAAATTTGTTTCGCTTAATTGTTCTTTTTCTTTCATTCAATGCTCACATTCCCATTTCTGGATCGAGCAACCTACTCATAAGGTCATGCCTAATACTACTCGTAATGCTCAGCTTGTTAAGGGCCAACTAGCACTTTCTTTTTTGTTTTAATCTTGCTTTTACTTCTGTTAAGACAAGTTTTCAGCCACAGTTAAAAGATTAACAAAGATATAAACTAAGATGAAACTCTATTTAGTTTTAACTCATTACAATGAAAATAACTAAGATAATTATTTGTAGAACAAAATTAGAGGTTATTTTATAAGGTAGAAAAATGAGAATATATTTGATAAAAACTAATGCTTTGGGAATATCTGGAAAGTAACCAGATCTATTATTTATTCTTATTCTTATGTCATACTGTTCTGTGTATACCTCAGGTAGTAACTTTTATTATGCTGTTTTAATAATTTTTGTGCTTATTTCCAAAAATTCAGGGATATTTAGCACATTCCAAACTGATGATGAAATCTTTTCAACAAACATAATTTGTTTTCTGGTAAATTAAAAGAAGAACGCGGGGCACCTGGGTGGCTTAGTGGACTGAGCAAACAACTTTGGCTCGTCATGATCTCACGGTTCTCACGGTGGGTTCGAGACTGACCCACTTGGGGCTTTCTGCTGTCAGTGCAGAGCCTGTTTTGAATACTTTGTCCCCCCTCTCTCTCTGCCCCTTCCTGCTCATGCTCTGTCTCTCTCAAAAATGAATGAAACATTTTAAAAATAAACAAAAATATAAAAGATAAGTAAAAGAAGAGTCCATACTTTTTTTTTAATGCTTATTTATTTTTGAGAGAGTGAGACAAAGCAGGAATGGGGGAGGCGCGGAGAGAGAGGGAGACACAGAATCCCAAGACAGGCTCCAGGCTCTGAGCTGTCAGCACAGAATCCGATGTGGGGCTCAAACCCACGAACTGTGAGATCATGACTTGAGCTGAAATCAGACGCTTAACTGACTTAGCCACCCAGGCGCCCCAGAAGCACTCATACTTTTTTAAAGGACTCAATCGCTTGGTAAAATAGGTTGTTTTTCTTGTCATGACAGAACAAAACAGAGTCATTTCAGGAACTCTATCTTTATTAGAAGGAAGATACTTTATTGCATACGAAATGTCAGACATGATTTATTAAAAAAGAGTTTACATCTTTTAAAATGATGAATTTAGCATCATTCACCTAATGTCAGAGTTTCTAAAAACAAAAATATAGGCAACTAAACCCTGTATCTTGCCATCTATATTCTATATATGAGATCTTTACTGTTATTTTTCTTAGCTAAGTTTTAGTGACCAAATCAACATACCGGATCCTGCAAATATCTATTTAAGAGACTTTTAAAAAGTTTTTTTAGGGGAAAAAAGCCAACTCAGACTGAAGTTATTTTTTACAAGTGTTTCATAATTTTGGTTTCCTTGACACACTTTGCTCAACGAGTCCTTGGCTGACATATCTTTACAGATTATTTGTACCTAATACTAATATATTAAACTAATACAAATATAAACATTTCTGTCTCCAGGCATCTTTTAATCATGAACTTTTTCCTAGTTGTATTGTTAGACCACAGAATATGCACATGAAACAGAGACAAAACTGTTAGTAATTAAAAACTGTTAGTGTTTGAAGCTCTTTGTGAAATGAAAATATGGATGCTTTTTAGTAGACAGAAGAATAATAAAATTTGTTACTATGTGAACAACTCCTGGGATAAATAACATAACGTTAATCACAAAGTCTTAGGAAATTGTGTGTGTTGTAAATCAGGGCTTACAAAATATCAGAACTAATATGGTAAGGAGAAAGAATAGATTGCCGAGTCTCTTGGTGATTTAAAAGTTAGAGGACTCGAAGAGCCAAAACTATCAAGAATGAAGCTAGGCACAACACATTCCTCATCCCTTGACTTCTAAGTATAGTACAAAGCTATGGTAATCCCAACAGTAGGGCACTGGCATAACAGACATATAGATCAATGGAACAGATAGAGGGCCCAAAAATAAATCCTCACATGTATGGTCAATAAATTTATGAAAAGAAATCAAGAATATGCAGTTTCTTCAATTAATGATGTTGGGAATATTGGACCGCCACATGCAAAAGAATGAAACTGGACCCCTGGCTTACACCCCAAATAAAATCAAACTCAAAATGGATTAAAGAATTGACCGTAAGACCTGAAACTGCAAAATTCCTAGAGGAAAACATAAGCAGTAATCTCCTTGACAAACTCTTGGTGGTTACCAAAAGTGCCGGACGAGAATAGAGAAAATGGGTGAAGGGGGTCAAAGGTGCAGACTTCTAATTATAAAACAAGTAAGTCATGGGGTTAAAATGTACATCATGGTGACTGTGGTTAATAATACTGTATTGCATATTTAGAAGTTGCTTAAAAATCTTCATTACAAGAAAAAAAGTTATACCTGTATGGTGATGGATGTGAACAAGGCTTAATGTAGTTGATTAGTTTGCAATATACTAGACAAATATTGAATCATCGTGTTGTACACCTAAACTAATGTAATGTTATATATCAGTTATATCCCAATTAAAAAAAAAAATAAAAGGTAGAGGAGAAGACAGCGACTGTAGAGGAGGTAATACAAAATGTGTTTTTTCATCTTGTATGTGGTGATTTCCAAAATTTCCTTCCCAACGAAACTTCTTAGGGTTCCATTTGGGACACTGCATCAGTAAGCAGCCAATCTGCTGAATAAAATCATTTTCGATGGCAAAGATACCACAAGTAATATGAGACTGGAAGATCAAATAGTCACTGTCAGTAAATGGACAAAAATTGCTTTGTTTGTAAATAATTATGGATTTCTGAAAACATGATATACATTTTAATTATCTTTTACCCTATAACGTCTATTTTTTAGAATGGTCTTTGTGCAATGTTATCCCCAGTTAAATTAAAATTATTTGTTGAATTTTCATATACATACTAAAACACAAATTGCAAGTGAATGGTTCACTACATTTCCACTAAGTGGATACATTTATATAAACGTGTAACCACGGAGATCAAGAAATAAAACAATCCCAACACCACAGAAACACCAATTAATCTTCTAACCAAAGTTGCCTATCAACAAAATTAATCACTCTCTTGCTTATCCTAACTTCCGACATTCTTTTGCCTCCTCTGAAACCTTATATAATTTGGATCCACATATTGTGTACAGTTTGTATCTGACATGTTTGGTTAAATAAAAAATGTTTTTATGATTCGTTCATATTGGTGAATGCAGTTGTAGTTTGTTTAGATTTGTTTGTGTGTAGTACACCATAGCTTAAATTTATTGCTTTTATGCATTCTACTGTTACTAGATTATCAGGACTGTTTATATTTTTATGAAAATAGTTGTTGAACTGCTATAAACAGTGCACTGTGGATAAGTTTCTTTTAGATATGTGTATTCAGAAGCGGAATTACTGTATTAATGAATATGCACTAGTTTTAATAAATACTACTAAATGATATTCCAATGACATTGAAAGGTGGGCAAAAAGTCTTTAGATAGAAAACACAGAGATTAGCATAAAGGTAAAAAGTGTTAAATTTAGCTACAGTAAATTTAAGACCTTCTGCTATCAAATGATATTGAAGAAGATGGAGGAGGAAGAAGAGGAAAGAAGGAGAAAGAGAAAATCACAAGTGTTGGGAGAAGATACCTGGAATGTATATAACCAATTAGTGATTGGAACTCACAAGTCAGTATTTTAAAAAAACAGCACAATAGATGAGTGGGCAACATATTTTAAAAAAAAAAAAACCTAGAGAAGAATCGATATTCAAATTGTCCATAGGAATCTGCAAATTAGCCAGATCTACTGAACATTAGCCAGAATGGTTAAAATTAAAGACTGGTAGTACCAAGTTTTGTATAAAATATAAAGCAATGGAAACATATAACCTTACACATTGGTAAAACAGGTCTATTTTTTGGAACTCTGGAAATTTGTCAAAAGCTTGTGGCAACTCAGAAACCGCTTATAAAAATAACAACAGCTGGATCTCAAAAGAACAGCAAGCTGTGTGGCATTCTAATTTACCCTGGCTCCAACCCCGGAGCCCCAGTTCTGCAGCAGCCTTGAATATAACAGCCCACAATCCCATTACCAGTACTAAAGTGACCAGAATGGGTTTATTTGCAAAGAACCGTCCTTAGCCAATCTGTCTGATGACTGCCTGGAAACCCAGCTTGTCTTTATCTTACCTTAGACCTTGCTAGTGCCAAAACTTCTATCTGACATGAGTGGGGTGAGTCATTTATCAAAAAGAAAAAGCAACAGACAAATATTGTAGCCACTGTTGCCTGAAGCAATGGATAGCAGTTAGGGAAAACACTGACCTAAATGATTAGGAAGAAAGGCTGGAGGCATGAGATTCTTTGGGAAATAAGGATTTTGAAAAGTGTTGACATATTTCTGGGAGTCTAGAAGGCCATGCACACTGGAGCAGGATTGTGGATAGCTTCGGGAAAGACCTGAGAAGGCCTTGAGCTCTCTCTGGCCAACCTTGACACTCTGAAAGCAGAAGAAAGAAATGGTAAGGCAGAGATGTAAACTGCCTGACTGGGTGTTGAAGTGTGTTCCAAAGTCCACGTGGAGCTTCTCTGCAAAGACAGGGGCGATCTGTCTCCAGACATTTAAGGGTATCCTTATCCAATCATTCGTTGACCACTAAGCTAATGAACAGAGATTCCCGTGGGCACCGGAGACAAAGAATAAAGACTTAACAAAATTAGTTGAGAAAAGTTGCTGAACAAACAGCAGCAATGACAACAAGCAGCAACAGATAGCCCTGAGAAGGAGAGAGAATGATTTCCAGAGTTGCCACATTATGATAAGAAAATGTCCAATTTTCAAACAAAAAAGCAAACAACAACAACAACAAAAAACCCACAGAGGAAATTAGAGCCCATACATAGAGAAAACCAGCAGTCCCTAGAAACTGTACCAGAAGAAGCACAGATACTAGGTTTACTAAATAAATATTTTAAATAAGCTATTTTAAATATGTCTCAAGAATTAAACGGAAGCCATCTAAAGAACTGAAGGAAAGCGTGAGATCAGTGTATCCAAATAGAAAAATTAAGAAAACATAAAAATGATGTCGCAGAGTTTTTTTTTGTTTTTTTTTTTACCTCAATACCATGGGCATGTTGTCTCACTGCTCTGAAGAATGAAGAGATAGACACAAAATAAAATGAGCTGCAGGCATTATATAAGGGTATAAGATTAGAAAGGAATTATAGCAGGAAAGCTGTCTTCACAGAGAAGGGATATTCGAAAGTGAATGCCTGAGGGCTATAGGCAAGGGTCCTTATTTTATAAGGTTCTGGTCAGCCCTCCTCCTCTCCTTCCCTCTTATTCCTTCTCAAGTTCTACCCTTATTGGCTTGCTGGGGGCTGGGTTGTCCATTCCTGATTGGCTTGTTTCCATTGTATGAGGAGTGGTCTATGGCCATACTTAGGTCTTTTGATAAATTTCTAGAGGAAACCTGAGGGGGAGTAAGTAGGATCTGTTACATTCTTAAGAGGAATCTTATGCCTGAGGGGGCTTGCTGAGGTCAAACACTCCCAGCATGGTTCCAAAATAGGTGTTTTCCCCTCCCACGGACCTCAGGCCCTAATCTTTCCCTCTCTACCTGCTGAATCCTATCTTCTCCTATCATGATTACTTCTTAAAAAGAAACAAATAGAAATCCTGGAGTTCAAAAATGAAATAGCCACAATGAAAAATTTACAGGAAGCTTTCAGTAACAGACTTGAGAAGGTTGCAGAAAGAATCGATGAATTGGAAGTAGATCAGTTGAAATTAGATAGTCTTGGGAAACGGTAAAAAAGAAAAGAAAGAATAAAAATGAAAGGAGCCCGAGAGACCTGTGGGTGGCTGAGAGCAAGCATACTAACATACACACCAGAAGAACCCCAAACGAGGGAGAGACACAACAGGACAGTAAGAATAGTTGAAGAAATAATGGCCGCAAACTCCCAAATTGTCAGGAAATGTTCATCGACCGCTTCCCAGAAGCTCAGCCAACTCCAAATGGATACACTCAAAGAGAGTCATACCAAGAAACATTATAATCACACTTTTAAAGTCAAGACAGAGGATCTTGAAGGCAGCACAAGAGTAGTGATTCTTCCATTCAAGGGATCATCAGTAAGATCAGCAGCTGATTCTCTCAAAGTTCATAGAGGCCAAAATGGCAGTAGTAACCTACTCAAAGCCAAGAGAAAAATACTGTCAGATAAAGAATTCTCTATCTGATAAAACCACCCTTCAAAAATGAAGGAAAGAGACATCTGGGTGGCACTCAATTTATTAAGCATCCTACTTGGGTTCAGGTCATGAGTTTGAGCCCTACATCCGGCACTCTGCTGTCAGTGGAAAGCCCACTTCAGACCTCTCTCTCTCTGTCCCTCTTCCACTCACGCTCTTTAAATAAAGGAAAAATTAAACATTCCCAGCAGGCCCTTTCTAAAACTAATATAGTAAGCCCTTTAAGTTGAAAGGAAAGACAGTAGCTGGAATTCACATAACAGATATAAGTTTTGTTTTGTTTTGAGAGAGAGAGAGCACAAACTGGGTAAGGACAGAAGGAAAGGAAGAGAGAGAATCTTAAGCAGGCTCCACACCCAGCACAGAGCTCAATGTGAGGCTTGATCTCACCGCTGTGAGATCATGCCCTGAGTAGAAATCAAGAGTAGGCTACTCAACTGACTGAGCCACCCAGTCCACCCCCATATATATTCATTCTAATCATATGTGTGTAGGTATATGAATATGTATATGCATGCATTTATACAGTGCCACAACTCATAATTCAGAATAAGGCTTAAATATAATATTCAATTTTTCTGGTGTTTAAAATAAAATGTGTAGAAAAGAAATGTGGTGAGAATGACAAATGTAATTGAGTTTTTGAGTGATGAACATGCATTAATAGCACATTGTATCTTAAAGCATTATGTATGCTATCATTTCACAATATACATTGCAGTTACTCATATTTGGCACTTTTAATAAGATATTTAAAATATTTAAAGGATAAAATAAAATGTTAATGAAACTAATTACTTTTCTTCTAAAGAAAAGTGATGACTTCTTTTGTTTTTTCAATATCTTTTTAGTGTTTATTTATTTCAGAGAGAGAGAAAGAGAATGAGCAGGGAGGGTCAGAGAGAGAGAGGGGGAGACACAGAATCCAGAGCAGGTTCCAGGCTCTGAGCTTTCAGCACAGAGCCCCACACAGGGCTTGAACTCTCAGACCAGGAGATCATGACCTGAGCCAAAGTCTGACACTCAACTGACTGAGCCACACAGGTGCCCTGACTTGTTTTAGTTTTAAGGCTAGAGATAACAATATTCTACACCATAATTTGATGTTAAAGTTCAATTCTTAAAGGTGTCTCAGTCTGGACCACAGCAGACATAGTCATGCTATCAATTACCCATCCAACTCATATCCACTATTTATTCTCTGTGTTGCTTGGCTTCCTAGCAGTTTTTGATAGGGTTGACAACTCCTTTCTTAAAATACTTTTAGTCACTGATTTCTAAATTCCTCACTATCTGTACTACCTCCTTGTCACGTCCATTTTTCCTCTTCTTGCCCCTTCTAGGACAACATGTAATGCCAAATATTCTCCCTAATTAAGTTCACTTGGTCCAGACGGGAAGCTTTTCAAGACACTATTAATTATAGTCATAAAAAAAACCCAAAGAATACAATGTATATAATTTTCCAAAGCAAGGACCATGTTGTTTTAATAAACTGAAATACCTTTTAAGCACTTCTCAAATAGAATAGAACATCCATACCAATGCAAACAACTCTAACCAACCTTGTAAATAAATATACTCCAAGGATTAATAAGAGAATGAAAGCTTAAATGTTAGAGCAATGCCTCTGCTATAGTTTCAGTAAATCAATAACAAAATTATATTTCAGGTATTTTAGAGCTGCTGCAGGATTAATTGCTTTTCATTTAGTTTAAAACAGCTGGGTTTAAATATATTCCATTACTTTTATTTTTTTGACAATGACTATAATGTGAGAATGTACCCTCCATCCATGTCATTGTTCTATAGACTAAGTAATGTCCCTTTCAGAGGATTACTTATATATTTGTGACGAAACTGCCATCATAAATTTTATTTCAACTCAAAACTTTTCTTATTTTTTCTCAATAGGATAATATTTTTCCTATTTGCCTGACATGAGAGAAAATAAGACCCAAACACATGGAGGAAATACAGGTGAGTAACAAAAATCCAGCTTTCATTTCAATTGTTGAAAAATGCAAGGTATTTTACAAGAAAATGAATTGACAAAGCTTCTTATTACCTTTTTTATTTTGGTTTACTGAGAGGAAAGGAAAGGAGGGATCATGTTAATAAATGCGTATTTTAAAGGAATTAGGGGGAAATTTGAGGCCCGTAAATATTTCCTAGGTCCCTCAGCAAAAGCTTACAGTATTTTTACAATTTCTCCATTGAAATATTCAAAGGGATATTGCACAGTCACTTCCTCACCTTTTAAAGATGGTGGGTTGGGAGGTAATTACCAATAGACAATTAGCCCTAAGTGAACATTTCCAAGTGTATAATTAGTTAAGAGGGCAATTTCCATTCCATTTGGGTGAATTTAGATAGCTGAATCTTGCTGGAAGAAAAAGATTTATTTTTCTAAAAACAACTACTTAACAGCAGGCATGCCAGTCACTTTTTATATGTGTAGCTTACAATTCTTAACGCAAGCTTTGAAAGGAAGCATTCTTACATGAACAGCAAGTTCACAGCAAGAAAATTCCCACTAAAAGCAGGTGAACATTGTTTAGATATGTATTTGAGAGTACATTCTGGAATTCTGAAAGAACACTATAGACATGATTTTCATAAAGGAATACACTAATTTAATATAAGAGGCCAGATCAAAATGCATACACTCAAACTATAGGCTGATATATCTATCCTCACACACATTATGATAAAATGAGACATAAATAAAATATATGCCTTCTTCCTTTGAAATGTATGTTGTATAATGAGGGAGAGAGAAAGAAAATAGGCTTTTTCAACAGAATGTGCTCTATTGACTATTGCAGCAGTTAAATGCATTTAAGCTGCTAGTAACAATGATCAGAAACAAGAGTGAATTTTATTTTCTCTCAGTTAAATCTAAGGATGCAAAGGTGTACAATTCAGGGCTGGTATGTTGACACAAGACTTTTATGTGTTTTTCTTCTGACCTTGGGCAAATGGCTTTCATTATATGAGTCACCTTGTAGTGCAAGATAGCATTAGGAGCATTAACCATCTGTATTAGGAAGGAAGAAAGAAATGAAGAGCAGGAAGATAGAAAGAGATGTGCCCTTTTCTTTCCCCTTTTTAATGAACTTCTCCAGAAATCCCATTCAACAATTTCTTCTTACATCACTGGCCAGATATATTCTCATAGCTATACCCAGCTACAGAAAGAGTGGGGAATCAGTCTTTGAGCTTCAACATTTCTTCTCTAATAGCTTCAGAATATTTTTGCATGAGAAAAAAGTGAGAATGGGTATTGAATTGGCAAAACTTAATGATGACAGCAAACTGCAAACCAGCAGTTTTCTGGCACAATAGAAATGAAGTAAGTATGTAAAGCTCTTTATTTAGCTATTGATTCATTTCTTACTGTATCCTTTCAAAAATACTTATTCATTATCAAATATACACCAAGTACTATGTTAGAATGGATATTCCTTCTGGGAATGCATTGTACAGAGGTAAACAAATAAACAGAGAACTACAGTAAAATGTAGAATTATGTCTAATAGTATAGAGAAGCACAGATAGCTGAATTCTTTCATCAGTTCATCATTACAAACTATCTAGTAATTGCTGAAAAAACAAAGTATTGAGTTTTATTATGTGCTGGTCATATTCTGTAAGTGAGATAGAGCCCTTGCTTTTGTGACTCATATAAGCTAAGTGTCAAGTTTTCCCCTTTCTGTATTCTTTATTTTGAATTTTGATTAAGTTTCATCTCAAACCAAACCAATTATAACAGAATCTCTTGTGTAACAGCCAGACATAGATTTTTTTTTTTAATTCCCCAGGAAATTCTAATTAGCAACCAAGATTGACATCTACTTATCTAGAACAGTAATTCCCAACCAGGGTCAATTTTTCTCCCCAGGGACATTTGGCAGTATGTGGCAACTTATTTGACTGTCACAACTGGGGTGGAGGGGAGTGCTACCAGCATCTAGTAGTTAAAGGCCAGGGATAATGATATATATCTTATAATACTTGAGATAGCTACCCCTCCGCTGTCGCTAAGAATCATCTTAAGAATCTCTACAGATCAAGGTTAAAATGTCAATAGTGCTGAAACTGAAAATCACTAGTTTATTTGTGTAAATGCTTGTTTATTTATTTTGAGAGAGAGAGAGAGAGGAGGAGGCAAAGAGAGAGAATCCCAATGAGGCTCCACAGTGTTAGTGCAGAACCCATCCCATGAATTACGAGACCATAACTTGAGCCGAGATCAAGAGTCGGAGGTCCAACCAACAGAGCCACCCAGATGCACTGAAAATCACCAGTTTAGAAGCTCAAACCAGCAGGTGACCTGGCAACTGTAAAATAGGGCATCTGTTGTCAAGTAGGGGAAATACTAGATGCCGGGCATTTAGGAGTGCATCATCCCAAAGGGCTTTTTGGAAGGAGTAAAATCTAGTTGATAGGAATTAACCATGATAATGTGTGAGGAGGAGCCCAGCAAAGAGGAGTTAAGTATTACAGGTCAGAGATCAGTGCATCTTGCAGGCTCAAAGGTGGAAAAGTAGCAAGGCACAATGCCATAGAAAAAGGAGTTACTTCATTTGAAAGAGTCGGAGTTAAGTTATAGGATGGTGGCTCTGGAGGGCACAGCAGCTTGAATTAACAATGTTGCCATACTTTTCTTAAACTTACAATCCAGAAATCCTTTTGATCTGATTATTGAGTCAAAATGGAACCATTGGGATGAACACTTTATCAAGAGATTTTCCATTGGCGTAAAGAACAATGGGAGTCTAGATAGATTTGTGGCTTGATTTTGAAAAGTATCATGTGATGAGACTTACATTTGAGAAAAAATGTGCATGGGTGTAATGACAAATGAGTATACAGAGAGAAATGGAGGTGACAGGAAAGTAACAGGGTAACTAGGAATATTTCCATGTTAGCCCAGGAAAGAACCACTGAGAAACCAAGCCAGTCAAGCATTATAAGGTGAGGGCCTGATAAGGACACAGGAATTGGAAATTGGGAAGGTGTATATTTTAAAGTGTGAGGGTTTTTTTTCATTTTATTTATTTGTTTGTTTATATTCTCAAGTGAGTTAACACAGTCTTGGCTTCAGGAGGAGAACCCAGTGATTTATCACTTACATATAAGAAATCGCTTTTCATCATTATTAGTCAAATACAGCTGTATTTGGAAATATTCAGGTGGCAGTTCACAATTTTGGATGTACAGCATCATCTAGGAAGCTTCTTCACAGTTCAGACGTTCAGGTTCAATCGAAACAGCAGACCATGAAGAAAGACAGGGGTAGGGCCAAGGAAATGTGATTTTTTTAACATAAGCTTTAGGTAGTTTAGAATAAAAGATTTGGGATGCAAAGACCTCAGCTTGAGAACCATGTCATGACTTGACTAATTCAAACACAGAAGACAAGATCAGAAAAAGATGACCAAAGGAGTATAACCCAATGTAAACTCTCTTATTGTCCTTGTTCATGTAAAAAAAAAATTGGTTAACATAGAAGATATAATTCAAGAAGATCTAAATTAGTACTCTAATATTCAAAGAAAAAATAGTCAAATCCATCAATACACAGGTTTTGTTTAATTTTGGTTGCAGTAAAAGGATAGTATGTATATTGAGTATTTTTATGTATACTATGCCATTTTTTGCAATGTAGAAATGAAATGAAGAGGCTATATTCATATTAGTTCATATTAAAAGCCACAAATCAGACACAATTCCTTGTTTAAAATAATGTATTTGGATTTTGAATATAAATGCATTTGAAGTAGCTTTTAAAAGCTAATGACATGAGACAGTTCATTTGTGCTTTGTTAATGTACAACACTAACGATGTCTGCAATTTTAAATGCATTAAACTGTGGTTGACTATTTCCCTGTGTATGCATTCCAGCTCTGAAATTTAATTGAAGCTCAATAATGTACTACATTTCTGTCTTTTTTTTTTCCATTACTCTATTATATATATCTAATGGGAAGGCAGATCAAAGTTGTATTTGAACATGACTCCTTGCTTTTGAAAGTAGAATTTTATTGTGTTTATTCTGGGAGAGACTTTCTAAATGGAATAACATTTAGAAAAAATCTCTAGGTTTCTATTATTAAGAATTGAGCCCTGTGAAAATCTCATTCAAAAGAAATAGAAAAACACTTCACATGTATGATTAGAAGCAAAGAGCAAGATGGATCCTAAAAATCAGTCATTCCCACCCCCTCATTTTTCAAATAAGTTTTTTTACAGATAAACTAAGCATCTCTCCAAGATGCTTATCCTGTTAGAGACAGAATGACAACTGTAATCCACGTCTTCTAAAAATCTTGTGACACAGATTATAAAACTTCTCCTAGGTTAGAAAGGAAGTAGTTAAAGTGTAGAGAAAAAAACGCAAATATCTACTTTCTTATTTAAAAAAAATATGCTAGGCGTGTTCACATCTGTGAGAATTTGTACCTTTCAGTTTGTTTAGACTGATTTTAGTGATCGGTGTATTGCTTCTCTGCATGGCTGTGGATCAAAAGTGACCATAAGAAATGCAGAGGGAGTAAGTGAAGCCACAGTCATTATTCTCTGAAGTTCATTATGCTTCAGTTGCAAAGACAGAGAGATGCCGTGTTCTGGTAGCTTCCCATGTGCCTACACTCTCTCTGCTCCACACCCAGCTCTTTCTCTGAACACTGGCCCTAATGACGAATACTGTCCCTGACATCTGATTAATTAGAGATTACAGAGCATTTGGGGATCAAATTTATATGCCAGAGTTTTTGATGGAGCCAGTGTAAGATGGACTTAAGCATTTAGTTTCAAACTGTATATGTTTGTGGGTTTTTTTTAAATTTCACATTAATATCTACTTTAGAAGACTTGCAGATGTCAGTGGTCCACTTGTTGCCAAATGAGGTAGAGTTGCCCTTCTGCTGTGTTTCTCAGCCAGAAAGATAAGGCTTTTTGACCTTTACATTATAAGGATATACCAGGGACAAGTTTAGCCTAACTCATCTTCCTAGCTGTTGTATCCTTTCTGATTCCCTTCTCTTCATCAAGTGCTAATCATGCCTGTCAGTCCTGAAGATCTAGGTTGCATTTTTCCCCTGTAAAAATGTGGTAGACTTCAGTATCAAAGAAAGGGAAATAGAGACACTTCTAACATTGGAGATGGCAGGTTGCTATTGTCTGCTAAAATCGGTCATCTAATTTTTTATTTATAGCTGGGAACATGGACACGCTACACCCGCCAGTGTCTCCTGCAGTTGATTATGGTTCTGTGACTAAGCTATCTCCAGTGGAATATGAGTATGATGGGTACGTGCCATCTCTGGTGCAAGGTCAGAGCAGGAGTATGCCTCCCCCTTACACTCCTTCAACTTCCCTGGCTGGAATGGAAACTACCACAGCATCCTTTGACACCACGATTGAGGGAACACCCCCAGAGTTTGCATAGGTTTCTGAACGACACTGTGATGGCCACCCTCCGCAAACACTCGACTCAGACTTTTATAGAAAGTGTAATGAATTTCTTTTTTTTTTTTAAGTTTTGTTAGCTCCCACATCAAGGATCCAGAAAACGAGCAAAAATAAACCACAAGATAGGAATGAAGTAATGAAATAAAGAACATAATTAAGAAAACTGAGGAGAAAAAAAAATTGAGTAAAATTAATGAAACAACTGGTTCTTGAAAATTAAAAAAAAGACACAAATTATCGCTATCAAGGTAAAAAATCCCGGGTCTCACTAAAACCTTGCAAATATCGAACAGGTGTTTGCTATGACAAAGTACACACATAAATTTGACAACTGAGATGAAATGGAACAATTCCTTGAAAAGTACAAGCTAACATAACTCACTGTAAACTGCAAAAAAAAAAAAAAAAATGAAATCAGGCGCCTGGGTGGCTCAGTTGGTTAAGCATCTCACTTTGGCTCAGGTCATGATCTCACGATTCTTGGGTTCGAGCCCCACGTCGGGCTCTGTGCTGACACCTAGCTCACAGCCTGGAGCCTCCTTCAGATTCTGTATCTCCCTCTCTTTCTCTCTGACCCTCACCTACTCATGCTGTCTCTCTCTCTCTCGGAAATAAATAAAACATCAAAGAAAAAAAATGAAATCAAAGATCTAAACTGGAGAGACATTCCATGTTCATGGATTGGAAGATTCTACATATTCAAGATGTTAATTTTCTCCAAATGTATACACAAATTTAATTAACATCATCCCCAATTTCAACAAGAATCTTATAGGTTAAGTCGTTGATCATTTAAATGGAAAGGCAAAGGATCTAGAATAGCTGTAAATTTTTTGAAAAATAATTGCATGGGAAAAATCAAGCTACTCAATTTCAACAATTTGTTTATCTACAGTAATCATAACTGTGTGGTTTTGGTAGAGGAACAGGCATACCAATAAAGGAATAAAATAAGAAAAAAAGTGTAATGAATTTCAATATTCTGTTAGCTACTGTTTTGGGGGAACTCTGTCATATAAGTTTAATATGTCTTAACTAAATCAGAAGGTAGAGCCCCCATTTTGGTAGATGACAGAAAAAAGCCTGAATGAAATTATATTGCGTCTTAAGGTCCAAAATATAAATTTAAAAAGCTTATGATAATAAATCCTTATTTTAAGGAAATACGCTTACATAGAAACAGACAGAAGTATTAAGAAAGAAAAATTTCAGGATGTTTTACAAAATTAGGAATCAAAAACTATACAGCTTGCAGGCCAATCAGGCCCACTGTCTGTTTTTGTAAATAAAGTTATATTGGAACATGGCTTCATTTATGCATTTATGTATTATCTGTGGCTACCTTCACACCTCAGTGTTGGAGTTGAATAATTGTATACAAAGTCTAAAATTTTACTATCTAGTTCTTTATACAAAACATTTGTTGCCCCCTGCTTTAAATGAACTGAGAATTTTGGCTCAGAAAAGTCTTATCTCTGGAAATGAAAAAAAATAAACTTTAGTAGTAAATAAGGAGTACTTGAAGGTGTTTTTCAAGAAGATCAAAGTTTTGAAAGCCAAGCTAGAGATGCATATAAGGGAAATAGGTACCTGAAGTTCATTTATTTAGAGACGACACTAGAAAAGTATGAAGGAGTTTGGTGGTTATTACAGTAGGGAAAGTTGTTGAGTCCAAAGAAACCTAGGACCTGTGTTTCTCAGCAAGAAATACAAGCTTTTAATGGCCTTCATCTTATAAGGATATACCAGGGCCAATATCCTAAGGATAAGAATAAAATCACTTTTTTGGAGGAATGTAAAATCCAGGAAATTTTTGAAAACTTCTCTAAGGATGTAAAGAGGGGCACCTGGGTGGCTCAGTCGGTTAAGTGTCCGACTTTGGCTCAGGTCATGACCTCACAGTTTGTGGGTTTGAGCCCCGCATTGGGTTCTGTGCTGTTAGCTCAGAGCCTGGAGCCTGCTTCAGATTCTGAGTCTCCTTCTCTCTCCTCCTTCTCCCACTCATGCTTTGTCTCTCTCTCTCAAAAATAAAATAAACATTAAAAAAAAGTTAAAGATGGAAAGAGTTCCCATGATATAATAAATGGAGGAATCATAACTGACAATCAAATAGATAAAATAGAAATATGTGCCTGTGTATGCATTTGTAATATGCATATCCTCTGTCTATCATCTATCTATATACCTACTTACTTACATTATCTACTACTTCTAAATGTATTCACCAAGAGGGCCTAGTAACAATACAAACAACCAGAACCCAGATGATCTTTAAATATTCCATATATACATAGCATACATACACAAGAGCACACAGAACAAAAATGCACAGCTTAATGATTTAGCAAAAGCAATATACTAGATAATCATGGAAAGTTGAAAAAGTAAAATATTGCTGGGACCCCAACAATCCTCCACATGGACTCTCCCACCCAAAGCTAACCATTCTATGATTTTTATAGTAACTACTTTCTTTTCTTTCTTTATATTTTTCCTCTCATGCAAGCATTCCTAAGTGTAACAGTTTAGTCTTGCCAGTTTTGAGAGATTTTTACAAGTGCAATAATGCGGAATAATGCAGTCTTTTGTTGGTTTGTTTTTGATTTCTCTTGCTCAATAATATGTGAGATTCCTTCATGTAGCTGATAGCAACTGTAGCTAGTTTATTGATGTATAGGTGTTCGTTTATGTATATTTCATGTTATTTTTCATAATAATGTTGAGGGACATTTGGATATTTTCCAGTCTGGGCTATTACAAATAAGGTGACATAAACATATTTGGACATGTCTTTTGGTGATATTTGTCCTCATTGTTAAGTATACAAACTTTGAGTGGAAATGCTGGGTTATTGGCTAAGTGCATCCGGGGGATATCTAGAATGACATCTTTATAAGGAAAGTATATTCATGCATTAAACTAAAAGTAAGACACAATAGCATGGAAATAATTCTACTGGAAAATGTGTAAGTTACTTCCCTTGGATCTTACAAATGTCTCCTTTTGTAATGAAGTAATACAATGTAATTAAATATAAACTTGAATTCAGTTGATCTCCTTACACATTTACATATTTGGAAATAGAATTTAAGAAAAGATGGGTGAAACTACCATCAGAGTTGCCAAAATAACCTATCCAGGATTCTAAAACAGCTGCTCAGAAAGAACCTTACCACCTGCCGCTTCTGTAACTTTATCACTGGAACTCATTTCATTGCTTTCATAGAGGTTTCAGATGTCTGTTTTTAGAAATAAGCCCACTTTACTTGGCATAGCCTCACTGTACATATATTACATTATCCACTCTTCCAAGCAGTGAGTATCTTCCCCTTCCCTCTCCCTCAGCCTGAATACAACAGAGGAAGAGTAATCCCATATATTTAAAATGCAGGTTATATATTCAGGTTAAATGTTTTATACTGTTTAACTTCTCTACTACTGCATACCTCATGAAAGAAAGCCACGCAAGAGGAGGTTTATAGGAAAGATGGCTCATATCATTCTCTTCTGGGCCAGCCAGTGCTCCTTGCAGTAATACATCATTGATTTAGTACCTAGAGCTTGCCCAATGTTGTGCTTAATGATCTTGACAACAAACTTACTACATCTTACAATGTCCTTATGAAGTTGACATTGTTATAATTACTGTCTCCTAGATAAGGAAACAGAGACTCACAGATTTTGTGACTCACCCAAGTCAATATAAAATCTGTGTACTTAGCCATAATACTGTCACTCTAGTCAGTGCCTTTAACATTCACTTCAGCAACTCATTCACTTCAGCAACTCTGTCCCTCAGGCTTGATAATCTGTGGATGATTTTCTATAATGGCTTAGTATTTGCACCTTTCACCTGCCAGCCAGTCCCATCAAAAACACTTCTCATTTTATGGCATGATTTCCTACTGGGGAAAATACTCTACTCAGGGTGGGAACTGGGAGAGTTTGCGATATGAGAATCTACGTGTGAGAAGAGCCAGGGTAAGAATGAGATGAGAAGAATTTTTAGAAATGTAATTTGATTAAAAAAAAAAAAAAGACCAAAAAGATATTCTAAACTGTTCGCCGTTGGAGATATTCCCCCACTTCAATACCCCTTTCCCTGGCAGATTAGAATCTTAATTAACCACACCGAGAATGCATCCCTATTTATTTCTATTGTTACCTCTACCATGAGATTGTTCCTTCACATTCTAAATCTTACTCCTAGAAGCAATATATATAGTATATATATAGAAGCAATATATATATATATATATATATATATATATATATATATGTAGTATATACACATTGCTTTACCAAAAATCATTCTTCAAATCTTATTTCTGCAAAAATAGTGCAGGGATGGAATCCCAGAGAAGTTTGTGGGGGCCAAGCTGGATCAGCATAGGGTACATCTATTATTATTGATTGACTGTTAGATCCAAAAGTGCATATGAGAACACAGAAGATAAAAGAAGACAAGTCCCAGGATACAGAGAAGAGGCCAGGAAAGAGATCACTACTATTAAATGTGCTACATACTTGGTGAACTACCTTCACAATTATTATATAAACCTAATAATACTATACTCCATGGGTTAAATCATAAGCAAATTTTTGATTGAAGTTCTCATTGTCATTTATTTTATTATTTTCTGAAAGGATGCTGGTAGGAAGTTTAATGTTGCTAATGGTTGGATCATCAGAATAATAACAAATTTGGAATAGAATTAACTTCTTTGGTTACAACTGAGTTCTGTTACAGCTAAAGAGTTTTAGGAAGATGCAGGGCAGCGTATCATAATGGCAGCATGTTGGCTCTGGAATGAAACCCGCCTGGCTCAAATCCACATTTTTAATACAAATTCATTAACAAGCGTGTGCTCTGGAATGAATTACTTAATTGTCCTGGCCTTCAGTTACTGCATATGCAAAATGGGTACTGTGAGAATATGACCTCACTGCATTTGTAATGCTAGGAAGCAACATATGAAAGGTGCTTCACACAGCACCTGACATGTGATAAGAACTCAAGAAAATTAGAATGTCAACATCAACTTGGGTAGGATATATAACAAAGAGCTGTGGCTTATCCCATGTAATCACACAGAATCGCATGTGTCCACTTTCTACAAAGTGGAAAGACTGAATTAACAATTGATGGGAAGTTTCAAGGTCAACAAGCCTTTGTAAACCACTCCGTGCCATTGGTTGTTTTTACCAGAAATAAAACAACTTATGGATAGAAATGAAAAATGTATCAAATGGCCTGAAAGCAGCAATAATTCAATAAAAAAATAAAAAGTGAGGCTGAGTAGTTTATAATTATCAGTTACTAAGTTAAAACTCATTACATTCAAGGGCCTCAGGGGAAATTATTTCAGATTAGGAAAGGACCATAAAACTCTTGGAGAGAGAAAAAGATAAAATTAAGATAAGCAATTATATAAAGGTTTTTCCATTTTCGTTCTGGTGCTTCTGGTCTATGTAATCATTTTGTATTATTGGATTTCCATTAATTCTATCCCCAAATAAGTCTCCCTGAGAAGCTTACTGAGTTATTTCTAGTGTTAAATGCATAGAGACTTTGAAGTATTGTCAAGAAAAGCTTCAATTTTCTTTTAAATATAACCTTAACAATTATTGAGTCCCCTTTAAACACTAAACATTCAAACGCTATAAATGAAAGGCGATAAAAGCAGACATGATTTGAGACCATCTTAAAATGATCCACAATCTGAAAGCGAACTAGAAACCTCTCAGCGTTTAACTTAATGTTTAAAAACAATGAAATGTGTTTGTATTGTCATTGTTTAAAGAAATGAACAAGTTTAGTCATACTATAAAATTTTACTTTCAATGTGGAAGATTTCTACACTATCTGTGCTAATGATGGTGGTCTTCCTGAAGTCAGATTCAGGCACTTTTAGTCAAAATATCAGCTTTTAGTCAAAGTTCCTTTGTCACTAAGGAGTTTCAGAATAGGATTGAAATGGACTAAAGAATTAAAACAAGGCCAGAAAATCTATTTGATTTATGTTGTAAGTCTCAACGTCAGAATTTTCTAGGCCATAATCAAATTGTTCTTGTATACTTCAATGGTAATACTGTCAAATGAAATTGAGAAAGTGGCCTATTGGTCTTCAATGTCCATGCCATTGTCTGATTTTATTTTGTAAATACCTCATATTGTATGACATGATGTATGTACATAAAATCTGGGTTTTGCTTATTCTATTATTTTTTAAAGAATTTATATTAGAACTAGTTTCTCTTATCTAAATGCCATTTGATGTCTTATAATTTTTAAAAAATTATGCTTCTCAGAAGTCTTTTAAATTCACACTGCCATGAATATGACTTTTATTCTGAGTGTCTTTGGAAAACTCCGGGATAAGGACTTAGAGGTAAAGTTAAGGTCTAAATGTTCTTTTTCATAAGTTTTTATGCTTTAAGTCTACCATACTTTGTATGCCTTAATGTAGATGATAAAGACTATAAAAGGTTCAGAAACAACACACAGAATTCTATAATAATCAATCAATCAATTGATTGATTGATTAATCTGGGGGAGAGAGAGACTTCATGAGCGGTGGAGGGGCAGAAAGAGAGGGAGAAAGAGGGAATCCCAAGCTCCATCTCATGACTGGGAGATCATGACCTGAGATAAAGTCAAGAGTAGGATGCTTAACTGATTGAGCCACCCAGGAGCCCCATTCTTAATTGATTTTTAAGGTTTGAGAGTTAACAACTAACCTTCATGAGACCAAAGATCTGCATGACTTCTTCAATGGAGTATCTCTAACCTTTGCCTAGAATAGTATCTAACACAGAGTGAGACCTTCACCACATGTCTGGTGTGTGAAGGAATTAATTCTGCAAGTATCACCTAAAACATGATTAACCTGATTTGTTTGGTGATATGCATAAACCACAAAGAGCAAACAAATTTAGTAAATCAGTATAATTGAGTGTATATATATATATATAATTATTATATATAATTTATATTATATTATATATATAATTATTATATATAATTTATATTATATATATAATTATATATAATAAATATATATATATATAATTATCCCTTTGTCTGTATAGTCCCAGTTCCCAATATCCGAAGGTGAATTATCTGTTTTACTGATGATGCCCAAGAGAGCTGGACCCAGGCAATTCAGATACATCAGTTCTTGTCTGTTACAGTGGTCCAGGAATATCAGAGGGTCTCAGAACAGATTCTTGTTCACCTGATTCTTGTTTGTTTGTTTTTTCTTTCTCTTCTATTTCTCTTCCTACAGCAAGATTACGTACAAAAAAGACTTTAGTCTACCTAGACTCTCACACATCCTATCTACTCCATATATAATTGGCTAATTGGATATCCTGATTGGTTAATAGGATAGTTCCTCTGTGCATAAATGTCTTGCCTCTGCTTACTAGAATCCCAATCCCAGAGTCATCTGACTCAAAGAGAAAAACAGATAACTAACTTGCTGTAGCAAGTATAGGAGGGAAAGAGATACCCTTTGTAAAATCTCCAAAAAAATCTAATCTGCAAAAGTAATGAGAACTTAGACAAAATAACAAAGATTCTTTGTGGTAAGACTTTGTTGAAATCTAAGCACTTCCAGATAAATAAATACACTTTCAAACTCTTCTGTCTCCTAGGCTTATCCTGAACCAGGATGACAGGACTCAAGTCTATTGGTTTTATTTGTTTTTTTCTGTTCCTTTTCAAAATATAACCTTTCAATCACAACAGGAGGGGCAAAATGGCCAGCCACTTCTTGCACTGTAAAGATATTATGTGATAATAAGTTCTATCTGTATTTGAAAGATGACTCAAATTGAGCTTTTTGAAAGAAGGGAGAACCTACTGAAGTATTGACTATTTCTGAGAAGGAAAGAAAAGAAAAGCTATCTCCAGGGAGGTTTTTTTAGTATATTTGCTGCTGAAGTGAGGACTCCAGGAAGTTGATCCCAAATTCATTCATTAGGAGATGAAGGTGATAGGTGACCCCCTGTGTGATATGATAGGAGGCTGGGCAAAAACTCTGCAGGGGCTTTACTCAGAAGGCAGAGAAAACAGGAGAGGTAGTTGAGATGTAGCTAAAAATTCAGCTATATTTGCAGCACTTGTCAAAAGTAGTAATAGAATAGAATTCATAATAATAATAATAATAATAATAATAGAAGTAAAGTATTGTAATATACAGCACTATAATGAACTTTAGTGAATCATTACATTGTCTCTGGGGAGATGTACGCCTCAAATGTTTACAAACTAATGAAAGTACCTATATTTATCTTTTCTAACACCTGCACTGAAGAAATCTATGTTCAGAGGAAAGAGAATAATATTTTATTTTGGAATTGCTTCATTCTAATTAGGGTTTTTGTTGTGTTTTGTCTTCTTAGTTTTGATGCCGAAAAGCTGTTTGAAGTGAGAAGGGCTAAGAATTAAGACTCAGAAAAAGCATCTATGACAAACCACTACAACTTAAAAATTTTGCCAGGTCAACTTTATCCCTTCTTCTGAGAGCTGTTTGGTATCTAAATTTTAAGGGGTCCGATTTTTCAATTCCTTTTTGTTTAACTGTCTTGTGTGTCCTTTTGGGCTCTGGAAGTGAAGTCTAAGATCAAGTTGAGTGCGCCGAACGTCCATGAGTGAGTGCCCTTGGAAACTTAACACCTGTGGAACGGAATGGAGGAACAATGCAAACACTTAGTTGGAATTGATTTAGTTGTGAGCGTGGACAGTCCCGGGGTCTCTAGAAATCTGAAAGTAGAGGAAGTATTTTGTGAAGTATCTTGTGGAGACAAGAGCTTAGGATATTTAGGTTATGGTTTAATTTGTCTTATTTGGGTCCAAATCCTGAAGAGAATGAGTGAAGAAAGATACAGTGTTGGTTTTATCTTTGGAGTAACTTTTAACCTAATCAAGTCTTATCTTGATTGCTAATCACCCAATCCCAGCCACCAATGGTCCAAACCCAGACCATTCCAAAAGCCGACTAGCTGTGCTCATGGCTTTCATTCCTGCTCTTCTGGAGTCTATTATCCAAACTGCAACAGAATGATCCTCTTAAAATATAAATCAGAAAAGGAGGATACTCTCCTATCTCTCCATGGCTTCCCATCACACTGAAAATCTAAGTTTTTAGCATCTTCCAACCTCATTTTCTACCATCTCCTCTCTGTCTCTGTACGCCAGCTACAGTAGTCTCACTGATTGTAGCAGGTAGGGTGGGTTAGCACTCAGTGCGGGTTCCTACTTTCCTCTACTGTCCTTAGCACCGATATCATGACGTCTCGAAGTAATAGGGTAATGATGTTTTCATCTCCGACTACCAACAGGTTCTCATCTGTGACTATTCTTTAGCTCCCATTCATCGGTGGGATTATTTATTTGTTGATACCCTGTGGTGTCCCCACTTGTGTAAAAACGAATATAATGGAGGCCTGCTGATTTATTTTAAAATTATAGAACACTTAACTGTAATGGAAAGATATGGACTTTCAGCAGGATACAGCGGCCAAATGGAATTTGGGTCATCTCCTTTGGGGAAGGGGTACAACTATATTCTATGTGGGGGGGGAAAGTTGTGCATAAAACTTTGGTGAGCAAAGAGGTAAAGCATGGTGGAGAGGGATAGCTGTCCACCAGAAATTTGTATTTGCCTTTCCACCATGTGGAGTTGTTGATTACTGACTGTCCAGTCAGGTACAGCATTTCATAGATTTTATCCAGCTAGGTCAAGCCAGTGACTGATTTTGACCAAGAGAATATGGGAGAAATAGAAATTACATTATCCAATTGCAAGTCTAGGTCATATAAATCTCTACGTTAATACTCTTTCATGCTCATTTTTACTTCTAACTGGTTAGCATGAAGATGACCTCAAGAATAACCTATGCAGTGACCAACACAGAAGCTATTTGTTGAAGGGAGAAGAGCCTCCATCTCCCTGGATCTCATAAAACAGGACCACTCCCCACCTCAAGCGCCAGCTAATAAACCTGTCCAGTATTGTTACAGGTGCAAAACTTAAACATCTACTTGTTGAAGTCACTCTACAATTTTTAGTTATTTAGCCACTCTATTATTGTTACAGTAGCAAACTATTAATAGCTAAATATCCCACAAATGATCAGCACTGTCCCTAGCTAATGCAACCCTCTGCCCCTAACAAGCTGGAATCTGATGACAGTTATCCCTTTCAGAAGAACTACATTGGGTGTAGAAGCCCCTTTGGCAAGTCCAGACAAGAGGTCTGGTTATCTCAAAGTATACCAAAGAAAATTGCAGAATCTCAAAGCATGGTATATCAGGCCTGATCTTCAGCTAATCCCATTGTCCAAATTTAACTTACAGCCTGATTTCAATAAAAAGACAAGTAGAGATTACTTTTGTTCTTATATGCCTTGAAGGTATTTATGGCCAAACTTGATCAATAACAAAATAAGTGGATAAATATTGCACATGTCACCTAACCAAAGGGTCCTTTTAGAAGCTTAGATTTTAGAGTTAGATGAACCTTTAGTGACCATATGGTTTGTTTCACAGTTAAAAATACTGAAGCCCAGAGGTAAAATAACTTTTTAAGGTCATTGAGCGGGTAATTACCACACTATCTAACGTTAAAAGCAATGTCCTGGAAAATTCAGCTGTAAATTGATCTCCACAATGTTCCCTTGTGTTAATATCAATTTAGCAAAATAAGTTATCAAGAATTGTAAATGGCCTTAATAACAATGGGATGACTGGATTTCAGAGCTCAATTCAGAGGATATCCTGCTCTGTGTCATCCGGGACTTTAGGGTTCTTGATATAACTTTAGCAGTCCCAAATAAACTATAATTCTAGTCCCTCTCACTTCCATTATTCATGTTTCATGGGGTGTAATTTATTTACAAAAGCACCAGAGACCTTCTAAATTGCTGTTTAGAATCACTACACAAGGAAAACATAGAGAGCAATGTGATCAAAATGTCCAGCATGGTGTTGGCACAGAGTAAACACTCAATTTATGTTGTTTTAATAATTGTTGAAGGAAAAACAAGGCCACAAAGCTTGATTCAGGAGCCTCGTAAGGGTGCCTGAGTGGCTCAGTTGGTTGAGCATCTGACTCTTGAATTCAGCTCAGGTCGTGGTCCCAAGGTTGTGGGATCTGATCCCTCTTCCCGATCTCTCTCTCTGCTGCTCCCCCTCACTCACACACTTCTTCACATGCTCCCTCTCTCTCTCTCTCTGCAAAAAATCAAATTAAGTTTAAAAATATATGCAGAGGCCTTGTATTACAAGCTGATCTCAACTCTGTATGAATACTGACCCATACACCCCTAAGGCAAAGGGAATGCCATGAAAAGAGACAACCCTTCTCCAAGACAAAACAATGCACATTTTTTTCGAGTTAAGAAAAATTAAAGGCCCTTTAGAAGGTTATTCATTTTGTGGGCTTACATTAAACCTACTATCCTCATGAGAAAACTATAAATCTCCACACCTAAAATTTTTATTTTGTCTTCTTTTGACAGAGTCCAGACTTCCCAAGGGAATTTAATTCTGCAAATTCACGAGAAAATTCTGAAAACAACCCCCAAGTGTGGTTTGTTTCGCTGCTCAAAGCTTTACATTTTCAGATTTATTATCAGGTTTTCCAAATGCCTCGTGATTTCTTTCTGACATACTAACACTTTCGTAATCAAACCCACTAGCATATTTCTCACTTGGTACCACTGTCGAAGCTGGCAGTGAAGTTAAGCCCCACACGAAGAGTAATATGCAGAGTTTCATGCGAGGGGCAAGGAGACGGAGATGATGACCAGATACCTTCACTGACATGATGATAGTGCCCTAAATAAACAGCTTGATCGCCCACTACCACAAGCACACTCAAAAATTCAGAGAATCCAGAGAAAGGCAGGATGTCCCTGGGGCCATTGTGTTGTATTTAGTGATTTTGTCATGCATGGGAAATTTAGGTACATCCCCAAATGCTGATGTAATAATGGCAAGGTGGAAAGAAATCCAAGAGGAGGCAATTTGTTGGTTTCAATGTGTAAGGTCTGTTGACTTAGCCTTTGGGTGGCTCTAAAGAGGAACGCATGCAATGGAGGGAAAAATACACATGTCAATTTTGCTCACTTACGTTTGCTGTTTGATATAATGTCAGGTCTGGTCTTGAAGCTCTATTTATATTTTTCAATGCCTGTGAGCTTCATGTTTTGGAAATCTTTAAAATATTTTTAATCAGTGCTCTGAAAATCATTTTAGATAACCACATAAATCAAAACAAAGAACTGGCTTCAAAGCCATTGTCTATCAGACTTAGCCTCTGACATATTCAAGGCTATCAATTTTAATACTTGAGGAAACTTGGCTAGGTTCCTTTTTGGTTGTGAAGCATAATATCCAGTCAATAAATAATCAAATACACTCAAGAGCTAACAAGCAGAAAAATGTTAAGTGAACAATACCATTGGTAGAATAACAAATGGTGAGCAACTTTCTTCTTATTTTTGCCTCACCTGGAAAATATCACTGCTGTTCAGGGAAGAAGGGAAAGATGTGTGTATTTTATTTTTAATTATACATGAAATATATAACTCTAGTAAAATTGCCAAAGTACTATGTTTTTGAAATCTCATGAAAATCCTTCCTTTGGGGACATCTGGGTGGCTCAGTCAGCTAAGCGTCCGACTCCAGCTCAGGTCATGATCTCATGCTTCCTGGGTTTGAGGCCTGAGTCGGGCTCTGTGCTGACAGCTCAGAGCCTGGAGCCCGTTTCGGATTCTGTGTCTCCCTTTATCTCTGACCCTCCCCTGCTCATGCTGTCTCTCTCTCTCTCTCAAAAATAAAAACATTTAAAAAAAAAATCCTTCCTTTGTATTTGACTTGACTAAAAAAAAATCTGTAACAACCTTTATGTTTAAAAACAATATCAAAGCATAGAAATAGCTGACCCCAAACACTAATATCTTCTTATTTCTTCCCTCTCTTTTCTTTCTTTCTTTCTTATCCTTCCTTCCTTTTTTGCTTCCTTCCTTCCTTCCCTTTTCTGATTAGGAACCACTAGAATAAAGTGGGGTTATGTTTAGGCAGGCTTCAGTTAGGACAATACATAAAATGTAAATCAGCAGCAGAGGGAGAATTACAGTTGCCAAATCTAGCAAAACTCCATTAAAAAATCCTCTGAGCTTTGTTTTCCCTGCTGAGGTGATATTTATCAGAGCATGATCTCATCCTTCGTTTTCTTCCTCTGAGTTTCTTAAAACAGCACCTCGTTGCTGCAACACTAGTCTCAATTTCCAGGGCTGGGAATTTTCTTTCTCATATGGATTAGTTCACCCTTGTCTTGTGACTTTTTAAAGTCAAAAGAATTACGTTAAATTGACCCGTTCGGAAGCCCAGAACTGAACAAGGCACAGTGTCCTTTTTAGAAGGCAAGGGCAGGCAAAGGCCATGTTTAGACCCCTACCCGGCTCCCACACATAGCTCTGCTTTGTAGCTTCTCATCATACAAGCAAAAGCTTTGAAATTAGTCAAACGAAGAACTAATCTTCTTCTGCTGCAGTTGCCTAACCTGTTCAATTTGGGTTTTAGCTGACTGTTTTAATTTATAAACTAGGTTGCAACAGATATAAAATTAAACAAGTCCTAACATATTTAAGTCACTGTACATATTCTTTGTCCTCTTTGGAAACAAAAAGGCAGACATTCTTCTCATCAATTTGTAGTCTATTCAAAAATCTTATGAGGAATCCTGAAATAATTCATTTATACGATTAACTACGATCCATTTACTGACACAAGACAAGCCTGCCTTAACCCTCAAAGCAGCTTTTGAAATATTGCTACATTCCGAAGTTGAAGCTCATGAACTTTTGGTGGGAGTACCTAGGACACTATTTTCCTAAATCCCGATTTTTTCATCTCTCACGGGGTATGAGAGGGATTGGCATTGGCTGGAGAAAGTAAAATTGCTTCCATAAAAGCTGGCATGCCCTGCAGTGAAACAACGAAGGAATTGGAAAGGCCGGTGTTCTCATAAGGATTCTTTTAAAACTCTCTTCTGGAATTCAGCAAATACTAATGACATAGCGAGCTGGGCTGGGCCCTGTGTCATTGGGCAGTAGTGCGAAGATTCTGTCCCAGCCAGTCACATGTTGGAACCAAAAGCTGAAGGTTCAGACATTTTGGGAGGTTTCATAAACCTGTGGTAACTTAAGAGGTACCTGGGTGGGTGAGTCAGTTAAGCGTCTGCCTTCAGCTCAGGTCATTATCTCTCTGTTCAAGGCTTTGAGCCCCGTCTTGGGTTCTGTACCGACAGCTCAGAGCCTGGAGCCTGCTTTGGATTCTGTGTCTCCCTCTCTTTCTGCCCCTCCCCACCTCGCGTGCTGTCTCTCTCTCTCTCTCTCAAAATTAAATAAATATTAAAAAAAAAAAAAAAAAAACCTTTGGTAACTTGACATCGGTGATGGTGGGTGTATTTACACCAATAAAATAAGAATATGATACAAATCAGGGTTCTCACACTCCAGAACAGGTTTACCAGGACACCATTGACTCATCTTTCAAAAATCTTAGCCTTGTGGATAGTCCAACAGACTCAGATCAATTCAGTAAAACAAATGCTAAAATAAAGGACCCACTAGACAAGCATAGGGATAAGATAAATTTTAATCCTGTTTTCCACTTTGATATCAATACTTATGCACTCATTTCATAATGTATTCTATTCAATTCTTTGAAACGCTTCTGGAATTTCCTCTTATTCCATTTTAATCTGTGGTAAGAAGAACTGACATCAAACGAACACAGCAACTATTAGACGAAGTAAAATAAACTTTTTTAAAAAATAAAATAAATTGTTTAAGTAAGTGGAAAATCTTTGATCATTCTTAGTGCAACTATGAGGTGTTACAATAACGAAGCCTGTTGTGTGTGTGCACACCTGAACTTACACACCCGAGTGCGCTTTGTCAAACGTGGGTAGCTCTCGAATTCTCCTTGTTGTTAACTTAACAGTATCACCCGCTATCAAAGTGGATTAACCACTCTTCCTTCCATTATCATCCTCTCTTCTTTTATCAGCAGAGAGCAATTCCAGCCACGCTCTTCAGCCCTAGGTCCCTCTTTCTGCCTTGCTTTTGAGCTGATTGTATTGGTGCTGATGGGGAAGACCTACAAGGAAGGAGCAGTCGTGAGCCGGGCAGGGGAAAGGATGCCTTCCCTTTGCTGTCTTTTTTGTGTCCGGACCCCCTCCGAGCTGTAAATTCTGCATTAACCCACAAAGGTTGTGGTGAGAAGTGTGTTGAAAATTGTTCTGCAGGGAAGTGACAGGGAGGAGAGAAGAACTGCCTTCCACGCCGCAGTCACAAGCGAAAGTAACAGGTTGCTGCCATCTTTCTTCAGTGCCTTGAATGTAACACGATGGGAAATGTGGTTAGACACGGTGGTTAGGAACCGGGGTCCTTCCTATATCAAGCAGCTAATGAACTGGTTGGACTTAGCTGGCCAAAGAACCTACCCACTGTATACGTTTCTGCTAAATGCAAAGAGGTTGTTTGAATAAGGAATCAGCGCTTTTATGTAGGAGACTAGCTCAAGGCATTTGGGGATTCTTCTTTCTGCAATTATTCCAAAAACTATGCTCTTTCGCACAATATATTTACAGTGTCTCTTTTGGATTGTCTCCTGGGTCTGTCATAAATTTCATAAGGTAAGCTTCATTACTTCGTTCACACCTCATTTTTTAAATACACTCGTGCATACACAAGCTGTATTAACCAGCTTCTTCACTCATTATTTGCTTATCTTTCACTCTTTGTGATAAGCATTTGCCTTCTCAAAGGGTAAGATTTTTCCATTGTTTAGCAGTATTCATTTTAGGGGTAGGGATGATTAGTTACTTCATTTTGGTATCTATAATATTTAGTATTTACTGTGCTTAAAAATACATGCCAGGGGAAGGAAAGAGGGAAGGAAGGAAGAAAGGAAGGAAGGAAAGAGACACAGTTTATATAGTTTTTAATAAAAAGATGAATGAGAGTTGAGTGCCATTCCCATTCTAACTTATATACAAAGCACATAGGATATTATTTCTTAAATCTTAAGTTCTACTTCAAACCCATGAAAATAATGTCTCCAACAAGTGAAGATTGGAAAACTTAATATTTAAAAGTCTCTCCAGGTGATTCTGATTCCAGATATTTTGGGAACCATCATTGTTTTAATCAATGCTGACATCGTTGTGTTAAGCATAATACATATATCACCTAAAATAGTTGTTGATTCAACATGAAAGGGCCTCTTTCTGGGCTCCAGGGATGAACAAGGAAAAATCCTAGATGTCAGAGAGTTTACATTTTGTTGAGGGGTGTTTAAAATAAGGTAGTTGGAAAAGGCCATTTTGAGATGACATTTAAGTAAATACTCGAATGAAATTACTAAATCATCCATCAATCAATACAATTAACAATGTCTTAATTCTTGTAGGGTAAAATGGCTTGCATGAAAGAGTTTTACAAAACATGTTCTTTTGAGGATATAGTTTTGCTGACATGATATGTTTGTGAAAACTGCATGAACCATTTTATTCTACCAGAGGAAATTTGATTTATTTCAGATAAACATGTATTCAGTGACAAGGCCACTTTTAAAGCAAAGATGATTTTTAAAAGCCTATCAAAAAATGAAAACTACAAGTCCCTAGACTTTCAACTATGTTTCTATGACTAAAATGATAACACAAAAATAGCTCTAGCTCTAAAATTATATTGTATGAAATTATGGATGCACAAGAATCAGTTTCCTCTGAGCTTTGATAATTACATTTTAAATAGAGTACTGACATGCTGTAATTATAATATTAAAATGTTAAGATAATCAAATGCTCAAAAGGGGTATTCTGGGCTTCTAGAAGATTTGGTAAATGTCATTAAAATTTCTACTGTATTTCAATTACACCACAGGAAGACTATTATTATGTGTATGTTTCAGTTCACATCTAACTGGCAATCTTTTCTGACACAGATAAAATTATTGCCATTGTATCTATTTAATAACGTTGGCTTATAAAGTCTTTATTCCATGCAGTGCCCCTAATTTTTCTTTCCAGCAGAAACAAACAAACAAAATCCTTTACTTTCACTATTTCTTCCTTTTTCCCATTTCAGAGTCATCTCTCCCTTTTTCCCAAAGCCAATCAAATCATATTCCTCTCCTCTCCTACATTCTCTGAGATACTGCTCCATTAAGTGCCTCTTTCTCTTGCAGTTTTGGCTTCTTTTAATTTGGATATCTTCTAGTATGTAGTACCATGGGGCGCTTGGATGGTTCAGTTGGTTAAGCATCCCACTCTTGATTTCTGCTCAGGTCATGATCTCATAGTCAGTGAGTTTAAACCCCGGAGAGGATTCTGTGCTGACAGTGTGGAGCCTGCTTGGGATTCTCTCTCTCCCTCTCTCTCTGTTCCTCTCCCACTTGTGCTCTCTCTCATTCTCTCTCAAAATAAATAAATAAGTAAAAACTTAACAAAGTACATGGTATCTCTATATTAAAATTACAAGCAGAGTAGGAATATAACATTGTTAAGGGCCCTGCAGCTGTTAGAATTACCATCACCTCTGTGTTCACCATGTTATCAAACTTTTTGGACAGACTGGACTGCATCCTCTGCTCAGTATTGCGTGTCTTTCATTCTCTCTTCAATCTTGTTTCTATCTTCATTACTCCACCAGATGATTGTCTGATAGGCCACCAGTGCCCTGAGTCACTAGGAACCCATGGGTCCTGTCTATGTTTTGACTTTAATATGCACCTTGTTCTTGAAATCTCCTTCCCTAAAGTAGCAAATACATTTCTTGCTTCATTTCCTACCCCTATGCTCCATCTCAATCTTCTTTACTGTTCTCTCTTCATTGATCATAAATTCCTTTACTTCCTCCATTTTAATATAGCTTTCCCCAACGTTCCTGTATCAGCTTCTCTGCACTCTCTTATTGATTGATTCCATTTACTGCTTTCATTAATTCAGATTTAGAGTGCCCATTGCTATTATTAAAGTTTTATTACTATCATTTAAGGATAAATATGTTTCTTGCCATCAGGAGTAGCTAGGATGCATGGACTTGGGAGTTAGAACAGACAGGGATATAGCTTACTGTGTGTAATGCTGTGCCCTAAATGTATTACTGTATTCAAGGAAGAATCTAATGATGCTACCAAGGGAGAAATGGAGAAAGAGCCTTCTGTCAATGAGACTTGCCAAATGAGGTCACCATTCATCTGGACCATGAAGAACAAATACAGCACTTGTCAAAATATATGAAGAAAAAGTGACCATTCCTGGAAGAAGGAAAAATGTATATGAAAATGTAAACTCTGAATTCCATAATAATATTTCACTTTACTTTTCTAGTCATATTTCTTGCCGAGGCCTCCCAGTTGCCCTTCTGCCTATCTGATGGACGTCTCCAGCAGGCCAACTAGGCAGGCTTTCAAAATGAACACTTTCTCTGCCCTCTCTCCTCCCTTCTTCTACATCTGCTTTCAGTTACTGACAAGCTCAGTCTCTCTATCACCTAATCATTTTTGGATATGACTTGAAGCCCATCTCATCCTCTCTCTACAATAAGTTATCCATTATTATGAAATGTTTATCTTAATGTTTAGGTCATCTATTCATTCCTTTCCTTTCCTTTCCACCATTCATTTATTTAGAAAGTACTTACAGAATGTCTCCTTGGGTACTCCTAAGGTAGCTTTCTAGAACTACAGTAATGAACCAACCAAGAAAATTGCCTGCTGTCATGACTTGTCATTTCATAATGATCAAGTGAACAAATACAGGTATGGATACACGCTAGGCAGAAATATCATTTCTTACGCATGGTGTTCTTAGATAGGTTGGTCCGAGAAAGCAAAATGACAAGAACATAAGGAGGAACTTGAATTTAGAAGCAGGGAAGTTGATTTATGGCATGTAAGCTAGTAAGCATCTTGAAGTATGTGTGTATATGTGCATAGCAGCACTGTACTAGGCCCTGGAAATGCCATTATGAGAAGGATATGTAAAACAATCATGGGGCTTTCACAAATAAATGCCAAGTATATTGCTTCTCCCACTTCTTCCTCTTTGATATTTTCCCACCAGTGTCTACTTCAAGAAAGAAGTCTTTTTTTTTTTTTTTTACAAATAGTTTATTGTCAAATTAGTTTCCACATAACACCCAGTGCTCATCCCCACAAGTGTCCTCCTCCATGCCCATCCCCCCTTCCCCCCAAATCCATCAGTCCTCAGTTTTTGTCAGCATTCAAGAGTCTCTCATGGTTTGCCTCTCTCCCTTTCCCCCACCATTTCCGCCCTTCTTCTCCCCCTTGTTCCTCCGTCAAGTTCCTCCTAATCCTCCTATACGTGCAAACATATGATATTTGTCCTTCTCTGCCTGACTTATTTCGCTCAGCATAACACCCTCAAGGTCCATCCATGTTGCTACACATGGCCAGATTTCATTGTTTCTCATTGCCATGTAGTATTCCATGGTATAGATAAACCACATCTTCTTGATCCATTCATCTGTTGATGGACACTTAGGCTCTTTCCATGTTTTAGCTATTGTGGAGAGTGCTGCTATGAACATTGGGGTACATGTGCTCCTATGCCTCAGCATTTCTGTATCCCTTGGGTAAATTCCTAGCAGTGCTATTGCTGGGTCATAGGGGAGTTCTATTGTTAGTTTCCTGAGGAACCTCCACACTGTTTTCCAGAGGGGCTGTACCAGTTTACATTCCCACCAACAGTGTAGGAGGGTGCCCGTTTCTCCACATCCTCGCCAGCATCTAGAGTTCTCTGATTTGCTCATTTTAGCCACTCTGACTGGCGTGAGGTGGTATCTCAGTGTGGTTTTGATTTGTATTTCCCTGATGAGGAGGGATGCTGAGCATCGTTTCATGTGTCTGTTGGCCATCTGGATGTCCTCTTTGGAGAAGTGTCTGTTCATGTCTTCTGCCCATTTCTTCACTGGGTTGTTTGTTTTTCGGGCGTGTAGTTTGGTGAGTTCCTTATAGATTCTGGATATTAACCCTTTATCTGATATGTCATTTGCAACTATCTTTTCCCATTCCGTTGGTTGCCTATTAATTTTCTGGGTTGTTTCCTTGGCTGTGCAGAAGCTTTTAATCTTGATGAGGTCCCAACAGTTTATTTTTGCTCTTGATTCCCTTGCTTTTGGGGATGTGTCAAGTAAGAAGTTGCTGCGGTGGAGGTCAAGGAGGTTGTTTCCTGCTTTCTCCTCTAGGGTGTTGATAGTTTCCTGTCTCACGTTCAGGTCCTTTATCCATTTTGAGTTGATTTTTGTGCATGGTGTGAGAAAATGATCTAGTTTCATTCTTCTGCATGTTGCTGTCCAGTTCTCCCAACACCATCTGTTAAAAAGGCTGTCTTTTTTCCATTGGATATTCTTTCCTGCTTTGTCAAAGATCAGTTGGCTGTATACTTTTGGGTCCACTTCTGAGTTCTCAATTCTGTTCCATTGGTCTATGTGTCTGTTTTTGTGCCAATACCATACTGTCTTGAGGATGACAGCTTTGTAGTAGAGGCTGAAGTCTGGGATGGTGATACCTCCCGTTTTGGTTTTATTTTTCAGTATTACTTTCGCTATTCGGGGTCTTTTGTGGTTCCATACAAATTTTTGGATAGTTTGTTCTAGTTTTGAGAAGTATGCTGGTGCAATTTTGATTGGAATTGCATTGAATGTGTAGAGTGCTTTAGGTAGTAATGACATCTTAACTATATTTATTCTTCCTATCCATGAGCATGGAATGTTTTTCCATTTCTTTGTGTCTTCTTCAATTTCCTTCATAGAAAGAAGACTTGACATTTAGCAGATGCTGAAGATGTAGAAGAAATTTACACACTCACTTTAAACAGCTGAAGATTTGATAAATATACAATTCCTTTGACAATCTATGGTTAAAATGCAAGATGAAAATATGTCATTGTTAGATGGGAACATTAATGTCGTAGAGGTTTATTACTTTTTTTAAAATCAAAAATTCAAAGTCCCAGAAGACCAGTCTAGCTTGCAAAGCTCTGAGAAAATATTTCATTACATGAATTCTGACAAGTGATCCCACAAAAATAGCACTGACTATAAACTTTACAAAAAGTTTTTTGGAAAACAAAGTTCATTTTATGACAATTTATATAAAGAAAATAAACCCCTTCTCCATATGTGAAATCTTGGAAAATTCCTTCCCACGTCAATTTCTTCCTGTCTCCACACTGACCCACCCATTCTGTAATGCAGAGCAGAACCTTCTGTAGAAAAGATGGAAAGAGTAAGCCCTTATATGTGGTGTTCCTCTTAACTTTGGACCTCAGTTTTTTCTTTAAAGGTTTATCCAGTGTTTTGGGGGTTTTTTTGTGGGTTTTTTTTTTTCTTATTTTAGAGTCTTGATATTTGGGGCCTAGACAACTAATCTGAATAAGTTCTACAGAGACAAAGGGATTTCTGACACCTTGACAACAAATATGGGTGTTTGAGTCACTACTTTTCCTGAATATTAATTGTCTTTGTGAAAGACAAATGTCAAACTTACATACACTTAATGCAAAGACCGTGGTAAATGAGCTGAACTCTAGCTATGTAATCATACTGTAATCATGAGAAAAAAAAAAGCCTTTAAAACATTCATAAAGAAATGCAAGTTATTTTTGAAAGGTACTGTGTATGGGTAAAATATACAAAATGTTAGAGGCCTTTAAAGAGGATTTAAGGAGTGAAATGACAGAGGAGGACAGACTCAGTCAGGTGTGGAATATCCAAGAGCTTTAAAGCTTCTGCTTTAAAAGAACAAATACAACTCATTCCAATTCCATTTGAGCAGCCTCCTTTTAAAGTCGCTCCAGCAAAGAGTGTCACTTCTTTATCTGGCCAGTGGCCTGAGGGAAACCGTCAGGGTCTGAGAAGAGGCATGTGCCTCAGGGCCCACTGTGTTCTTGTGTTCCAGACTGTTACCTCCTGTGTCCACACCTGAAGAAGGAGGGGCACTTGTGACACTTTGCAATTCCTATAATATCTAGCTGAGTCCCTTATACATGGCATTAAGAAGCCCAGCCCAAGCGTGTTTCAGGACCGCTATTACCCGAGGATCCCAGATCCCATCTGTTTGAAATGGATTATAAATATTCTTATCTGGACATCTGGGAGGGTAGAAGCCATAATGGCCAAATATACAACTGTAAGTTTTAATCCGGAATTAAAATGGTCCCTAGCAATTACTTAGGCCAAGTCCTTGTTTTATAAATGAGACAACTGAGGCCTAAAGTAGTAAATGATTCATTCTATAACACATAGTAAGTAAATCATATTTTAGAATTCAACCCTTTAGAGCCTGTTGCACTGAATCACATTGTCTGCCACATTTTTCTTGTAAACAACTTATCAAAGCAGATTCATTTCTGAAATAAGACCCTTCCAGTGGCAACATTTTAAGAAACATGAAAACATTTAAATAATACAACAACACTAAAGCCCTCTGTATTATGGCCTTATGTACACAAGAGCGATGGCCAATAAAGGACAATCCTTTGTTGCTGTTCTTTATTTGTAACTCAACTAGAATATTTATCATGCTGTATGTAATCATCTTTCTATTTTCCCACACTTGGCTGCTAGTTTACCAAGGGCATGTCTTATTAATTCATAAATCCTTAATGCCTAACACAACAGCAGGTGCATAAATGAATGATTGGATACCTGCATGAAGGCATGACAAGTCTGAGAAACAAATTGCATATGGAGATAAATCCAGGTTACAAGGAGCAGTCAAAGTCAGTCTTAAGTGCTTGCATTTGATACACCAGGATAAAGAAAGTCACTGAGGTTTTGAAATAATGAGAATACTTGATGAAAGTAATGCTTAAGAACAAATCTGGCAGTCATTTTCAAAGTGGATTGAAAAGATGTAGTATCAGGAAGGCTACATGGCTCAAACTTTCTAGAACACATCCAATCTGAAGAAGGGGATTACAAAGATACAAAGTAATCAGGTCTACAAATGCTATTGTTGCACAATACATGAAAATGTCAAAGTCCTACAAACCATTTTCTGATTCACATCTTTAAAAACACAACTCAGAAATCACTTCTTCATGGAAGCAATCTGTGGTCTCAGGGAGCATGTCTCCACAGGTATCCCAGAAATCAGTTCCAGGTATGCCAGCACTTTAGACCTTGGGTCATCTAAAGAGCTGAGGGGAGAGAGAGACCTATGGCCAGTCACTCTGGGCTGCGAGAAGCCTTGACCATTTACTCTTACATGCTATACAAATATCCTAATTTTTACTAGCGCATGACATGAAAAATTTCAAAAGCACAGACGAGCACTATTATTTTCCACTATGTTATCTTTTAACTCCTGATGTAATTAATTGTTGGAACAGTGCCACTTTAGGCAACAGATGAAATAGATTTGAAAAGATTACCTCTGCCTGTAATTCCAATAAACTCCAGTGGCTCGAGTTATTACAGTGAGAATTGGATACAACCTGATGCTTAAGAACGCAGAACC
Source organism: Hyaena hyaena (assembly GCF_003009895.1). Classification (NCBI taxonomy): domain Eukaryota; kingdom Metazoa; phylum Chordata; class Mammalia; order Carnivora; family Hyaenidae; genus Hyaena; species Hyaena hyaena. Next base: position 1,116,488 of record NW_024081088.1, on the reverse strand, counting down.
AACCTCTTCGGCTGTTCGAACACTTCATCATAATTTTTTCTGCCCTGAGAATCTGGGTTTTTTTTTTCTTTTCAACTATGGAATTTACATATAAAATGATGCTTTGGAATATAGGAGCATTATAATGTTTGCTTACTACTTCCTTATATTGTGGTTTTGTAAATTGCATACAGTTTTAGAACAGTATTTAGTACTGCATATAAAAACTTCGTAAATAAACATATATGTACAAAAATAGAGAGGTCCTGAAATGTTTTTACTGCTGAAATATGCAATCAAGATTTTGAGGACTATCGACTTGCATTCTTTATCCTGTATATACTGGATGAGTTTCCCCAAGGAGTTCCCTGGAGATAAAAGATAAAACTGACCAGAAATGGCTCAGTTGGAAGCAGACACAAATTGTATTTGGCTTCTTCAGTCCAATTAGTTCACACCTGCAAATGACCACTCTCATTTACCAAAGAGAATACTTTCATCCAATGATATGCATGTACTGCCTATACTAATACTATGTACCCTCATTTATTGAATACACGATTTTTTATCAAGTACAGGTATTACATCAACAATTTGGGAGTGTCTCTTTCATTTGGACCCTTGATGTTCCCAGCTTGCTTTTAAATCTCCAGGGTTTTTTTTGTTTTTCTCTTTGGTGCCAGAGACGTTATGACTGCAATTTCCTCTTTTTGTGCTGTCTTAATATTTGCTATATAATTTTCTAACTTTTTTCAGCACTAACCACATAGAAGAAACTGCTGAGTGCTTTGCATTCAGCTTCTCACTTGGTTTTCCCCACCGCACATGGTATACTATAATGTGCTAGAAGCTATCCACAGTTTACAAAGAAAAAGAACTGAGGCTGAGCGAGGTTTCATAATTGCCCAGAGTCACACAATTAGCAAGTGGCAGGATAGAGGAAAAAAACAAAGTCTTTGCTTGAGCTATATAAATATTTGACTATAAAGCCCTTGTTTGAATGGTATAAATATTACTGCGAACCACCTCAGTTCTCCTAGAAACATTGAGAATTTAATATAGTGGGTGATGGAAATCCCATACTGGAAAATGTTGGGGACGTTTTGCCAAATTAGTAACTTGTATTGGGTTAAAGGCAAAGACAGATTGCTTAGTGAAGGCCTGTGGAGCAATGTGGACAGATAATCAGAAGGCCAAAGGGGAACCAATCAATAATAGCAATTGCTAGTTATAGGCACTCAGACAAATGACAAAAAAACATTCATGATAATATTTCACAAGTTGTCTTGCTTTTAGCAAGTATTAACACAAGGCCATCTTCTGGATTATTTTGGGATTATGTGAGTTCATTAATCCGTTAGTATGGATAATGTTCCCTGAGTTTATACCACGTGCTGTGACTGTGCTAAAAGCCGTAGCCTTGGTTGGGCACCTAGGTGGCTCCATATGTTAAGCATCCAACTTCAGCTCAGATCATGATCTCACAGTTTGTGAATTCGAGTGTCACTTCGGGCTCTGTGCTGACAGCTCAGAGCCTGGAGCCTGCTTTGGATTCTGTGTCTTCCTCTCTCTCTGCCCCTCCCCTGCTCATGCTGTCTCTCTCTCTCGGAAATAAATAAAAAAAAAACACTAAAAAAATGAAAAAGAAGCAACGTAGGGACCTTATGGAATTAAATTTAGAACTTTGTAAGAACATGGTTTACAAAAGAAACATAACAGCAATCAGAGGGGAAAAAAAAAGTCAAAAGGAACCAGTCCAGGAGGGCCAGCACTTCTCTGTTAGGAGTTTCTGAGGAATGGGAGAAAGAAATCATGGGGAATTTAATTGGAGGCAAAAATTTCCCAAAGCTAATAAAAATGACTCTTTAGATTAAAAGGAACCATGAAATAATAAAAATAATAATAAAAAATAAAATAAATTAAAATTAAATTAAAAAAAACAAACAGTCCATACATGCTGTTACTGATAAAATTTCAAAAGACTACAGATATTGTCATTTACTTACCCAATAGATAGTCTGCTCCTTTTGACTCAGAGGAATCTGAATTATTGAGAAAATTACCTGAGGCAAGGTCCATACTCTCCCAACGACAGGAGATAGGCATACACTGTCTACTTGATCAGTGACCAAGTGAAGATGCTTCACAGTTATGGTCAATTGAATGAAACGGGGAAGGTGGCTAAATGGGGAATTTGAGGAAGGGAATTTCTTTCTGCTTAAGGGAAAGAGAGAAAGAGAGGAGGAGAAGGAGAAAGAGGAAGACAAAGAAATGGAAGAAGATGATGGAAGAGAAAGAGAAGGAACATGAAGAGAAGAGGAGGAGGAGAGGTCCATGAAGGTCATGATGCTTAATGTTGCTGCAGTGAACCGACACTCCTAAGGTTAGAACCTTAGAGAACTCAGAAAAGCTAGTTGAGAACCTTCAATTCAGAAACACCTGTCTTCATATTTTGTTTTACATGAGAAATACAATCATCTCGTTCTGTTAATTTAGTCCCCAAATAACCTAAATAAAAAGTTCAACCAAGACTTAAGAGAAGCTCCAAAAGTTTTGGGAGTGTATCCCCCAAAGGCTTTAGACTGAGATGGACATGAAACTTCTATTCGGGATCACTAAGTACTTGATGACAATAAAATAACATCCCCAAAGTTCTGAGATACGTGGCTGTGACACAGATTGGATAGCTTTGCTAAACCATCAAGTATGAAGGTATTCAAACCTTTTTATCTCTCCCACATCATTCTTGACATAATTACATGAGAACATTTATTGGCAACATGAAAAAGTAATTTAAGACGTGAAGGTGCCAGATCTAAAATGGTTGAGGAGGGTCATGGGTGGGGGGGGGTGTTGGGAAACCCTGTATGACAGCTACTCGGCAGTCATGAAAAGCAGTCTGTGCAAAACTGACATTTGTGAAGGAGCTGCATAATCCTAGTGGTGTAATAAGAAAAAACAACAACAACATGTATTTCTTCTCTCAATGAGATTAAAATAAGACATTAGAAATTCCAGGAATAACAAAAATATTCCAAAAAATCCTGATCCAAGTAAGAAGCAATGTGGCATGATTTCTACTGGATTATGAAGTTGAAGGTAAATGGATGTCATTCTACCTTGGTGCTTCTATTTTCTTTTTTAATGTTATATTTCTAAGATAGAGAAACAGTGTGAGCAGGGGAGGGTCAGAGAGAGGGAGACACAGAATCTGAAACAGGCTCCAGGATCTGAGCTGGTTGTCAGCACAGAGCCCGACAAGGGGCTCGAACCCATGAACTGTGAGATCATGACCTGAGCCGAAGTCGGACGCTTAACCGACTGAGCCACCCAGATGCCTCTACCTTGGTGCTTTTAAGGATCTCCTTGAAGAACACAGAAGTTGCTACCTGGCTCTTCAGTGGATTTCGGTGTATAGTATTTAAAAACTTGTCTTTTGGTTTTCATTTTTCAGAGTAAGCCTGGAGAGTCCATGGTTTCCTCAATTTAGAGCTATTGACATTGGGGCAAAATAATTCTTTGCTGTGGTACAACTTCTTACTTGACACATCCCCAAAAGCAAGGGAATCAAGAGCAAAAATAAACTGTTGGGACCTCATCAAGATTAAAAGCTTCTGCACAGCCAAGGAAACAACCCAGAAAATTAATAGGCAACCAACGGAATGGGAAAAGATAGTTGCAAATGACATATCAGATAAAGGGTTAATATCCAGAATCTATAAGGAACTCACCAAACTCCACGCCCGAAAAACAAACAACCCAGTGAAGAAATGGGCAGAAGACATGAACAGACACTTCTCCAAAGAGGACATCCAGATGGCCAACAGACACATGAAACGATGCTCAGCATCCCTCCTCATCAGGGAAATACAAATCAAAACCACACTGAGATACCACCTCACGCCAGTCAGAGTGGCTAAAATGAGCAAATCAGAGAACTCTAGATGCTGGCGAGGATGTGGAGAAACGGGCACCCTCCTACACTGTTGGTGGGAATGTAAACTGGTACAGCCCCTCTGGAAAACAGTGTGGAGGTTCCTCAGGAAACTAACAATAGAACTCCCTTATGACCCAGCAATAGCACTGCTAGGAATTTACCCAAGGGATACAGAAATGCTGAGGCATAGGAGCACATGTACCCCAATGTTCATAGCAGCACTCTCCACAATAGCTAAAACATGGAAAGAGCCTAAGTGTCCATCAACAGATGAATGGATCAAGAAGATGTGGTTTATCTATACCATGGAATACTACATGGCAATGAGAAACAATGAAATCTGGCCATGTGTAGCAACATGGATGGACCTTGAGGGTGTTATGCTGAGCGAAATAAGTCAGGCAGAGAAGGACAAATATCATATGTTTGCACGTATAGGAGGATTAGGAGGAACTTGATGGAGGAACAAGGGGGAGAAGAAGGGCGGAAATGGTGGGGGAAAGGGAGAGAGGCAAACCATGAGAGACTCTTGAATGCTGACAAAAACTGAGGACTGATGGATGTGGGGGGGAGGGGGGGATGGGCATGGAGGAGGGCACTTTGGGGATGAGCACTGAGTGTTATGTAGAAACTAATTTGACAATAAACTATTTGTAAAAAATAAAATAAAATAAAATAAAATGTTAAAAAAATAAAAATAAAATAATTCTTTGCTGTGGTAGACGGTCCTGTTCATTGTAGGACAATTAGCAGCATCCCTGGCTTCTACCCAATGGAAGCCCTTGGGACACCAGTCGTGACAATCTCACCTGTCTCATTCGTTGCCAACTGTCCTTTCACAAGGAGGTGCCAAATTTGCTCTTGGTTGTGAAAGTACTTTTTAAAAACCTAAAATGCTACAAAAATGTTATAAACTTTGAGTATATGGCACTAGAAGTACAGATGAGAAAAGCTGAGTGATGGTTTGTTGGAAAGAAGAGGTAGATGGAAGTAGAAGGAAGTCATCTCTTCTCTCCCCACCCCCACCCCCACCGAGTGACTAGAAGCACCCCTGGCACAAGCCTACTGAGGATTTGCCCACTTCTCTGGGTGAGGCTTCTAGAGTGTGCTGGTCTACAGGCGGAACCCACCAGGCCACAGGCTGACCGGCAGGGATTAGGATGGACCCATTTCTTCTCATACAGGAGGAAATTGAGACTGCCTAAAGTTCTTGAATCAGTAACTATTCAGGTTATTTTTCAATTATAGATAATAATCAAGAGACTATGTATACTTATTTTTCAAAGTTTATTTATTTATTTTGATAGAGACAGAGAGAAGGGGCACAGGGGAGGGGCAGAGAGAGGGGGAGAGTGATTATCCCAAGAAGTTTTTGTGCTATCCTGAGGCGAGTCTCAAACTCAGAAACAGTAAGAGCATGAGCTGAGCCAAAATCAAAAGTCAAATGCTAAACCAACTGAGCCACCTGGCGCCCCATGATTATATGTACTTAAAAAAGACACTGGGGGAAGAAATGCCTATAAGGAATGGTGTGAATATTTTTCACAGTAAATAATAAATATAGCTAAAGAATTATAAATAAAAAATTAATGGTTTAAATACATTCCCTGGATTTATTGGGAATGTATTGGGTTTACAATGAAGAGTACTAAAATAGAAATGATCAAAGAAGTTTTCTCTAAGAAAAGTTGAGACTTCTGGGGCGCCTGGGTGGCTTAGTCGGTTAAGCGTCCGCCTTTCGCTTAGGTCATGATCTCGCGGTCCGTGGGTTCGAGCCCCGCGTCGGGCTCTGTGCTGACTGCCAGCTCAGAGCCTGGAGCCTGTTTCAGAGTCTGTGTCTCCCTCTCTGTCTGACCCTCCCCTGCTCACGCTGTCTCTCTCTCTCTCCTAGAAATAAATTAAAAAATATTAAAAAAAAAAAGAACAGTTGTGACTTCTCATTTCAGCTCCCTCTGTTTGTTTACATATTACTAGACGATGATTTGAAATATCTCTTAAACAATGGATTCCGTTTACCTTTACATTTGTCTCAGTAGTTACCTTACTTAAATGCCCTTTGAGGTCGCTAAGTTTTTACTGCGAAGGGAGTTCTAATAGCAATGGGAAAAAGGAAATTTTAGTCAATCTATAGTAATTTTTCCTTTCCAGACAAGTTGGCCCAATTTTCGTAACCTTGGGTGCAGAATGAATACTTTTAAAACATTGCAGTTGAACTTCTTGCTTTTAACGGGAGACCCCTTCTTTACTCACCTGGCCTGGCTTGACTTCCTGCCACCGTTCTCCAGATGTCAGTGAGCTAAACCAATGCTCAGGCACTTAAGAAGTCTTAGCAAACCGATAACACTCAGTTAGCCCTCAAATTAGGGGTCAGCGATTCAGCTCAGAGTGGACAGCGTGTGAGAGCTCATTGAAGGGGATGTAGCAATAATCCTTGTAGTTATTCTCTAATCTTTGCTGGCAGAGGCTTTAAAGATCCTTCAGAGAGTTCATTATGCAAATGAATTGTCAGCATCTACTGACAGTGAGGCTGAACTGTACAGACCCCAGGCATAAATATCCACTGGGTATGCTCTCCCACAGGCGAGAAAACACCAGGACAGGTCATCTTTGATCTGGATATATTTATCCTGCAATTAATAAAGGGCAAGAAAGTTCATCTTGAAGAGGAGTCACAGATAACTTAGAAAGATTGGACAGAATTGAAAAGCAGTGAATCTTCTTTATTATAGGTAGTCTTTAATGAATGCTGGAAACTTTTCTGAAGCTCTGCAGTACTGTTCTTTATAAAACGTACACACACAAACTTAGTACACAAACACACACACATACACATCCAAACTTGCTAAACACTCAGTTCAAAGATATACATATATTTGTACACATATTTGAATTAATATATATGCATATGGATAAGTGCTCTATGTGCTGTATGTATGTACATATGTATGTATGAGAGGTGTGTGTGTGTGTGTGTGTGTGTGTGTTTGTGTGTGTGGAGAGAGAGAGAGAGAGAGGGAAAAAGTGAGAACACAGTGCCCAGTAGCTTTGTGACCTGGGGCAAGTTACTTAAAGATGTAATTTTCCTCATTATACAATGAAACTGACTAAAATGCCACCCTCAAAGGGTTGATCATAACATTCTTGAAGGACTCCAATTAGATGATTCATGCTTAACATTATTTCTTAGATTTCCTAAAAAATTTTAAAGGGTTCATTTGTACATTCCTTTACTTAGGGCACTACCTTGAAATACTTGAAATGTGACTTGATTTAGAAATCTGCAATCACTTTACAAGTTCTCAGAATAAAATTTTGTGCAAACAGAGGCACAGTGAGCTGGGGTTGACCCCCCTTAAACTCATGCAGCATCACCCTTGGATGGATGCCCAGCCCCCTCTGGTTCAGCAGCCTTCTGTCACGGACAGCCGTGGTTACTAAAGACTTTGCTGTGTCAAGAAAGACTCCATGGGACTCTCTGCAAGACTGGCTGGGATCGTGCCATTCTTCATGCTACCTTAGCTTGAGAGATAAAATGAAGATAATAAATTAAGTGTTAATGAAAACGAGATGGGGGCACCTGGGAGGCTTAGTCAGTTAAGACTCCAGCTTCAGCTCAGGTCATGATCTCGTGGGTCCATGAGTTTGAACCCCGCATCAGCTCTGTGCTGACAGCTCAGAGCCTGGAGCCTGCTTCGGATTCTGTGTCTCCCTCTCCCTCTGCCCCTCCCCCACTCATGCTGGCTCCTTTCTCTCTCTCAAAAAATAAACATTAAAACAATTTAAAAACTAAAACGAGATGATAAAAACAACACATACCCCCCTCCCAAAACCCGAGATGATATTGGTGTTTGTTAATTCAAATTAGCAAATAAATATTTGCCATATAAAGTACATATTTGCTTTGTAATAATAGTTGGCTGGCACAGTAGAACTTGTGGCCTGCATTGTTGGTGCTAGTATAAACTGATCAATATACCTGAAAAGTAGTGTCAAGTTTTTGAAAGATTTATATATGCTCACTCACTTTGGCAGTGCATTGACACTTTTAAGAATTTATCCTAGAGATATAAATTATGTACAAGAGAGTTGTGCATCAATAGTCACAATATTGCTTTAAAATTTTCATGTAAATGCCTATAATTGCAAAGAAAGGCTAAGTAAATCATAATATGTCCATAAATATTATGGATATTGAAATACATACATATATATATATATGCATGATGTGGGACCTTTTATTGTATAATTTAAGTAAAATAAAAGGACATAGAAATACTAACTCTCCTATCCCCTTAATACACACACATACACACAAATATGGAAGACAAGAATCTGCTTTAAATATTAACAGTATGTTAATGGCTGTCTTGATTTTCTCATGTTTACTCTTTTTTTTCATGTATTATACAATGAATATATATCACTTTTGTACTCAGAAAAATAATCATTATTTTATAAAGTAACCATTTAAAAGCTAATGTCTTTCTGTAGTATTTTGTTTTTCTGTTTGCTTATTTCCAACATGAAATATCTTTTGAAGCAGAATGAAATGGGAAATGTTGCTTTGAGCCGAGAACGTGCATATTAAAGTAACTGAAAGCATGCAGGCTTCAAAAGCTATTGACAGAAATTCAGAAATTCGTCCATCTTATCCTTTTAGCCGGTTTTTGTGGGTTGTTTTTTTTTTGAGAAAATTCAGAAATTAAATGACCTTTTCTAACTAAACACACGCAGATGTAGTCAGAGGTAATGATGGTATTATGTAAGCTCAGTATGAGCAATAAACCTTAAAACGTGTATTCTACCAACTAGCAATTTTCCCAATCAGCTTTTTATTTTGCCATGCCACCACCTTCTAAAGCCCTAATCATGGAGGTGGCTCTGGAGAAAGAACTGTGTTCCATTTGAACTCAATGGGTAATGAATGTATAAAGACTAAATGTGCTTTTTGCTCTCTGTAGCACAGTTTGCTTTTCCTGTTTTGCAGCCATTTTCTCCAAATCAATGCAAATTCTTATAATTTCCCCCAGAAATAAATGCTATTAAATGTCCCACTTCTCTTTCATATGTCAGAAACTTTCTACCCTGCCATCAGCTGGATTTTTGTCAAAATTAAAAAACTGCATCATAGGCCAGAGACAGACAGACCCCAAGTAGCCAAAGTTGTCAGCTAGGATCAAACAAAACCTCTAACCTGAAGCACAGACTTAGATGTGACAAGCAGACATTTCTGTGTGATGGGCATTACTATCCTTTGTCTTTCCTTCTATACCTGGCTGGCTTCATGTTAGGTCTAAATAAATGGCTCATAAGTTCTCTCTCTCTCTCTCTCTCTCTCTCACACACACACACACACACACACCCCAAAAACCTAGTTAAAACCTGTACTATTATCACTTCCTTAATTTTAATCCTCTCTGATTTATGATGGCTTTATTCAAACTCCACACACAGAAGCAGAAAACAGGCTTCATGGATAAAGGATTACTTGGCTGAACTTTATTTCAGACTGAGTGAAAATTGCACGATGATTATTAGAGGCCATTGAAATGTTTTGAGAATTTTTTTTCTTTAGATAGCATGAATCTATATCAGCCTAGGTGTTAATTAATTAACAGGTAGAGAAAGTCAAGGAAAAGCAAATTGAGAAACTGATCCTAAATTAGAAATATTTTTATAGTTATTTTAAAATGCTTGTTAATCTTTAAGGATGAATACAACATGGTATGTCCCACTTGGGAAAAGATCCTACAGGAATATATACAGAATATGCAAGGCCAGATCTGGAGTCACTTGGTGATTGATCTCTCTAGGATAATGTCAACCAATGTATAGTAGATTTAGAAGTCATAATCTGGTTAGAAAGTACGAAATCTTACGCCATATAACTTAGTCCTGTGATAGTGCATTGTTGGTGCTGTTCATTTCAACGGACATTAAAATGAATAAATTAAGGAAGAACTTTTTAAACCTTTGTATAAACTCATTTATTTCTTCTAACTCGGTGTTACAGACAAGAATGCCAAGACAGGGAGAGAAGTCAAGTGACTTAAGTGGCCTCACACAGATGGAAAATGGCAGTGCTCAGCCTTAAAACCAAGCAATCCAGCTCCAGAGGCTGTTCCCCTAGTTGCCACACCCTATCACCTCCTTTGCACCACCAGATGGCTTTGCCATTGCCTTAGGGACCCAAGATTTTCCTCCAAGGTTTTTCAAAGCTGACATCTGTGATTCTACCAGGGATTATCTGCTTTGGTCTGTTTTATACAACGGAGTTCTGTGAAAAAGTATATTGAAAAAGAGAAGGGCACACAACATATTTTACACAAAGTGCTACATGTGATAAGCCCAAACTCCCTCAGGATCTTTCTGTACCTCCAGGTCAACACTCCAGGCATTAATTTGCCCTACAGATAGCTGTGTAGATTACTATTAAGTAAAGACTTTTGACTGGTGCTAGGAAAGCGGTGGGGATGGAGAGTAGTGTGTTCTTTGTCCTTACGATTGTTTTTGTAACTTTTTATAGTGGGGTGGTTGAGATATTTAAGGTCAGGCAAACTGAGGGAAGTTGGAAGACAGTTGTATTTACTGGCTCTGAAGCCAAATGTCAAGCACAAGGTATTGGGTCTGGGCTATGTCTCCCACTTGAAGCTGACACGAATTTCTATGAAGAGAAAACAAGGCAAGACACTGTATATTACATCCTTTTCAGTCTGCCCTTTGATTTTCATTCTCATCCCTTGAGGTCTTTTAGGTTTTGGCTTTCTTCCAAGGGTTGACTCTTGGCTATATGGAGAACTTTCTTAATCTATAGCTTACGTGCATTCAAAGAAAATGTATTTCACATTTGTGACGTACACTGAACTATTTAGATGAACACTAGTTCCAGACACTAATCTGGTTTCCCAGTAAGATTTTCCTTGATATACGACATTCTGTATCTAACAACCATGCCTGAGGTACGGTCATTTATTTTGTCACCATAAATGCTGAGCTGGTCAATGTACAGAGAATGGCTGTTAATTTTGCTCAGAAAGTTTTTAAAAAGCTGATTTCAACGCAGCCTATTTTATAAATGCATGTAAGCCAAACTGTGAACTCACATTCTCAGAGATGTAATATTTTTTCCTGTCCCAGAGTTTCTTAAGTAAAGCACTATTTTAATATACAACATAAGGCGAAGTTATTTCTTTCACTTCATTAATGTTTCTTCTAATGTGCCTAATTTACTTAGAACAAGATCGAAAAGTTACCATAGAAAAGTACGAATTCAATATTGTGTTGGCGGAACTCGTATAACCAGAAGTCAGGAAATAACATGAATACAGATAACACAGGCAGTTTTTCTCAGGGCATGCTTATGAAATGTTGGAAAGGAAATTATGGCGTCTTATTTAATTCAAAGTATCAATATTTTCATCAGGCACAGAGAGGAAGGATACTATGAAACTGCTACATAAATATAGAAGCTTTAAACAAAGCATGACGGTAGCAAAAGCTAAAGCACAAAGATGTGTGTAGCTCTGCCCGTCACATTATTTCATGAATACAACTTGCCACTGATGAAAAAGATCATGCCAGCCACATGTTTGTTAAGCTGCACAACAGCTTTTAAAACTCTTAACATACAGTGGTTACAATAATCATCTGATTAGCACTTTTGTTGACCATATTCTTAGTCTGCCTCCCTTATTGTGGCAAATGCTACAATTAGAATCGCATTAAAAGAAGAGCCATCTATTTGTAGGAACTGTGTAATGATGCTCAAACTACTGGAAGATAACAGCCTTATTGGCTCTTGACCAAGACAGAAGACAATACATTCTGATAACCTGATTCTCCATTCTTGATCTTTTCTGCAGAATGCATTCAAATGCTCAGACAGAGCAAGGAATCAGCGATCTGGCACCACTGACGAAGTCTTTATCCCAAACAAAATTTCCAGATTATCATTGTGTAATTTTGATTTTTTTTTTCTATAAACCCTTGTGTTGAGGGCTGACTTTATTTATTTTGAGGGAGGGAGGGGCAGAGAGAGAAGGAGCAAAAATCCCAAGCAGTCTCCATGCTCCGCACAGAGCCCAATGTGGGGCTCCATCTTACAAACTGTGAGATCATGACCTGAGTCAAAATCAGGAGTCAGATAGATGTTTAACCAACTGAACCACCCAGGCACGCCAATGTATAATTTTTAAATCACTGATATTTGATTTGAAGCTACATTTATTTTTATTAAAATCTTTCTGAAATACATTCCATATTTCTATGACTTTTGTTTATTGCTATATACCTCATAGTACAGAGAGCCCTCTAGAAGTTACTCATTTGAGGTAAAATAAAAACACTTCCAGTCAGATTTTGAGGGCTTTAGTCTATTTACAGGTAAAATAGTTGATAAAAATAACTCTGAATCATCAAGAAAATATTAAATTATCTTACATGCAGCCTTCTTAGGAGTCATAAAATATGCAATGTGTATTCAAAGGAAAATCTATTTTTATTAATCTTTAAGATTTATTATTTTTCCTCTTTCTCTGCTGGTAGATATTCAGTAATCACTGCACATTGTTGAGAGAGTACCAGTACCTCATAGTACTTTGCATCATTTCTAATCTTTAGCTTCTATCTTTCTCCGGGACGGAAAATAAGATAATTAAAGTGATATAATCATCAGTTGGCCAAAGTTTTTCCCATGGGCTAAATTATACAAACTCTTGGACGTTAACTTTGCTTCCATTCTCAGTGATCTTTTTGTTACCTTTAGGATTTTAGGAATATTCCAGGGGGCTGAAGTGAGGGGAAGCTTGCAATAGTTCAAGTCATGATTATTAACTTAAGGCATGGCAATGTCTCCACTTGAGGTAGGATGCTATTTATATAAGTGAAGACGCACATTATAAAGCAATAAGGATGTATGCTTGAAAATACATCTAACAGTGTTGATTCTTAGAGGCAGAAATATATAGATTGACATAATGGTAAAGTGAGTTTAAGTGTCAGGATGAGAATCAAAACATTCTTAAGAGGCTATGTACTTGAGTAGCCAGAACAACTGCTCCAGGTCTCTTACGTAGGAAAGAACTAAGAATTCTTTTGAGAAATTAAATAGAAGCACCAAATTGCAAAATAAAGCATACCATGATTCTCAAAACAGATAACCTGTACCAAAATATAACATGCTACAAAACTATCTAACGTGAGATATTTTAACAGCGCTTCTTTGAAATTCGTGTTTCCTAAGACCAGAGATAAACTCTGAATGGACACCTGTGTTATCAAGATAAGACTACTGTCTTTCCCTTCTCTCTGCCACCTCCTCTAAACTCCCCTGGTTTGACCTTCCAAACGTACACCACACTTAGTCAATTTCCACACTATAAAGGCCCTATGACTAGCTCCAATCCCCAAGCCCTAAGAATACACCTTTCAACATTCCCCTTATGAGATGTACTAAGACTTCATCAAGATGGTGTTCTTCTTGATCATAAAGTTTCATAAACCAAGGTTTCTATGACCAACAGTTTCCTCTGGAAGCCTCTAGGCTTTCGACTTTTTATTCATCTATGAATATATTCAACTCTGTTGCACAAGATAAAGATTGGGATATAACTATTGGATTTGGCCATATGGAGTTCATAAATGACCTTAACAAGTGATTTCATTGGAGTAGTGAGAAAATGGTGTATTTTTAATGGGTTTAAGAGAGAATGGTAGGTGAGGAAATGCACAAGTAATTATAAACTATTTCAAGAAATTTTGGTATAAAATGAAGCAGAAAAACTGGGACAGAAGCTGGAGGGGATGTGATTTGTGACATATTTAATATACAAACAGGAACAATTTTAAGCAAAAGAAGAAGAGGAAGGAAAGAATTACAGAAGTAAAATACTTGAATGGTTGAGAGAAAACATGGTCAAATGCCCACATTGAGGGGCTGGCCCTCCCTAGGAGTATGAACTATTGCTAGAATGAATGATTGTAAATATAGACGGACTGTTCCTTTGGGGGCAAGATGAGAAGATTCTCTTCCAATTCTTTTTTCCTGACTTGTCAGACAGAAAAATTTGAGAGTGAGAACAGGAGAAACGGAAAACAGTAACTAGATGGATATCATATAGTGGAAGGGCTGGGGTCCACAGTTAGAAGCTTAGAGTCAGGTAGCTCCTCTATCACTCCATAGCTGAATGACCACTTCGCCTTTCTCAGTTGTGATTTCTTTCTGCAAAAACTAGAAATAACATTAATGTTTTTCCTAATTATTCTATCACTGCAGTATGCTATTCTGCTTCTATTTGATATTTCACGTCTTCTTCTTTTATACTTACCATATGGTTTTCTAGTTGTGTATTAGCATATTTAACTCCCCCCAAAGACCCTAAATTCTTTGAGAAGTAAATGTCACATATGGATTATGATGTTTTTTCTTTGAATCTTACTGAGGTCTAGGATACTAGTTCACAGTCAATATCTAATAGATATTGATTGGCTAATAAGTAGCAAAACATATCTGCAAGTTATCATTTGTCAGGTACTATTTGAACCACTTTTTGCATATTAATGCTTCGCTCAAGCCTCAAAATAAGCCTATGAATTGGGAGTTTCAAATATCCTCATTTTAGAAATGAGAAGACCAATGTACAGACGGTAGCAGAGCTGGGATTAGAACTGAGGGATCTGGTTCCCAAAGTAGTGCCCCTCAACTCAACAACAAAGTTGACTTGTGGTAACTAAATTAAGTTATGTATTGTTGATGCAGAAATGCACACTCTATGACTTTAGACCTTTGTGGTAAAATATGAATGGGTCTAGCCTAGCCTTCAATATGAATGCCATTTGAAATATTGCTTTGGCAAATCACTTAAATAGTACACAGAGAACAAAGTGCACAGAAGCACAAAGAAAAAGTACACAGAAGTGCAGTTTGTTGTAATTACATAGCAATGGTTTATAATAGGAAAAATAAGCATGGTTTTATCATATTCTAAATATTCTTGGTGGCTGAGAAGCACAAATTTAAAATAATGGATATAACTTCTTGAGAAATTGCTATGTGGCAATCATGGAGCTATGCTTAGCCTGTGTTATCTAATTTAATTCTCAAAAAGGCCCTATTTGTTTCCCATTTTAATTTTTTTTTTTTTTAGTTTAGTTATTTATTTTGAGAG
Source organism: Hyaena hyaena (assembly GCF_003009895.1). NCBI lineage: Eukaryota > Metazoa > Chordata > Mammalia > Carnivora > Hyaenidae > Hyaena > Hyaena hyaena. The sequence goes on along the minus strand of NW_024081088.1, from coordinate 1,101,407 downwards.
AGAGAGAAAATCCCAGTCAGGCTCTGCACTATCAGCACAGAGCCTGATGGGAGCTCCACATAGGGCTTGATCTCAAAAACCTGAGATCATGACCTGAGTTGAAATCAAGAGTCAAAAGCCTAACTGACTGAGCCACCCAGGCACCCTAATTTGTTTCCCAGTTTAGAATAAGGATAGCTGATGCCTGGCAGAATGTGATGCAGGTGTGCTGACCCCAATCTCTAGGCTCTTCATTTCATTGTTCTTTTGTGTGGGAGCAGATAATCAGGAGCTGGCATAAGTGGGAAAAGAAAGTCAAAACTGTGTGAAGGAAAGTCAGTGAGACAGAGCAAATCTATCGTGCCCCAAGGTTATCATTCAGGACACTCTTTGTGATCCAGTCTATTATAAAAAACAAAAATAACAATAAGTCTTACCTTGTCAGGTTGTTACGGATCATAAAGAAGTTGATGCAACTCAAGTTCAAAATAAATGTGAGCTGTTACTGCTGCTGATGTCGTGTATTCGGAAGTATTTGTATATTGTTGTTTTTGTAATTATTGTTACTGCATATATGGATATTACAGCTCTTGGGAATTTAGAAAAAAGAGAAAAAGTAGAAAGAAGTGACTAGATGTACTTCTTCCAAATCACCAAACCACATAAAAGAACCTAAATCTAATCACTTTCCTCACTTCTATTGAAACATACAACAAATCAGGTATTAAGAATTGGATTATTCATGTTGAAGAAAAAGTTTTTAAATTATTGTTTTACTACTAAAGGTATTTTTAATAGGTTTTTCGTTGGTGATCACATTTATACTCATCTATGTCTTTCAGCTTTGAAGAATATTCTGGGGATAAAGAAGAACATTAAATCCTACAGTTTGTCTTATTTTACAAGGATATCTTATGTTGTTATGTAGAGGCATTTTTATCCTTGAATGTTTCAGATGTAAAGTATTTTCCATGTTTTTTAGCTATAGATACTCCCTAGAAACTTCACTAATACACTGCAGTTTAAGGTTTGTGAGAATACTTGTAGGAAAATGTACGGCGAGTTGTGAGACTGGAAATTAAATGCATCTAGTTGCAGAAAGTCAATGCTTCTTTTTGACAGTCTAGCCCATCATCTACATCACCAAAGAAGCACTCTGGCTGTTCTCCAGAGAAATGTTCTAGGCAGACCTTGTCTTATATGTTCAACGTGCTGCTTGATGGTTTTTCTGTATTGTTTTAACTGATTTCCCATTCATTTTTAATTTTGAAGAAAATGATTGTATTTTCAATTGTACAATTGAGAGCAGGTAGTAACGTTTAAAAGTATTTAACTTTACGGTGGTTGAGAAGCTCTCCCCTTCCGAGTCACTCAGGGACTGTGGCCAATGGAGGCTCGAACCGGATCCACACTTTCAGGATACCCATGGCAGGTAAGGTGAAGAGTTGTACACAGGCACCCGGGAGTGCAGCATGACACTCTGTTCACATTAGTGAAAACAATCATATCGTAAAAGGAAGTGAGGTTGTGCAAGTTTCCCATATTCTCCACCTGGAGAAGAAGCAGAATATTTGTGAGTAGCTCTGATGCCTACAACATTGGGTTTCTAACTGGCCTCCGAGCTACAAATCTGGTGCTCTGTCCCATGTGGACTCAGGCACATCTCTCCATGGTGGTGTTGACTCTAGAAAACTAAGGGAATGATGACAGTCTGCGGGCTTTACTCTCCAGACATTGTTTTCTTCACTGGAAAAATCTTCTCATACTAACGTATTTTGGGCAGTGTTTTAAAAACGGTGGGTTCATTAGTGAATACGATAGGATCCCTGTCTTGTGACCTTGGAGTCTATCAGGGAGGAGACATATTTAATCAGTAATTAAAATAAGGAATCAACCGTTATCACAGCTGCTCCCAGTATATTTGCCCCAACATATTGGGGCAAATCTAATTTCATTGACTACTAAGCAGCTGTGAGAGTGAATGCCGTTTTAATTGTTTTATATTAAATCTATAGTTTGGAAAACTGAGTGAAAACCTGAGGGCTTCCCCATGCGTAAATTAAAATATTCTTTTTTTTTTTTCTTACTTTCTACTACTTGGCCAACTTTAAAATAGGCAATGTTTTTAATACAATGCTTCTAGATAAGAGGAGTGTTACTGTCTGGTTAAAACCATTGCTATTTATTTAGGCTTTGCCGATGGAGAGTAAAATCAGAGGTGAGGAGTATTTACTTTGTTTGATGTAGACGTGCCGAGGAGTTCATCTGAGTCCTGGGACAAAAATAAACGTGTTTTTACCTGCATTTACAACGTGATCTTCTTTACCAAACAAATATAATGACCAAGGAATCTCTTTATATCACCAGTAATTCATTTAGTTCACTGCAAAGGACATATTTCCAAAAAAAAGAGATAAAGCAAGCACTCTGAAAACATTTTTCAGTCATTGCCTGGTTGATTTGCCTTCTCGGTTAATGTGCTATTTTTAGTGAGATGAAATTATTCAGTGTTGGTGGTCTGCATTTCCAAACCAGCTTTCTCTTCTGGGTTAGAAATGACTTAGCCCTTCTTGATTCAGTTTGCCTTCCCCCCATGAAATGTGGTATAACGTTTTAAGTCTGCTAATATTTAATTTCAACAGGTAAATTCGGCCCCAAACGCAGGGGGGTGGGGACTGAAAAACAAGAGGCCCTGCAGAGGCTTTTAAATTTTTTTTTTTTAGTTTTAAAAATTTTTAATGTGTATTTATTTTTGAGAGAGAGACAGAGACAGAGACAGAGATAGAGATAGAGTGCAAGTGGGGGAGGGGCAGAGAGGGAGAGACAGAATCCAAAGCAGGCTCCAGGCTCTGAACTGTCAGCACAGAACCCAACAAGTGGCTCGAACCCACAAACCATGAGATCATGACCTGAGCGGAAGTCTGCTTCAGGGACTGAGCCACCCAGGCGCCCAGGCTTCTACATTTTGATTAAACAACAGTTAGCAAGTCCCGGAGGCTCCTGTCCAGACCACAGCTGGGTTTCTCCTGTTTGGTCCAGGAGTCTGTCAGGCTGCACTTACAGGAACTGATGGCCACTTTGCTCTTTTCTTCACCTTCTTAAGCCTTCAATTGTCTGACCAAAAAACAAAAAAAAAAACCAAAAAGAAAACCAAAACAAAAAAAAAGGAAACAAGAGTCTTGAAAATCAGGTTGTCATAGGCACACAGAGGCGTTGAGTAAAAACTTACAAAATAGCACTTCTACCTTTGCCAGCAAGTTTATAAAAAAGACCATGACAATCTTTTCAACAGTGTCACTACTGAATGTGTCCGGTGACCTTGGCACAGTGCCCTGCTCATGACATTTTGAATGAGTTTTAAATGGTGTGGTGTGAGGGATCACGAGGAATAAGAAGTGACAGTCAAGAAAAACATCATCGTTACTAGCCTGACTTCTTCTATTCTTTCGTTGGACATTTAATAATTCACTTGACAAATAATTGATGAGAATTCTAACTGCTGGGTGTTCAGTGAATACACTTGACCTTGAACAACATGGGTTTGAATCATGGAGGCTCACTTATATGCAGATTTTTTTTCAACAAATATGGTTTAGTACTAAAAACGTATTTTCTCTTCTTTATGATGTTCCCAATAATATTTTCTTCTCATTGGCTCACTGTATTGTAAAAATACAGTATGTAGTACATATACAAAATATGTTAACTGGCTTCTTATATTATCAGTAAGTCTTCTGGTCAACAGCAGGCTATTATGTAGTTAATTTGGGGACATTCTAAAGTTACACATGGAGTTTGGACATCAGGTGTCATTGTCTGCAACGCCTGTGTTGTTCAAGGGTTAACAAATATATAGTTTAACCTTCACCTTTAGCCTATCATCAATAAGCTATGATACCAATTCTATTCATCCTACTAGATAGCTATTTGCATTATATAACAAATTGAAAAAAATGGAAAGAGATTTTCTTTCTCTTCCCAGACTCCAGAAGGGGAAAATTAGTTTGCTTGTCTACTTAAAGCTTTCTTAGAAACAGAGAAATGGACTGGATAATTATACTGCGTAGCTGCTTGTGTGTTATCCTTTGATTTTTTTAAATAAACCTTGTATTTTGAGATACTTGTGGATTCACGTACAGTTGTAAGAATTAATGCATTGGTGATGAGTTTATAGCAAGACAGTGAGTGATGAAATGTGAGAAACTCCCCTCAACTTCCTCCCCAGTGAAATGGATGAAGATTATTTAAAGAACAACCACTTAAAGGCTCTGGAAAAGGTTTATCCTAAGGACAAGCAGGAAGTGAAGAAAACTCTATTCAAGATAACCTAAGAGTATGTAAGGAAAGCAAGAGTCTGGTATTTGGGGGCACCTGGGGGCTCAGTGGGTTAAGCACCCGACTCTTGGTTTCCAGTCAGGTCAAAATCTCACAGGTTCCTAAGATCTGGGGTATAGCCTTTTGTGGTTGGGACTGGGATTCTCTCTCTCTCTCTCTCTCTCCCTCTGTCTCTACTCCTCTCCTGGTCTCTCCCTCACATGCTCCAGCTCTCTCTCAAAATAAATAAATACACTCAAAAAAAAAAAGGCTGGTATTTGAACCAAGATCCTTCCTCCCGCTCCCAGCTCAACAAGGCAGAGACTCAGCTGCTACAGCCCAGAACCCAGCTCCCGTCCTGTCCCTCCCCCAGCTCCCATTCTGAGAGTTATCTCCTGGGGAGGAGGAGTTCAGTGGATCTTCATCTCGCCAGGATGGCACTCTCTCCACACAGCCCACACTTGTGACAGGGAGGCTCTGCTTTGGTTAGAGCATACTGAGGATGCCTGACCCCCAATTACCAATGCCCCAGCTTGCGGTGGTTTGACACCAGCAGAGATAACCCCCAGGACCTGTGGCTGCTGCTCATCTCCACACTGAGCTCCCAGAGTAGAGGTGCCATTCAGAAAGAAGCTCGCCATTGTCCCAGCCCCCCACTCCACAGCCCTGCTTAGTGCTTCTGCCTTGGAGCAGAGGGCCATAAAACAGATAGCTCCTAATCCTTTCTCAAAGGAAGTAACTTTATTTGCAGCAGAGAGTGCAAAAGTTTAAATCTAAGGATACTCTCAAAAGCAGTGCACATTATGGTGGAAGTTAAGGAAGAGATTAGTGGATTTGAAGTAGGCGTGGCTTAGACCACGAACCGGTTAGTTTGCAGGTTAGGCACCAATGGCAGGCCACCCCAAGGTATGCCACTTTGGCGCGCAGATTATCTTAAGCTAAAAACAATCGAGGCTTAAAAGACTCAGGAAAAAATGTTGACCTTCCCCCTAACTGCCTAAAAGGATTCAGACAGAGGAGCTGCTGCAGGAAGAGAGCGGTCACCATAGATAACAGCATTGTAACATAAAGTGGGTGTGGCGGACAGGAGACATTTAGCAAAATCTGTGTGTTAAAATTCCTCTTCCTATCCCATCGTTTCTGGATGGCCCAGCAAACATTTGTTCACCAAACATTTACTCTTTTTCATCTTTCTGTACATTGTTTCCCATGCTTTTGAAGCCCCAGACCCCTACCTCTTTCTTGGTTCAGAATGATATGTATACTTCACTTACCTACTGTCTTTGGAATCTCATGTCTAGGTGAATTCCCTGTATGTATAGAACTACATTTGATTTTCTTCTGTTAATTTGTCTCATCTCAATTTAATTCTTGGACTAGCTAGAAGAACCTAGACAGGCAGAGAAAAATGTTCCCTGCCCAACGTAGGAAAGAACCAGGGAATATGAGAGTTGGAACGATCCCTTCTGGGGTTTGGGGGTTTCTTCTCACTACCTCTTTCAGGTTGTGAAAGCCTTGATGCTTTTGCCTCGATCACAGCTGGGATTACACCGCTTTTTATCTTCTGGCCAGGGTGGAAATCCCAGTTCTTCACTTAGCCTTTGCTGGCAGGCCTGGTCACGGGGCCATTTTTTTTTTTCCTGTGGTTTTGACTTGAATAATTATTTTCTAAAAGGTTTTCTGCCTCTTTGGGCTATCTCTGTCTTCTGAAGCAGAAGCCTTTTTAATGATTTTTTTAAACTTGGCTTGAAGTTCCTTGATATCCTCAGACTTAACTCAGAATAAAGTCCAAGCCTTAACATGAAGTAGAAAGCTTTCAGGACGTGGCCATTACTTAATTACCCAGTCTCATTTCTTGGCCATATCCGTAAATATTCTGTGGCCCAGACACACTAGTTGTTTCTTTTTCTTTTAGGCTAGTTTCTCTTTCTGAAATGTTTCTTTCGCCCACTCCTGTTATACTTCTGGTGTCTGCTTTCTCACAGGTCTTTCCTGATACCTTATCCCAGCCCTTCTAACATGCTTTCATAATCTTATTCTTGCTTTTCGCAAAGGCCTTTGCACTTTCTGTGTCTTCTGTTCAAAATGCGCTTCCAAGACATTCTGCTTTTTATCATTCGAGGGTCAACTTTAAAGATCAACACCTCAGTGAGTTGTTCTCTGAATCTGAAAACTAACACAGCCACCCAAAGGGCCAGTTATTAGTGTATCATCCCATTTTTCTCCACTTCCGTTAACATTACAAGATCTGAAATTTCTTTTGTTGTTGAGAATTACCTAGGGCACTGTTGACCTCAGTCCCTAGAATGTCAATTGCACAAGGAAAGATGTTGTCTGTTTTGTTCATTGCTCTATTCTCAGTGCCTATAGCAATGTTTGGCTCTCAGCAGATCATGTCCGTTCTTTTATTCACCTCATGTTAATTCATGTTCCATTATACACTAGACACAGGGATGTATTACTCAACAAAAACACACAAATGTTGAGTTTAAGTCTAGATAATGTTTGAAGATACAGTCATAATATTCTTATATTTTACCACAGCAAATAAATATTATGTTGTGCATTATTAGAATATGAGAAACCTATTTAAAATTAGAGCAGATAAAGGAATCAGGAGTTATGAGACTGGGTGACATGTTGCAAGAGCAAATATGAAGAGCAATTTTCAATAAACTATTTTCATTTAGCTTTGTCATTTAGACTATTCCATTCCAGGGACACCTGGGTGGCACAGTTGATTAAAAGTCTGACTTCAGCTCAGGTCATGATCTCACCACTCATGGGTTCGAACCCTGTGTCCTGCTCTGTGGTGACAGCTCAGAGCCTGGAGACTGCTTCCGATTCTGTGTCTCCCCCTCTCTTTACCCCTCCCCCCTTCAAAAATAAAACATTAAAACATTTTTTTAAAAAAGTAAGGTATTCCATTCTAATAAAATAATTTAACCATCCAGTTGAAGAAAGGGAGACTAATGAATGATGTATAGGGTTTTATTTTTTTAAATTTTTATTTGGATGCAGATTTATTTCTCAAGTTTTTAAAAACAAATGCTACTATAATTGTTTGTAAGTTTCTTTCCACTTATAAGCCATTTCATGTATCAATTCAAACCAAATAAATTTGATGTAGCTGTCTATATAAAACACCAAGACACTGACCTTGGATTTGAGAAATAGTCATGATGCCTAAAGCAGAGCAATTCACAGAAAAACTATTTTCTGAGACAATTAATTGGATCTTATTATGCCCTATTAAATTAATTTTTGAAGTTTTGGGCTTTTTGTTCAATTTCCATCTGAGTGAGAGGCTCTGAAAACATGGATCAGGAATAATTATTCAAGAAACACGATTCCAAATTTTTTCTAATTACAAGAATGAAAAATAAAACAGAAAAAGTGATAATTTAGGCGTAAACATCACATCTCAGTATATCTTTCTTATATGATTAAAGAAATAGAGATAAAAACACACAATGCCTTTTTCACTTAAACAGAAACATGTGGAAGTATTTTTGTAGTTGCTACATAGACTTAGGAAAGCAACTCTCAGGAAATCATAAGATTGTTGGTACTGAATTGTAAAATCAGTGGTAAAGTCATTTTTATAGAGGCTGAGAAGAAATCACTGAATTTCCAGAAAGAATGGTATTGGGCCAGAAGCACCTGGGAAAGCACTTATAATATCAGTGTTTCCACAAAAACATAGGAATACATGAAGACTCATGGTAATGCAATAAGCTAAGAATATGGATAAAATCTAGGAGAATCATGGAATGATCATCAAGACAGAATACAAACTGTAACCCAGAAACTTTAACAATGAAAAGAGCAAGAATCACAAGAAGCATGTATTAATGTCAAAAGAGGTCCTCAGGGTGGAACATGAAGCTGCAAAATTAAAAATAGTGTAACTGGAAAAGAAGCAATTAATGCCTTTCTTTAAAGCCATGTTCTGGCCCAGGGGAGGGATCTATAATTGTGAAACAAATAACAAAACAAAACAAACAAAGCACCAATAAAATTTGCATGAATTAACAGTAGTAATGTATTTAACATATAAATCGCTGATAAAATTATTAATATAGAGAAGAAATTTTATTTTTTCAAAGATTTTTAAAACTATTTATTTATTTAGAACACAAGCAGGGGAGAGGCAGAGAGAGAGCGAGACACAGAATCCAAAGCAGGCTTCAGGCTCTGAGGTGTCAACACATTGCCCAAAGCAGGGCTCAAACCCATGGAGCAGTGAGATCATGACCTGAGTCAAAGTTGGATGCTTAACCCACTGAACCACCCAGGCGCCCCTATAGAAGAAATTTTAAAAACTATTAAGCAAACCAATAAATGACAGCAATAACATTTTTTTTTTTTACCAGTGGAAACCTAGAAGTAAAAATTGGAACTACCTTTGTTTCCAAACTTTACTTGGAAATAAAATGGCGCAAATTCAAACCATATGTGCCTACCGTTTAATAAAATGCATTGTCTTTATCCTAATTCCTAAGGCAGTACAAGTTCATTGAAGAACTTCTGAAAAAATATAAAAAGGCCTGAAGAATTTTCACATAGCCCAGAGATAACTACTCACATTTTCATAGTCACATCTATATATTTACAGCATTGGGCTATACTGACCATATTAATTTCTTTTTGTTTTTTAAGTTTATTTACTTATTTTGAGAAAGAGAGCTGGGGAAAGGCAGAGAGAGGGAGAGACAGAATCCCAAGCAGGTTCTGTTCTAATAGCAAGGAGCCGGACATGGTGCTCTATCCCACAAACTATGAGATCATGGCCTGAGCTGAAACCAAGATGTCGGACAGTTAACCTACTGAGCCACCCAGGCTTCCCAATCATAATAATTTCCTTCTGCTACCGTGAATATCACCACAAACTTAGTGACAACACACATTTATAAAAACCTCCCCTATAGTTCTCATGGTCAGGAGTCTGAAATCATTCTCACTGGGCCAGGGTTGGGGTGACACCAAGTCTGGATCCTTCTGGGAGATTTGAGGAAAGATTCCTTTTCATTCCATTTCCTGACTTTTTCAGCTTCTAGTGGATGCCTGCATTCCTCAGTTGTGGCCTCTTTTATCTTCAAAGCACAACCCTCCCATCTCTGATTCCGTCATCACATCACCTCTCCTCTTACTTACTCCGACTCTGTGCATCCCTCTTACCAGGAGCCTTATGATTATAGTGGGCTCATCTGGATAATCCAGGATAATCTCCCTATCTCAAAATCCTTCATCTAATCGCAGCTATCAAGTCCCTTTTGCCACGTAAAGTAATATTCACAGGTTCCGGGGATTAAGACACAGTCCTGTTTGTGAGCTGTATTTCAGCCCACCACAGTAACCATAATATTTTCCCCTGTAATGATGTGTCAGAAATGATGGATTCCAGACAGCATTCTCTAACCCAACAAACTAACACTAAGAATTTTTAATATCCAGAAATGAAGACACGCTTATATGGCTAACATAGGCGTGACATTTCTGAAATAAGTGGGCTGGTAATAGATAACAGCTGAGGTGGTTTTGTAAAGACTTTTTTGGTCTCTGGGAAATTTGCTTCATTTCTGTCACTTTTCAGTCTTATACAATTCCCCCCCTCCCCGCCCTCTCTCACGGTGGAAAAATTTCCAGGACTCTTATTCTTTTAACGAGTTCACACTTATTGATGATGGGTGAGTACCTCTTTCTATCCCCACGAGTATTTTAGAGATAAAGTGAACATGTTTGTATCAGGGATCATTTGCCAAGTGGTAATTTATCCAAAGTCTCTCAATTCCCAAATAATTGGCTTTGTTCTGATATTTATGATTTGCAAGTCATTTTCTTTAAGAACAATATTGAAAAAATAGGAACTGTGCATTTCCAACTTCTTTGCTTATTCTCCTAAGATTATATCAGCTAGCACAGTTTGTATGTTTGTTTTGTTTTTCTTTAAATACAAATGAAAGCAATTTTTATGGATTGTGTCTACAAATCTTGACAAGCCTAAATGCCAAGTACTATGCCTCAAATGTAGAACACAGACTGATCTGTGTTCTCTGATCTGTTCTGTTATCTAATCAACTGATTAAAATGGGTCCTTGGTTTTAGCCTGCTTTATCATCTTTTGTGATATATTTTAATTTGTTCTCCATTTTAGTACATTAAAATTGACCACTAAGTACATGCCTTTGAGCACTGCCGTGTTTTGTGGAGTTAATAAAATTATTCCTCTATATTATCTTACAATTTTTTTTGAAATGTGTGCTCATCAGATCTCTCCTTGTGCTGCTATATTGGATTTACTTACCTACTTATCTCTCTTTCTCTCCCTTTTTCTCTCTCTCTCCCTCTCTTTCTGTCATCTAAATCTATCTATCCAACACAAAATTCTTCTCTTGAGGTTTATGATTGGGAATTTTCATGTTTGTTTCTCTGTGTTTCTTCTTGTTAAGTGATATTAATTAGAGCCTGGCCATTGGCTTGTATTTCACAGTCCAGCTTTTTAAAGTTGTATTTTTTGCGTGTGCCAGTTAGCCCATCCATCTAACATTTTCACACCTTTCTATCTCCAATACAAGAGACCACAGTCACTCTGCTTGTCAATCATGAACGTATATTCTCGGTGTTTATTTCTCTTTATTTGTATGAGAAAAATGATCATCAAGACAGGTTCACAATTAGTCATATATTCTCCTTTTAAGAGAATGACCTTTCCAAATGTGCAAATTTTTGAAAAGCCTGAAAAGGCAGGATATGCTTGTTCTCCAAATCATTATAGTTTGTACTAGGGTGCTTTGCTCAAAGTTCTCATTCAGATCAACAGTCATGCACACTTCTGTTATGGCCTTTCCTTGCCCAACTCGCCTTTCCCCTTCGAGTTCCTCTAAGATGGCGGAATTCCAGGGGTGCCTGGCTGGCTTAGTCGGTTAAGCGTCCAACTTTCACTTGGGTCATGATCTCGCGGTTGGTGGGTTCGAGCCCCGCGTTGGGCTCTGTGCTGACTGCCAGCTCGGAGCTTGGAGCCTGTTTCAGAGTCTGTGACTCCCTCTCTCTCTGACCCTCCCCTGCTCACGCTGTCTCTCTCTCTCTCCTAGAAATAAATAAAACATTAAAAAAAAAAAAAAAAAAGGATGGCGGAATTCTGACCTGGAATCTGAAACTGCGTACATAGGTATGTTCTCCTTAAACACAGTGCCTCCGGGAAGTTCAGTCCCTCTCCAGACCTTCCTTCTGCTTGTCATGCATTATCTTGTTGCTCATTTCTACCAAGTTGTTGAGAAATGTTCTTATTTGCAAACTCTGGAGTCTTACTTAATTCTGGACATAGTCCAGGTTGTAATCATTTCTTGCCTAAATCCTGCTGCTGCCAGATTCAGGTTTTGAAGATGACAGGTTATGAAATTTGATAGGAACCAGGAAGAACATGATGCAGCTGCAGTAGCCCACAAGGACTATTTCCAACATTTAGAAAGAAACATTCTTATTACACACAAAATCTTAGTGTAGATGCTGAGATTCTAAGGGTTTGCATAGCAGAGGAATTTCCTTGCTTCTCGGTCCAAACACATTGCAGAGACATCTCAGCAAAAGATAGAGAGAGTAGATTACTCCGCCAACACTTCCTCTTGTTCACCCTAACTGCATTCTTCTGACACCTGCTTTTGATGCCAACTACTGCTGTAGAAAGTCACTGTCAATTCCAGAAATTGTCTGTAATCTGAAGTCCAGCCAAGAGCTAACCTGGCCATCTTCCTCTTTTTTGATTAACTGTGGCATAAACTATTATCTTACATTTTTACGCTGAATTGTAGGTAATAAGTAATGGCTAGCCGAGATTGCACTTTCCCTGCATATGCCTTTCACTTCATCTCCTACCTCCCTCTTCCTCATGGATTGGGCTCCGGGCGCACTGCCCTTCTTTCTATTTCTCAAATGTTCCAAGATTTTTCCTGGCGCAGGGCATTTTTTTCTGGCTCATTCGTATTCTTCCTCTTCCTGGAATGCAATGCCTGTTCCCTACTCACTATACAAGCTCAAATTCACTTCCTCAGAAAGGCCTTTCATACTATGTTATCTAGAATAGTCTCCTGCCCAGTTCAGGAGTGTCCTATCTCATGGCCCATTACCATTTTCTTCGTAGCACTTGTAATTTTATAAAAGAATTTTAAGCCTGTGTTTACGTGTGTATTTCTTTTTTTTTTTTTTTAATGTTTTTATTTATTTCTGAGAGAGAGAGAGAGAGAGGCAGTGTGAGCAGGGGAGGGTCAGAGAGAGAGGGAGGCAAAGAATCCAAAGCAGGCTCCAGGCTCTGAGCTGGCAGTCAGCACAGAGCCTGACGCGGGGCTCAAACCCATGAACCGTGAGATCATGACCTGAGCCGAAGTCCGACGCTTAACTGACTGAGCCACCCTGGCACCCCTACATGCATATTTCTGTCCACGTCCATGAGAAAATGAGTTTAGTGAAAGTTAGGACCTCATGAACATGTGCCTCCAGTACTAGAGTAGTGCCTGGTATGAAGCTGAGTTCTCAATAAATATTTGTGGAAGGAATTTATAGCTGTCTTCACATACAGGACCGTGGATAGACAAAAGGGTCTTCCATATAACTTTTTTTAATGCCATTATTTTTCTTCCTTGTCATGGTATTAGTCATACAAACATTCTTCATAATTTCTCCCTCAAAGAGGTACCAAGTATTCATGTCTGTTGGCTGTGTATTTCTTTCACGTCGGTTTACTTTCCTTTTGTCACTGTTTCTTTCCAGAAATGAGAAAATTTCTTTCCACCATGCTGTGCATGTTTAACTTGAGCCCAATATTTCAAGGCCTCATTGTTTATTTTTTATTCCTAAAGCAGTAGACTATTTGCTTGATCCAATACCAGTAACATCAGCTGTGATTTCTTTTTATTTGAGCTCATTGGGTAGACACCAGGTGTACAGCAGTAACTTAAATGTTACAACTAGAGCTCAAAATATTGATTTATTTGAATTTCAGGGCTGTAACCTTAGAGGTCTATGCCTGCAGATTTAACTGTTAGTGTCTTTTGCACTAAAAAGTAGGATTCCATCCAAGGTCATGTGAAGGATGTCCAGCAATGAATCCTAATTGATGATTTGGTTTTAGCTACAGTATCAATTTGTTCCTTAGGAGTCCAGGAAAGAGCAAAGTGCAGATACATGAAGGTTTCCTGGGCTCAGCAGCAAAGACCAGATCAGGTGGCTTAGAATAAGATGGAATTATTGAGAGAAAGGGAACAAACTGTTCATTACTGCATCTCTTAAAAGGGTTTTTTTTTTTCAGCCTTCATAAGTGAACTTGATGCTAATTTATATACTTGTACTGCTCTATTTAACTCACATTTAAGCTAATCCATGTAAAACTATATATTTTGTCTTAGGTGTCTTATTCTCCCAGAACTTCTTCCTCATCAACCTCAATTTCTATACAGATGTCCCTATATTATCCTAAAACTCTGATTTCCCTACAACAAAGCTTGTTTTTGTGATGCTTCCATAGGATGTTTATACATTACATATAAGAAAGAAGAGAAGAGTAGCACCCTAATATTAATGGCAGATGGTGAATTATTGTTCTATTTGCATAAAAAACTTAAAGGCCTTTGGCCAGGACTTTTAATGGCTTAGTCTGAAGCCTTGATTACTGTGACCATAAGGTTAGTCAGAGAGCTGCTTTGTAGAAGAACAGTGCTCTTCTGTTCCTCAAATAACACAATGGCAGGCACCTTACCAAATCCTTCAAAGGGAACAGGGAACTATCATTACTTGATTTAAAAAAAAAAAAAAAAACTTTTTTAATGTTTATTTATTCTTGAGAGAGAGAGAGACAGAGCATGAATGGGAGAGGGGCAGAGTGAGAGAGAAACCAAACCCGAAGCAGGCTCCAGGCTCTGAGCTGTCAGCACAGAACCAACCGATGCGGGGCTTGAACTCACAAGCCATGAGATCATGACCTGAGCCGAAGTCGGATGCTTAACTGACTGAGCCACCCAGGCGCCTCTATCATAACTTCATTCTAAATCTTCCACCAAAGATTTGACATAGGGACTCATACACTATCTCTCTAGTCTTGTCTCCCACTAACCACTTTACAAGTTGCAATGTAGTAACATCAAAATACACTCACACCATATTTCAAGCCTTTTTGTCTTTGTGCACGCTTTTCCCTCTGCCAATATATTCCTCTTATGTTCCTTCCCAAGATCCTTTCTTTTGGGTGCTTTCGAACTTGGAGACTCAGCTTGAGTCCTCTCATCCAAGGTTACCCTCTCTGGCATCCCATGGCAAACTGCACGGACATTCACCATAACCACTATCACACTGATTAAAAATGTGTGTTTCCATGTCTCTATGTCTAACAACACTAGAAATGATCACTGTAGGGCAGTGGCCTTACTTTATCCCGGCTTGGCATATATACCCCGTAGATATTTACAGAGTTTCTTTGGGTTTATCCTGTTTGAGATTTACTAATGGTTCTTAAATTTGTAGGTTTTGTTTCCTTTTGTTTTGCGGGTGAGGGGTGTTGCCAAATTTAGGGAATTTCTACCCATTATTTCTTCAAGTGAACTTGAGCACCCGCCTTCCTCCTTTCCTGCTTCCCGGACTTAGATGACACAAATGTCAGATCCTCAGGGATAGTCTCACAGGCCCCTGAGATTCCATTCATTTTCACGCTCTTTTCTCTGTTATTCAAACTGGGTTACTTCTCTTTTTCTACCAGGGTTACTGATTCTTTCCTCTTCCATTCTATTGTTGAGATCATCCACTGACCTTTGAAATTACAGCTACTGTGTTTTTCAGTTCTAACCTTTCCATTTGGTTCTTCTTTTTATTTCTATTTCTTTGCTGAAGCTGTCTGTTTTCCCATTTAATTCAAGCACGTTCATAATTACTCTCTGAAGCATTTTTATGAAGGCTTGTTTATAATCTATTTAAGTGATTCTAACATGTTTGTCATTTCAGCGTTGATGTCTGTTGATTATCTCTTTTCATTCATGTTGTATTCTCCTGGTTCTGAGTAGGAGAAATGATTTTCAGTTCAAACCTAAACATTTTGAATATAACATTATGAGGACCAGGTTTTAAACCTTCTATTTTAGTTGGATTTTTTGACACTGCTCTGGCACAGGAAGGTAAGAGTCTCCATTCTAACTCTCTGGACTCTGTGCAGGAGGGACTCTTCAGTGAGGTTGAGCAGAAGTGTGAGCTCTGTTTCCTCAATGGGCTTCCTGTGATACTTTTCTGGCTGAGAGGTGGAGGAAGCGCCTCATTATTGCTCTCGATGTGGCCTCCACTGATGCTGGGGAGTAGGAAAGACCTCGTTATTACAGGGTGAAAATCCTAATTTGCCATGAGGCCACATGTCACCCCATCCCAGGAGTAACTCATTACTGACAGCAGAGAGTAGAAGTCCAGACTTACCCACATGATGGGGTAAGTCTGCACTTGCCCTACTGACACCGCACAGTGGTTGGTAGGGGTGTTCACTACCACCCAGCGGGGAAGAAGTTCCTGGCTCTGCACTCAGACTCCTTGATGCCACTCTGGGGGGTGGGGAGGATGATTGGGGTGCTTCCTGAGAGCCTCCACAGGGTGGAGGTCTCTGTCTCTTCTCAGCCTTTGCTGACACTGTGGAGAAATCACTGAAGTTTCTCCTCTAGCACATATTTGAAGTAGAGATACTATTGTTGCGATATATATATATGGCAATATACATGACATATATATATATATATATATATATATATATATATATATATNTTATTGTTGCGATATATATATATGGCAATATACATGACATATATATATATATATATATATATATATATATATATATATTTGGTGCTGCTAGGTTGCCCTTTCCTGTTCCTTAACTAGAGATAGCAGGCTTGTGTTGGGGCTTTCTGGGTCTGTATCCATTGACCATTCTTGGTTGCTGGCTTCTTCAGCTCTAAGTTTAGGATATTTGAGACAAAGAGAAAATGCAACAACCTACCATGATGTAGTTCCTCTTGCCTTTGGGTCCCTGGGAAGTCGACCTTCTTTTCTCCGTTTTCAGTCTTCTTATGTTCATTTAAATATGATATCCATGGTTTTTACTTGTTCTTCAACGTATGTCTCCTCAATATTCCCAGAAGCAGGACTCTGTAATAAGGACTTATGAATAAATAAGACACTGTAATTCTCGGTGTCACTAAAGCATTGAATTAGAGTGTACTAAAAATAATATTATTCTTCAATTTCTTGATACATTTATGACTGACTGTGAGAGAGTTTTGAATGTGTTGACAAAAAATGTTAAAGATCATGGGACATTTGTAAAATTTTCCATTGATTAGGCAGGTTGGTTGGCATGGTGTCAGGATCAAAAGTCATTTTATAGACTCCCTCTATATAAATGCTTGGATATAATTCGCCTGAAATCAACCAAGTTATTTGTATTTGTTTTATTTTATTACACACTTCTTATTTGCATAATAATCAAGAATTAAAATTTCTTTCAGAGGAAATTATTCACACTTGGATTAGTCAAATCAACATCAGAATTTATGATTCTGGTATAGTTTTTAAAAATAATTCCTTGCAATGTTGAAAACTTATTTCTCAACTTTCCTACATTTTTTCTCAAATATTCTGCAAGCAGTCTTTCACATAGAAACAGTTAGATGACAAAGATTGGATTATCTGGAAGAAATGAATTCACACTCAACATTTCATGGGATGTCTCAGACAGAAGAAATACCGTGAATGGTTGAAGCTACTCTTTAAGTTGACAATTTCTGATTAAAACATTTACTAAGACATCACTAAACTAAAATATTGATGAAAATGATTTGGGGGCCATAATTTCCTGCACTGAAGGGATAAAAGAAAAGAAAGAAGTAGTTCAACCTCTTGATTTTACAGTGAAGGGAATGAACCCAATGAAGAGGATTGTTCTAAACTTCATCCTGCGTTAGGATCCCCCAGAAGGTGTTAAATAGAAGGCTGAACTTCACGTTCAGAATTTCTGATCCAGTAGGTCCAGGGTGGGCTCCCGAAACTGCATTTCTAAAAAGTTACCTGGTGATGCTGATCCCTGTAATGCAGGATTATGTTTTCATGCTGCCGACCTAGAACCACAGGCACAGTGAATAAATGCGGAAGTACACCGGAGGTCCCGTGGGCTGCCTGCTCAGCCCATTCTAAGAAACTGATTATTCTTTTCTTGCTTTATTCTTCTATGTCAGTTGTTTCGAAACTTCCCTAAAGTTCACACCAAAATGTAAAATCTCCATTTGTATCCACGATTTTCAAGATATGCATTAAATTAAGATCGAAATATTATTTTTCTTATTACTGAAATTTCATTGTATTATTTAATGGAATTCTTATTTAAATGGTTTCTTTCTGTAACCCAGTGGATCACATCACATGCCACATGCACCAGTTTAGAACAGAGCTCCATATTGTATAGTATGCCCTTTTTATTTCTGTCGTCTTGATCACTACTACACAATAATCTACATGGATTTCAAGATTGAAAAAATGACTAACCAGATGATTGATTTTTTCAATTTGAGAGGTGAAATATAATGAGAATAATCATTAACATTAATTTAACTATTTCGTGTACCAGAGACTATTTGAAGCACTTATTTGTTCATTTATTAATGCATTTTATTCTCTCAAGAACACCGTGAGATAGTTACTGGAGATGCATTTCAGAAAGGAAGAAACCCAGTCACACACAGGTTAAGTAACTGTCAAAAAAGTGCTCATCTACTGGGCAAAGCAACCCAGACTCAAATCCAAGCACATCCAGAACCCTTGTGCGTTTATGCCTCTTGACTTTTCTTTGTTAAATTATGTTTCTCTAATAAATTTGCCATGTTATTATTTCTCAGATTTGCCTGATAACAATATGCTTATATGAGAAAAATTTCTTATTTTTAAGTTTATTTATTTTGAGAAAAAGAGAGAGAGAGAGAAAGAGAGAGAGAATCCTAAGCAGGCTCCATGCTGTCAGCACAGAGCCCAATGTGGGGCTCAGACCCACAAACTATGAGATCAACACCTGAGCTGAGATCAAGAATCAGACACTTAACTGACTGAGCCACCCAGGCATCCCTTTTAAAAATTTTTTAAAGTTTATTAGAAGGTGAATTTTTAAAGGAATAAATGTGCTCCCTAGACTTAATAATGAACTAGCCTCATCTTACGGCAGTCACCTAATTTAATAAAATACTCATTCACATGCAAACAACATGGTCTGCCTCTTTAAAAATTGGTTGAGGAGAGATCACTGCTTAGGCTTTAAATGACTTACTCACTGGAGCATGCTGCCAGATTGTAAGTCATGTACTAAGTGCCCTAAAGTCATGTACGAAGGCCCCTAACACCCACTTCCTTCCTTGGAGTGCCAGCATAATTGCACTGTGAGTCTCAGAGTTTGATTGTGCTGGGTTGTTTCCTAGAGGGGTCATTTGAATATTTCTGTGCAAACTCTAATCAAAAACATGATGCTTAGCATTCAGTGCATGTGTGTGGTGTCTGATCACGAACATGCCATAACTAAGGAAGTTAATATACTCAATATCTCCCAACTGATGACAGGAAATTTAAATAGATATATTTACAAGTTCCTGCTGAAATCCCCCAAAGCCTTTTTTAAAAATCATGTTTTCTAAAGCAAGACCTTCAAAGCTGATCTTCAGATGATTTCTCTGCTCTTTCAAATTTCTCATTTTGCTTCATCTCATGATGAGGGTGAATTTGAACTCAATTCACAGCATTGACACTGATATACAAGCCCACATACCTGCAAAATTTACTATGAGTGACTTATTTGTTTTCTGCTCATTGTAGAAACGTATTGCCTACAATAATTTACCCAAAATATTCATTACAGCTTATGCGTTTAAACGGGTATGAGATTGGCGAAACTTTTGGGGCATTTTTGAGGTGATATGTATATTGAGAATTCTGTTCTATTAAGATAAAATAGATACTTAGGATCTGGGTAAACTTCTTTCTTTTTTTTTTAATGTTTATTTATTTTGAGAGTCAATGCAAGCAAGATGAGGTAGAGAGAGGGGGGAGAGAGAGAATCCCAGGCAGGTTCTGCACTGTCAGCACAGAGCCTGATGTGGGGCTCAAACTCGTGAACCATGAGATCATGACCTGAGCCAAAATCAAGAGTTGGATGCTTAACTGACTGAACTACCCGGGTGTCCCTGGGTAAACTTTTTTCTTAAGTTTAGAATGAGTGATCCATTCATGGGCTACAAGATCAAAAAGTATTTAAAGAGAAATAATGAGCCTTCTGCCCAACCTTGACCCCGTGAGTCCAGTTCCCATACTATGCCCACTCCTGAAGATATAACAACCGCTCCTGATTCTTAAGTGTTCTTGGAGAGTTTATCATGCAGTCTTTCAGAGATTCTTTATACACATCTCACAAAATTCTTTATACGTAGCTTCTCATGCAGCTTCTCATTTTGCCTTCTTTAATGCCTTACAATTGTCTTCCCATAGGTTTTGTTAATTTCTTCATAATTTTCCTATATATTTTATCTTTTCTGTTAATATTCCAAATGAGATCTTGTCCTTCATTATAGATTTTATATAGCTATTATTATTTTGTATATGAATGCTATTAATTACTATATATCAGTTGTGTACCTTACTAATTCACTGAATTATCTTTTTACATAATTCTTAATAACTCAATTTCTTAATTGTTTCTGGCTCAACAATCATATCCTGTGCAATCTAAAATAGTTATTACACATTTTTAATTTCTATTCCTTTAAGTTTTCCCTGATGCAGTAGTTCCTATCACAGACACTTACTGAGAGAACTAAATAAATTTATATACAATCTCACCCAGCATATAGTGAGCATTATATGGCAGTCTGTTATTATTATTTTTTGTCACTTGCTCTACATTATCTGCTAGTCATCTTCTGATTCACCCATGCCCAGAGTTGTCCTTTTTTTCTGTCAGGGCTTTTACTTTACTTGTAGAAAATTCTCAGTACCTCCTTACAGTTATTTAGTGCCTATGTGTACAAGTCACTATGATATATTCTTGCTATACATGTGCGGTGAACAAGAATGGCTTTAATGGAATGTGCAGTCTGGCAAAGGATACCAAAGGGTATGGATATAATTATTTTATAAATATCTTCATCAGCTAGTTGGATAGCTTTAGCTATCCATGTTCCTAATTAGGTACTAGACGAATCAATGTATTTCTAGAAACAGGGATTTCTGTCTCTTTCATCTACTAATTCCCTGTTGCCACGATTTATTTCCCGGGAATGCCCGCCTTGTTTCAGTGCAGTGGGGATGAGTTTACATAGACTGCCCTTCATTTTGGGGAAGGATAACTTCCAGGGTAAGTCATATCTGAAAGTCTTTCTACCTCTGCAGAAATGTTCAGTTTGCTTGCTGTCCCTTGAGTTGTAGCAGAATGGGGTTTTATTCTTTAACTACTTAATGCCCATGTGATATGAGACTTGATCAGTGCATGAAATATTCAGTGGTGCAACTTACATTTTTGTCTGGGCAGAGTCATTTATATTACTTGATAACAATATACGAGGCTATCTATAAAACTTTAAGATTGAATCATTTTAAAACCTTCTCCCTCTGGCCCACAGTGGGTGGTTGCATTATTCTACTTTCCATTTTATTTTTTATCCCGACTAGGACATGGCTAAATCTAGATTTCTTTCTTTGCATTAAGTCACTCAAAATAATAAAGTAAAAACTAGTTCAAAATAACATTAGATGCATTAGAATAACATAGCCCTTATCTCTTAAGGGGGAAAAATCTGACGGCTTTTCACACAGTAAATAGAAGTAGGGCAAAGAAAGCATGTTGATAATCGTTTCCCCAGTCCAAATGCAAATTTCCAAACCGAAACAATGTCTTACTTCTCTTTTGGTGCTTCATGGGAAATTAAATTTTGGAATTGGGGCAGAGAAAGTCATGTTTTTGTTGCTGTGGTTACAGGAGATAGCAATTTTCCAGCAGAGAAACAGAGGCCACAACAACAATGGAAATCCGATTACCATAATCAGCGAATCCAAGGACGCCATTGCAGAGGAATAACTAGAATGTCCCAGTGCAGGCTCTGGGAGCAGGCATCTAAGGTGTATTTGTAGGAAAGAAAACATGGCTTGGGGGCTAAAATAATTGAAGCTGTGGGGTTCAGGAGTCCATGCAAAACAGTGAGGATAAATAGTGAGGTTATTGAATGAGTATCTTTGTCAATTCTACGAAAGGCAACTGAACGTTGTGTAAAATATATTGGACAAGATCACCAAAGACTCTGTGTTTATCTCTAACTTTCATGATGGATTCATTTGTAGATGCATTGTTTGACATTAGCGAGGAACAACTCAGTGAGAGTTTCATTTGGGAATGTGAAATTATAGATCAAAGGAGAAGCTGTGGCCAGAAAGAGGAGTTAAAGCACAGATTTGGGAACCATCTGCTTGGTGGCTGAGAGATGAAACCTGTCATTCCCCCAAGAGGGAGGAGATTTGAGGGCTGAACCTTCAGAAACGACAGGGGGCATCAAAGAAGGAAAAGAAAAGTAAAGACAAATGAAAGCAGAAATCAGTGGAGGACCAGACTCATATACATATTTTTAAATTATTTCTCAGTTTCTGCTCTTCATTTGGAATGTACACAAATAATTTCTATTTCTCTTTTAAGAGACGTCTTTTTATAGTTATCTTGTTTTTCTGTAATATATACCCATAGGTTAGTGTTTGGAATAGTCTAGTACAATACAATTGTATAAAATATTTTCCTGGAAAAAGGTTGGTACAATTACATTGTTTAATAAACCACAGAACGAAATACATTTCACTTAACATTATTGGTCTAGAGTTATGTTTTCAACCAAAAATTAATCCACTTTTATGATTGGAAAGAGAACTCGAATTAAATGTATCTTCGAGAGCTTTTCATAGAGCTCTATATCCTGGAAGTCTTCTATAATCTATTATTCTGTGTGGCATATAGGAAAAGCTCATTTGCTTCTATGTTAATTTAGCAGTATAATCTATAAACAGGAAGATTTAAAAAGGCTCAAAAGATTGCATACTCTGGTGCTTCTTTTATGTGTACGTTAGTGCACAGTAAGTCCTTTGCCATTTAAAAGTTCTGAGCTTTTATTCAAAATAAATAGTTTGCTCTGTATCTGAAGTTATGAAGCTTACTTATGGTGATTTAAATAATCTCAAGACCATTATAATCGTCACACTACTGCTGCACGTGTTCTTTTGAATTGCCATCCAGAGATAGGGAGATTAGATACGGCCTATTGCTTTGGGTAACAAGGTTTAGTCCATTACCCATCCAAAATTTGTCTCTTCTTTTCCTATATATTCTGCCCAGGATTGTTATTTGTACAAAACTACCCTTCTCATTTTTTAAGTGTAAATGTAATTATGCTGCTATCCAAATGCATGAGGTATCCATAGGATTATTTATCTCAGCCAAAAACTCAGATCCATATAAAAGAAGGGGGAGTATGATGCTAACAATTCCCGGAGTAGAAGACACATTCTATTCAATAGAGCAAAGTGGAGTTGGGCTGTGGGTTGGTACTTGTCCAGAAAGCTTTTCCATAATGGATTTAAGCTCTTTGTTTCTGTTTTCAGAAAACAATGGCTTTTTAAAAAATCTACTTTATATAATTTCAGCAATTATTTTAAGTGAGAAAATGATATTCTGTAAAATAGAGGAAAACAACCTTAAATGTATTTGTCTTGCAAATACCAGGTGTATCCTTTGAGCACTCTCCATCATAGGCAGCATTAAATAAAGCAATTCTTGCTGTGAGACTTGCAATACCCCGGGACTCAGTTTGGGATCACAAGGAAAGTCAAAATACTGATCTGTTCACTTAAGACAACCTGGTTTATATTAGTTGTCCCTGTCTTTTATTAACGCCACTCTCTTTGCATTCGCTCATGTGCCCTGATTTGGATGACAAATCATATGGGCTCCCTAAGACTGTGAGAGCAATGAGGAATGGCTCTCATGGCTCATTCCCTTTCATGAACAAGTGATCCTCTTGAGCATCTTCCAGAGCAAAAGCCCACAAACCTGGGTGCACACTGGCATCCTCAGGCTCCACTGAGATCTCAACTTAATCCATCGTAGGTGGGGTCTTGTTGGGAGTGCTTTAAAAAAAAAAAACAACAACAATGCTTTCTTTTAGCTCCCCACATGATTCTAATATGCAGACAAGGCTAGGCCCACTCTTCTTATGGAGGTAGCACAGAGGAATGGCCACGCAGAAGCTTGGGAATCAGATAATCTGCGTGGGCACTGAATGGTTCTGCTGTGCTGCTCTGTGACTTCAAATTGTTTCCTAAATTCTCTGAGCCTCAATTCTCTGAATGGCCTATAGGGCGCGAGTAGGCTATTGATACTGCAGGGCTATTTGTGGTTTAAAGCGGGTAATATGTGTACAATATGTGCACAATAGTAAGCACTGATAAATCTTACAGAGCCTTTCCAGATGCATGCATGGCCTTCTACTAAGAAGGTGTAAAGCTGTTTCTTTGAGAATACTTCCAGTACTGTAACTCACATGTTCCAAATCTGAAATAAATATCTTGTTTTATAAAAATGACTTTCCTTAATATTCTAGTCTGGAATGTGAGTTTGCATAAATTTGACTGCCTGGATTATTCAGCACCAGCACGTCTTAGGAGAAAGAGGTTTCCTTTTATCTTTTGTTCCTCTCTCTCTCTCTCTAAGTATAAAGACCAATGAAAGGAGCATTACTTACCAACAATTTCAGGTAATGAGCACATGATTAGATGTTCAGAGGCCCGGATTTCATTACTAAAAAGTAGGGTGACTTCGACATAGTTAACTCTTCTCCATGTCATAGTTTCCTCATCCAAATTAATAAGAGCCATTTTTTCGCCCACCTAGACCTGTATTTAAGTTTTTCTTTGTATTCAGTGCTTGGTACTAAAGGAGAAAAATAGGACATAATACCTTTGCAAACAAATAATTTAACACTAAGATTATTTATGTAGTTCCACCATTAGAGAAAATCATCATCATCATCATCATCATCAATATCATCATAGAATATACTGTAGAAGGATTAACAGCACAGAGATGTTATTTAAAGCTTATGACCAACAAGTCCATGGTGACTTGCTGTTGATGAATTTCCAGTTTTAGAAATTGATTAGAAGCAACAAATCACATATTTCAACATATTATTGGTACTTTTGAAGTACCCCATTTTTGTTTATGGAAACCTTGCCTTACTCAGCATTCTATTCATAAAGTAAATCACTTTAGAGTATAGAAAATTCATTTGTTATTCCCCAATGTGAGCATTTTCTAATTCATTTGAATTCTACCTATGTAGCTTTTTAAGGCTTTCTGCTTTTCTGATAAGTTTTCATAATATAAAGTTTTCACAAACAAGTAGCATTTGAGAAAGAGATGCAATGCGAAATAATTCAGTCAAGAACTCATCCAGAAGGACTCATTTTAGAAATGGAATCTTAGCTCATTTTTAGCATGCTTCCTTATTAATCACATTTTGTTTTATACTGTATCTATTGGTATGGTACTTTGGGACTCAGGGGTGCCGAAAGGCAAATGTTGAAAAGAGGGAAAACATTTCAATCCAGGAGCGCTCCTCTGATGGAAGGTACATCCATTAGTAACCTTGCCCCAGCCATTTTCTCCTACTACGCTTGCCATTCTCACACAATGATAAAAAAAAAAACAAAACAAAGCAAACGCCTCTTCTTAAAAGCGTCAGAGCCGATAAACAGGAAGAATTGTGAGGCTGAAGCACAGGCTACTCAGAGGACACAGTGTGATCGCTCAGCTCTGCTTTATTGCCGTCATTAAACCATTAACAGTGAAATAATACGATAAGTAAAATGCCATTCCTACGTGTCACAGGTGTCGTTTTCTCTGGGTTCATAAAACAGACTAAAATGTGGTTTGGGGCACATATCCAGAAACGCACAGAAACCATTAGTAACAGTAACAACAACAACAACAACAAAAAAGCCTTATTGAAATCAAACAGAAGACAGTTTTTATGTTCTACATTAAAAATCACTAAATAGTGAACATCAGAATACAAAAATAAATAAAGGAGAAGTCAAACTTCTTAAAAGTCATAAAAGTGGGTCTCAAGTACTCATCTTCCTAAAGAAGATACAGAGCTGCAATGCTTGCCAAAAACAATAAAATGATTGAGAAGATGGTCCTGTAGACTTGTTGGTTTAAAAAGCTGGGCAAGGGGTGCCTGGGTGGCTCAGTCGGTTAAAACTCTGACTCATTTTTGGCTCAGGTCATGATCTCGGCTCAGGATATGTGAGATCGAGTTCCTCATTGGGCTCTGCAAAACAACATGGAGCCTGCTTGGGATTCTCTCTCTCCCTCTCTCTCTGCCCTTCCCGATGCTCTCTCTCTCTTTCTTTTCCTCTCAAAATAAATAAACTTTACAAATAAAATAAAATAAAAACCTGGGCAAGATTTAAAAAGAAAAAGAAGAATTTGGGGATTAATTATTGGAGACAAGGATCCACTTCTGGGTTGGGGGGAGATTGTGGAGATAGTTTTGCCGGGCAAGGTCAAGAAGACTTCCTGGTACAAGGAGTAACCATTCTGAAGAGACCAATTACATGAGAGCATGAAACATTTTCACTGAGGTGGCCTATAGCATCTTGGAAATCAATCTACTCTTTCTTTGTCCTCCATTGTATTCCATTTCTAGCTCAGTTTTCTAATATAATCCATCTGGGCAGAACTTCCAGCTCAATGCAGAACAATTAGATATTCCAACCCCTCTTCAACTCACATTTGATTTTCCCTTCAATTCTCTGAGACAAAGCTTAGCATCCATGTTTTACTAGTACATGGACTGATATTAAAACAGAATAAATCACTTCTCTAATGTTTCACAGCCAAAAAGTTGTAGACTGGTATTCTTAATGAGCTTTCAAGTCCTCACATTCTATTATCACACCTTTGTCCTTTTGTTAAGCAGGACTTTACTTTTTTAAGCAACAGGACCCCAATTCAATATTTGGAATTTAACAGAAGAAAATGACTCCACGAAACCAACCAACAGAAGGGTAATGTATTGTGTCACCTAAAGGGGATGAGCAGATATATGTCTCCTCTCAGGCTCAACTGGTTTCAGAAACTCAGTTGCTGCCTCTACATCTCTTTCATCATATTCATCTTAATCTCTGTCATTATATGCAACATCTCCATCTGTCTCTACCTTTCTGTATGCAGTCCCACAGTCTCTTCGGCTGAGATGATGGAGCACATTTATTCTGCTGAAGAGTCATTGCTTTCTCCACAAAATAGGAAATAGAGCTATAGGTAGCACTAAGCTTAAATTCACTTATCCCATAAGCTTCAGAGGACTTCACTATTTATTTACAAATAAATCTCAGTGAATAATTTGTCCAGCCTCTGTCAAGGTCTCATCTTTCAGTCCAATCATTAAGACCAGGGGATATGTGGCCTTTTCTATATTGATCATTGGGGGGGATGGTTTTCAATGAGTTTCTAGAGGTTAGAGGAGGGAAGAGTGGCTTTTGCTGTAAAAAACAAAAAAAAAAAAAAGGTAAGTTGAGAGGACAGAAAAACGACAATTGTTAATGTCAGCACTTAATTTTAATCCAATCATCAGAGCTAAAGACAGAGTTCATGTTTTTAAAGAAGTATTATTAGATATGGCTTACAAAGCCCAAAAGACCTTTTTTGTTTCACTTGGTACAATCAACTTGATAGCAATTGTCTAGAAAATACAGTAAAGAAATGTCTTGAACGGCATCTGACTTAGACAAAACTCTTTTACTGAGATTCTTTTTTTTTTTAAATCTTTATTTATTTGTTTTGAGATAGAGAGAGAATGCGGAGAGGAGGATCAGAGAGAGAAATAGAGAGAGAATCCCAAGCAGGCTCTGCACTGTCAGCAAGAGCCTGATGTGGGACTCAAACTCATGAACCATGAGATCATGACCTGAGCCAAAATCAAGAGTCAGGTCCTCAACCGACTGAGCCACCAGGTGTCCCCTCTTCTGCAGACATTCTAAGTGAAAAAAATCTTGTCAGCACTGGGTTCTAGCTTTTCCTTTATATTCTATAACTTGTGTCTGGAATGTAAATTTATTTACCATAAGTAGAAATTCCACCTATAAAAAGGGAACATTTGGTAAATTGTAGTAAGAGACAGAGTGGAAGTGGGTGAATGGAGAATGATATGCCTTTCCATTTATAGAGGTTTGAGTAATGGTTGTATTTGACATTTTTCTTTCTCATGATCTCATTCATACCATTGTTCCCACTGTACCCTCTGTCCTTTTCCTTGTCTCTGAATATTTTTTTCTGCTTATCAGATGTTCATTTCTCATTTTCTTTTTTCTGTGACATCTGAAGCACTTTAAGATCTCATGTGCATTATACTGTGCTTTATACCTGCAAAGAACCAATTAAGAGATAGTCTATGCCATTATAGATGACATAGTAGACATTTGTTGGAATGAATATTTTAGATCCCAAGAAAAATATTTATAGTTACCTGATTTCTTAGAGGGAGCAAACATGTATGTTGAAGAACCTGGAAAGAATACTAATTTGTTATATTTTATTATCTAATGCCTTCTATTCTGGAAAGGACTCATTTGAAGGGAGGAAAAAACACAGAGCATAATAAATTGAAAGAAAACAAGGTTTGCAAACCATATGAGAAAAACAAGGCTAGAGGTCTATTAATGAATAGGACAGAAGTCAGTAGACATGTTTCTTTTATGATAATCTCATGCACTTATGAAACACCATGCTAATATAAAAATCATATATATTATTTAGCTTAAATGAGAACTTGAAAATTATATAATAAGAGAAGTATTATATAATAAGATAAAGGAACCAGGAAATTGGTATCAATTATTTGTTAAGTTGCATGTATTGTTCTATGTGACTCACGTGTCTCTCTTAAAACATTTGTTAAAGTCATTTGAGGGCGAAGCAGGGATGGAGGGAGCAACTGACAACTGTCCGAGCGAGCAGGGGCGCCCGTGCGACTCATCAGTTCAGCATCCAACACCGGCTCAGGCCGTGATCTTGTGGTTCGTGAGTTTGAGCCCCACATTGGGCTTGCTGCTGGTAGCCTGTCTGCACAGAGCCCACTTCAGATCCTCTGTGCCCCCTCTCTCTGCCCCTCCCCTGTTGGCACTCTCCCCTCCAAAGGTAAAAAATGTCCAATGAGCATAACTTATTTCTTTAATTTTCCTTGTTTCTATTTCAAATAAATTCTAGTCGATATGGTTCAAGGAATCCACCTGGATGGTGAAAATGTTCCCTGTATCTCAGCAATTTCCACATTTCTTTTTTATTAATTAGATTGGTGCCTTGTATTTTACACCTGCAGATAAGCAACATAACCTGTTATTGCTAGTTTTGGTCACATGCCCTCCCACGCATGATTTGCCAGCTGCTTTTTCTCCATTTGAGAGCATTGGTTTCTGGGCGAACTAGTTTTATTATATCATCCTAGGAAATTTATTTTTTCACAGTTCCTCCCTTATAAAACCTAGGGATGGAGTTAAATGTCTAAGGGCTTTTTCTAGCTGATACAAAATTTTGTCATTCAGTAATTTTCTGTCCCCCTTTGTGCCACTATGGAACGGCGGTGTCTGGACATAAAGGTGGAAGACTTTTAAGTTTTCTCCACAGCGCCATCTATAGGCCGGTTGTGTCAGTTCTCCGACGAGGCCATTCCACTGTTTGCGTTCAGTGCTACCTAACTTGAAAAAACATGATCTGTCTGCCATTAACATTTTTTTTTCATTTTCAACATTGAAAATTAATGAGTAATCGGCCTCAATAACAATGCCATGAACTGACCTTACACGATAAAACGGAGACCCATCACTCAAGAACCATTTTGCGAGAGGGAGATCCGCAAATACGTGTCTGCCCCAAATAGTATCCCTTTATAAACAATGCCAAGGAACGTGAAAATCAAATTACTTATATGTTGAATCAAAATCAGTTTAATTCTTAAAGCTGAATTCATTTGCTCTTGACCACTTTTTTCTTGCCTTTTGGGGTATAATTTGGACGAAATGATGCAATCGTGATCTCTTTTCTTGGTATGACTTTCCACTTACAGCACTCTTCTTTACCAGCTTCCACTGGCAAGAACATTTTAACATTTAGTGTGAAAAACAAAAATATTTTCATGTCTATGTTCCATAATCTGACTCAGTAATCCTAGATGTGCACACACACACACACACACACACACACACACACGCATTTCCAAAGAATGCTTCAAAAATTGTGATTCTAGTGCAGGCAAAGGTAATTGAAAGTATGATGCATGACATTTTAACAAATCTTAAATATCAAATGCATTTTCAGAGTGTTCCTTTCTGAATTTTTAATTTATTTGGGAGAAGACAGCTCAGAGCTAAGAAAGTAAGAAGTTTTAGGTCATCCTGGGAGGAGGCACCGAGAGTCATCAAGACCAAAGAAAGAGATTCCGGAACTTGGTACGTGTGTTACATGCGCCGCACAGAGTCATTCACAACGGAGTGATCACGGGGCGCAGCTGCTATGCTAGATACTAATGTCACATTTACATATCGTTGTTCTAGTTGGAGCTGCTGAGGCATGTTGCTTTTACCCTCACCTTCTCTAACTGCGGTCTGTGACCTAATGAAGCACACGTTTTCCACATGAGGAAAGGAAGTCTCCAAAAATGAGGTGCATACTACCTTCTCTTCATTTCACAGCTTTCTAGGCTTGATCTTTATATAAGCTATTATTATTTTAATCACCTGTTCTCTTCTATCACCTAGTTCATTAAACAGATGTTTCTGAATCGGTACTCTAAGTCCTTGAGTACAAATCGTATGCCTCCTCTTTCTTTCATGAATGGGAATGAAACAGTAATACTATAAAAGTATATAATACTATAAAATACTGTACTATATATAAATATAAAAAGTATTACTATAGTACTATAAAATAGTAATACTAACGTAAATACTATAAAAGTTATACTATAAAAATATAAATACTATAAAAAGTAACACTATAAAAGTAATACCATAAAAATAGTATAAAATATATAAAAGTATACTATATTTACTACTTCTAGAAAACAAGCTTTGTCCTATACATAGACATTTTATTATAAAAGCCTTGAAGATTGTTTTACTACATGTGGTTAATAACCTTGAAATAAAAGTTGGTACAGGAAAAAAATCATGTGCTTATTCTAAGATTTCTAAGATGCCTAGAGGCCAGGTCGTTCCTTCCTTCTCCCCTCTTTCCTTCAAGTCTCTCTGCTCCTCTTCTTTCTCTCCCCTCTCCTCTTCTCTCTCTCTCTCTCTCTCTCTCTCCCTTCTCCCTTAGCAGGAACTAATAACCACTGTATTTTCTCCCAAATGAAATATGAAGACTGGTGCAATCAGAAAAACTGAAAACACAAGAAAATAGCTACTTTGGCATTTAATATCATTTTCAGCACGACTACATGTACTATGTAATTCAACTGAATCCGTTTTATTTTCATGTGTTTCCTTCAATATGTAACTAAGAAAAGGATTAATAACCCCTTTCAGAGTCTTCAGGTAGCTTTTCGTACTATGCAGTTGGTGAGATTGGCAGTTTTCTTAATGACCTCATTTTGATTAATGAAATAAAAAATATTAACGAAATGCAAATTAATCTTAGACAATCCCAATCCCTGTGGATCATGAATGTTATAGCACTCACCGGTTAGAGTCATTAGCAAAGAAAGATTAAACAGAGAAAGACAGGACAGATAGTAGTAATTATTTCTAGCAATAAGTGTTCATAATTTGTGTTCAGTAGCATTGTAAACTAAGCTTATATTATTAAAAAGCATTACTTGTTTTGTTTTGTACAAAACAGCTGTACACATGATGTTTTTTAAAAATGGAAGAAAAGTTTTTGAATGTTATATGAGTGGATTCTTGAGGTAAACATTTCCGGGCCAGCTTCACACAGAGAGTGTATTCAAAAGGGCACTATATGCCTCTGAGAACTTAGATGAAAATGGAAATAAGGTTTTCTGTAAACTGTTAGATTTTTAAGTAATGTTTCTAATGACGACTAGGAAATCTATTTTGAAAGTACAGATGAAGAATTTAATTGTTTCAGGAAACACAAGAACAGACAAAAGTAATATTTTAAAAATTTTTATTTCATCTGATATGATTTTAAATATATGCACAGTGAATTCATAAATTAAATATAAGCAGACATTTTTCTACTTTATCTACGTTTTATATTCTAATTGACCAAAACAATTTTTTCAAACTTATTAAGCAGAAAAATAGGGTTTTACCTTGTATTTAGGATTGACATATATTTAAAAATATATAATATTGTTAAACTTTGTTCTCAATTGAGTGTATAGACTGATAATCATATCTGATACAGTTGCTATTATTCTTTCTTAAATTAAAAAAAATCACATTTCAAAAACAATTAGTTAAGATTTCCAAGGTGATACATTGAGTGGTATCTGAATTCAGGCCCACTGGCTTCAATCTGCATGTAAAATGTATGTATATCATTTATCTTTGAGAAATTTAAATCTGTTGAGGTGGTAAAACCTTTTATACATGACAAAGTATGAACCCTGTATGTACCAAATGAATGTTAAGCATATTTCATGGAAATTTAGAGGCAAATAATTTTTTTTTAATAGAGAGTAAGTAAATGTGTGCAAATGAGGGAGGAGAAGAGAGGGAATCTTTTTTTTTAAGTTTATTTATTTATCTTGAGAGAGACAAAGACTGTGTGAATCAGGGATGGGCAGAGAGAGAGGGAGAGAGAATCTCAAGTAGGCTCCATGCTACCAACTCAGAGCCCAATCTGGGCCCACAGGATCATGAGCCAGCTGAAACCAAGAGCTGGACATTCAGCAGACTGAGCCACCCAGGTGCCGAGAGAGAGAGAGAGAGAGAGAGAATCTTAAACAGGCTCCATGCTCGGCCCAGAGCCTGATGCAGGGCTTCATCTCATGACCTTGGGATCATGACCTAAGCTGAAATCAACAGTTGAATGCTCAACTGATTGAGCCATCTAGGTGCCCTGAAAAAAATTGTTTTCAATGTTTATTTATTTTTGACATAGAGATAGAGCATGAGCCAGGGAGGGGCAGAGAGAGAGAGAGTGAGAGGAGACACAGAATCTGAGGCAGACTCCAACCTCCGAGCTGTCAGCACAGACCCCAGTGCAGGGCTTGAACTCACAAACTGTGAGATCATGACCTGAGCTGAAGTCGGACGGTTAACTGGCTGAGCCACCCCTGAAAAGAAATTGTTTCAGATGGGAGTTGTCAACAAAGAAGTCAGGTGCCCAACCATCCTGATTTGCTTAGGACTGAGGACTTTGAAGGATGCAGGACTTCCTGGGGCTAAAACCAAGAATGTCCTTGGAAAACTGTAATGGGATGATTTCTCCACAAAGAAGTGAAATTATACAGGGTCATGAGTAACTCAACAAAAGCAATTTGTGTTCCTTCAAAATGAAGGAATAGAGAAGTGTGTGCCATGATTGGGCAGTTAGGAAACGGGTGTGCTTCTTTGATGGCATATATACTTGTCAAAGAGGAATTCCATTGCTTTTGGATGAGAGAGAATTAAGGAAATAGAGGGATTCCATCAAATTCCATCAAATTCCAGATTCCATCATGGGCAGTAGGTTTGATGCACGCACATCTTACCAGGTAGGAAGCCAGAGTTGGCTTCAATAACAAATCTTTGGCAATTGCTTTTAAACAGTGAGAACAATTAAACTCCATATATTTATCACATGTTACAGAGGAATATTTGTGTCCTTTTATAAGTAAAGTCGATTACTTTTTCACTGGTTTTCTTCACTTAATTTGCATTCACGAGAAAACTATAGTTTTAGGGCTTACATATTATGCTATGTATCATTCTTTTCAGAGCTCCTAAAGTAAGTTTCCTGCATTGAAAAGAAGGAATAAAATGTAGTACATCTATTGAACTCTTACTTCGTGCTTTACAAATACCACCACAGTTTATGTTCATAACAACTGTAGAAAGAAATCACTATGTCCATGTACCAAATGAAGAACCAGTGTTACAGAAAGGTGACATTTTTCTGGTCCAAGATCACATTGTTAGAAAAGGGGAAAGGCCATTAGAAAAGGGGAAAGGCCAGGATTTGAATCCAGCTACTCTGACTCCAAAGCCTATGCATTTAGGCATCATACAATATCGAGCACTTGAAAAAAAAAAAAGATGAAATAATTTAAAACCTTACATCACAAAGAACTCATAAAAGCTAAGATATTTAGAAACCCAAATTTCTTACCTCGAAGGACAAAGGTGGATCTGTGTGCTGAAACCACAAAGTGATTTTTCTAAAAGTTAAGAACTCAGCGCGTACCCTGCGACATAATTTGCCTGGGACTGTTTCCTTCACAGTGGGGAGCCCATTTTTCCAGTGTATTTGGAAGGACAGACAATCGAGCAATCCAGGACTGAATTGCTCTTGCACTTCTGAGTTCCTTGAATTTGCTCTTTTCTCCGCTTAAACTCTCTGATAAATTGCAAACCTCTACTCTACTTCGTTCTCTCCTGCTACATTGTGAGAATTTCATCAAAATAAGCCTTAACTTTCTTGAATAGGCCACATTTTTTTATTAACATTTCAAGAAGCAGCTTCATACTCTGTAAAAAATATCAGAATGTGAACATATTTCTATGGAAAGTAAAAAATAAACATGTAACCCTTATAATGGTAGTACCCTAAGTAATTCATATTCAATAATTTACATTTATTTAAAGAGATGGAGAAGGTACTCTTCCCATTTTAGAAATAAACTGAGGAAGAGTGGCCAGGTGGTGTGCCCAAAGTCATACCAACCAGTATGGCGAAGCTTGAATTCCAACCTTGGCAGTTGGGCTGGAGAATATGTGTCCTTGCCCATTGTATCATATTATTTCACCTACTTTTAAGAGTCATTTGATCTGTTGGTCGATTCTCTCTTTTTTTAATGTTTATTTATTTTAAGAGAGAGATCACAAGCAGGGAAGGGGCAGAGAGAGAGGGAATCCTAGGCAGGATCCGGAATCTCAGCGCAGAGCCACAAACTGTGAGATCATGACCTCAACCAAACTCAAGAGTCAGATACTTAACCAACTGAGCCACCCAGGCACCCCTGTAGATGTATTCTTAATGACTGACTAGAAATGAAAGGCTGATCACTCAATAGTAATTGGTTCCTGCATGGGTTAGGCTTATGCCATAGTCTAAGTATTACTTCCTGACATATTTCCTTTGATACTGTGAGGTATTAAAGAACCACTCCATTTAACATTCACTTATTTTCTCAGGAACTTACGATCCTTATAGAAAAACAGTGAAGACCCAGATAAATCAAGGCATACCGTTGTTAAGGAGACTTGTCTGTAACCAATAACTTTGTATTCTTTTTACCCCCTTTTTCAAGAATAGTCTGATTTTAAAGATTAGGTAAAATGGTCCAGCTTAAGACAGCATCTAGCTAGCAGCCCTTTTATAACTTCTCTTAACATTCCCCAAGTTCATGTCTCAGCACAGAGATTTTATAACAATGTTGAAATTATGTCGGACTACCATAATGTGGAAGGATTTGTACTAAATTAAAAAATAATAGAACATGCATCATGCAACAAAATTGATGTCCCATTAGTGCTCTGCTTAAGGAATTGTGCAAACCTATCCTCCTGAAGGTAGGGAGGTCCCTTAGTCCCTTCTCATCATCTGCTTCCTTTTACAAAACTGGTGCACATTTATACATTAGTGTATATATTTGGTATCCTTTAGGGAAATGGTCTTCTGCTATTCCACCACTTGTTCGCTGAGGCAGCCAAAATATCTCTTGGTTCCCTCCGTAGTACTTACTTCCATTCTAGATCTAGGAAGAGACTGCAACGTCCAGAACCTAAATAAGAAGGCATTTATGGAACAGTAGTTGATAAAGGGGAACTGTGTGCTGTGAAGTGTTTCCAGGTCAGAGTGCAGAAGTGCTGGGATAAAGCAAGGTGTGCTTGGGCTCTGAGTCCGTCCGCCATGTTCCATGCGTGACATGGCGTCAGGCTGGGAGTAGGAGAGTCAACGGTTATTCCTGAGCCTCATTTAGTGATGGGCACTGATAGTGCTGACAGCAGCTCACATTTAGTGAGCGTGTGTATGTGCTTGTCCCTGTCACAGGCCTGCACAGGCACTAGTTCCCGTCAGCCTTATCATCATGGCTCTCGCTGGGTCCATCCAGCTGGACATTAGGAACAGACGGAGGTGCTGCCCAACACCAGCGGGCCAGCTGTGAGAATCAGTGAATCACCAACTCCCAAAAGGATAGGGGAGGAGACAAATGGCGATTTGGAACTAATTCATAAAAATAGAGGTGTCAATGGAACCGAATAGTAGCTCAGAAAAAGGCACTGGCAAAATAATTTGTTTTATAATAAAGGTAACATAATTGGTGTAGAGAGAAAGCATCAATTCATGATCTGCTAGTTATAATAAATAGTTCCGGTTCTCTATTTTGCAAAAAAGAAACAGTTAGATCTTCACTAAATAATACACGTGAAAATAATTCCCAGGAATGTTAGAATTAAATGTGATACCGTTAGTAGACAAAGCGTACGTACGGTATGCGGTATGCTGTGTGCTGATCACTGCTGTAAGTGCTTTACATAGAAAGGTGCTTCGGTCCTCACAACAAGCCTATGAAGTAGGAATGATTACTTCACTCTTTCACAAATAAGACAAGATAGATGTTAAGTAACATTGTCCAAGGTCACCCAGCTTTTAAGGGTTCCAACAATCCTCTTAGCCTTAACATGTCCACAAGCAAATTCCTAACATTCCCCTTAAAAACATATCCCAGCTTATCCCATCCTCCATCATCTTCTTCTCAGAGCATTATTTACTCAGAGTCATCTAGCTATTTAAGCCAAAAGTCTTACGCTACCCTTAATTCTTCTTACATACAGCTTGCAAATGAACATTTTGGAAATTTCCTCTGGATTCAAGTTGGTCTATACCATTTTCCCTGGTTTGTTTCAGTAGGCTCCAAAGTGATCCCTGCTTTTCGCCTTTGATTTGCCACAGTCTATTCTCAATGAAACAACCAGAATAATCATTTAAAGCATGAATCAGGTCAGATTACTTCTACCTGGAACTGTTCCTCTAATTAATCCTCATAGCTAGGTCCCTAACCTTTAGGTCTTTAATGTCTCCATATTACTGACACTTGTCTAAATTTGCAGCCCACCATCAATGTCCGTTCCCACTGGCTCTTCTAATCCCCATTCCCTGTCCTTTGAATCACTCTCAGATATTGTATGTAATTTACTTATTTAATATACTTACTACTTTTGGTTTGTCTTCCCTAAAGTAGAAGTTTGTACAGAACAGGATCTCATCTGTTTTGTTCACAGATGTATACTAAGCACCCAGTACACTTAAAATAGACTCTGTAAATATTTGTTGAATGAATATTAAGATTGGGATTTCAGATATAGGTGGCATGACTCTATATTATCCTTAAAATTAATAACTAAGCAATTGTATAAGAAATGATTTTTTAAGTTTTTTTAATGTTTATTTATTTTAGAGAAAGAGACAGAACGCAAGTAGGGGAGGCCCAGAGAGACAGAGGGAGGCATAGAATCCGAGCCAGGCTTCAGGCTCTGAGCCGTCAGCACAGAGACCCACGAAGAGCTCGAACTCATGAACCAGGAGATCATGACCTGAGCCCAAGTTGGACACTTACCTGACAGAGCCACCCACGCAGCCCTATAAGAAAGGAAATTATGAAGGGGCACCTGGGTGGTTCAGTCAGTTGAGTGATGGACTTCAGCTCAGGTCATGATCTCAGGGTTTGTGGGTTCCAGCCCCACATCAGGTTTGCTTCTGTCAGCCTGTCTGGAAAGAGCCTGCTTCGGATGCTCTGACTCCCTCTTTCTGCCCCTCCCCTGCTGTGCCCTTCCCAAAATAAATAAATGTTTTTTTTTTTAATGTCTTATTTATTTCTAGGAGAGAGAGGGAGAGAGAGAGAGAGACAGTGTGAGCAGGGGAGGGTCAGAGAGAGAGGGAGTCACAGACTGAAACAGGCTCCAGGCTCTGAGCTGGCAGTCAGCACAGAACCCGACGCGGGGCTCGAACCCACGAACCCCGAGATCATGACCTAAGCGAAAGTCGGACGCTTAACCGACTAAGCCACCCAGGCGCCCCTAGAAAACTTTTTTTAAAGAGGGTGAATTAAAACTGATCTCAAAGGTTAAATGTAATGAAGTGTGTCTAAGATACACAGCTACCAATTAAAAACATATTTGTGGTAATTAGCATTCAAAATAAACATGGGGATTGTAGGCTCTGGAATTCACATCTCCTACTCTCACAAAGNCCAGGCTCTGAGCTGGCAGTCAGCACAGAGCCCGACGCGGGGCTCGAACCCACGGACCGCGAGATCATGACCTAAGCGAAAGTCGGACGCTTAACCGACTAAGCCACCCAGGCGCCCCAATAAATAAATGTTTTAAAAAAAGAAATGAAATTATTAAAACAAATGCTCAAAAAATTGGTGAGCATAAAAGGGGGAAAGGCTTGAAAATATTAAAGTACTAAAACAAACTATTCAGGAAAAATGTGATAGTTTATAGTATATAAGAATTAAACCTTTTTAAAAACAAACAGCATTACCCAACATTTTAATAATAAATAAAAGAACAAACAATATCTACTGTAAATGTAATACGTAATTAATGTTCTTATTATATTAAGACCTATTAGAAATAAAATGGGGAAGAACAGCACTAAAACCCCTACAAGTATTGAAAAAGTATATAAACTCACAAGAAAAGAAACAAATACAAAAGCATAAAAAAGCATATAACAGTCACATTTTCTAGTAATACAACTCATTACACTGAGATGCCACTTTCCAAAGCTGCAAGTTAATAAAAATATAGAAAGAGATGAGGAAAAAGAAGATTATGTATATGCTGTGTAACGAGGGCTCAGTAAAACTTATGCAACATGTATCATGAGCTGTAAAAGATTCCAGCATTTTGATGTGGTGGTTCTATTTCTATTCCTCAGAGTAGACAAAATATGATGTTTAGACAAGAATGTGTGTGCAAAGTCTTTCAACGAAGTCTTACAATAGGGGGTAATACTATTAAAGCAAATCACACTTGCAAGACTTGAGAATAAAGTATTTCATGGAAATGTATAGTGAATTATTAAAATATTTTTAAAGAAAACGTAGTGCCTTAGAAAATATGAAAAAAAATTAAAGGTAGCTAAAAAGCGGTGTTGATAGCACAGTCCATGTGGATTAGGACAAAGTCTAGTTACAACTGACGACAAACAAGGGATCCCAAAACTTGGAGCAGGAACCACTATCTACAAAGCAAGAGGAAGGACTCAAGCCCTTTAGTGAGGACCTTTGGGTAAGTCCTTTGCAGAACAGGGGAAAGTCCTGATCATACAGGCAGAAGACAGATCCCATGGGCTTCAAAGGCAATGCTCACCTATTTCCCAAACTTGCCCAAGATAAGAAAAAGCCATTCTCATGTATCTGATGATGGCATCATTATGTACAGCATATTACCACCATATAAAATAATGGTTGAGATACACGTGCAGAACTTCATTTCCCAAATACCTGCCTCTGTGATTGCCTCTGAGTCTGAGATACAGTTGCTATGGAAGAAAGTGCTTCACACGCTACATATGAGCTTCCAAGTGGAAGTATGATTTCAGAAATTAAGTTGAAAGTTGAGTTTCTAATCCATTTGGAATTCCAGTTCCATGATGTATTTAAGCTATGAATTGGCACTGCAGAGAATTCTTTTGCTGTTATCATTTCTTGGGTCACTTGTCTCTTGCTAATTTCGAAACAAGAATGCTTTCTTGTTTTTTCTGACTAAGGTACTAAAAAGAAACTTCCAATAAGCACATAACATTTTCTTGTACATTTCTTTGGCTTCAGTGAATTGTATTTTAAGTGAATTGCACTTGCAGGTTTGTGGAACGATGCCAAATTTGTATTCTGAAAATGTAAACAAAGGCCACACACAAGCCTTCCTCTTACTGCTGATGCAGTTCACTGTGTTGTTTAAATAGATTTCAAATAATTTTCCAGTAATTGCTAATCATTTTCGTGGGAGGCATGAGGTTAGCAATCAATAATCCCCTGAAACTGTTGAAACTGAGGTTCCGGGATCAATAGAACATTCTTCTTCCCATGGAAACACAGCCCATTCGGATGGCCTTCCTCACTGTTCTCTTCTGTTTCGTATTTATTGTAGACTCACAGGCACATTTCTTATGGAAAAAACAAATTAAGGAAATAGAGAAAATGTCACCAACATTATGACAGAGATGGCATTTGTTACAAAAAATATATCTTAAGAGAGGCAGGAGGAGGTATACAATTTAGTACAAATGATAAGATTGCAAAGTAAAGTTCTTAATTTCTAATCAGTAGCTATGTATTGTCACTGGTCCACTTTCTTTTAAATATATTTTAAGATATATTTTAAAGGTTTATACTTATCCCCGAATGTGTAATCCTTTGAGGGGTTTATTTTTAAAGACACCCTGAAATAGAGTATGCAGAATTTTGTTTAGCTGGCCAAGATAAAACATTACATCAATAAATGTTAGCTTCACTTTTATTTTCTTAGGCACTAAAACATTTTAATTACTGATGATGAATAGGAAGATGAGTTATTTCTTGAAAAACTAAAAAATATCTATAGTTGCATTGTATAGAACAGATTTAAATACATATTGCCCCCTCCCTTGTTAAACAGAAAGTAGACTTGTATTTATTGTATAAAGTTCATTACCACGTCTACAGACAGATGTGTTCTTGAACATTTCATAAAAGCCATCATTTAACATTAAGAAAACTAAAAAAAAAAAAAAATTAAAGATGTTAATATCTTTTGTGTTAGAGACTAAAAAGAGATTCAGGGAAGGAAGAGAATTGTTGTTGTTATTGTTTTTGTCTTTGTTTTCTGGAGAGATACCAAAGAAAACAGGTTTGCCTCAGTGTACTTCAGCCTTTCAGAGAGGGGGGTGATCTAGATATCCAGCTCCTAAAAATTTAGAATGGGTGTCAGGTCTGAACTTGAGATCAACCCCGGAGAAGAGTAGTAAACTAAAGAGAAAGAAATTTAGAAATAGGAAAAGTGATTTAAAAGGAAAAAAAAAAAAAAAGGCAGCATGAACATCACACCAGTGGCTGATCTCCAGCGATATCCTCTTTACTCATGTAAATATTCCAAAAACCTCAACTCATGTGAACTAAACAGCAAAGGAAAAAATGAAAAAAAAAAAAAAAAAGAAAGAAAGAAAGAAAAAAAAAAAAGGATAACCGATAAGGGAAATGTAATTTTGCGCGTTGGAGTCTGCGTGTGAGTGAGTGCCCGCGTGCCGCCTACCCCGACTCCCGGGGGGGAAATTCCTTGGGAAGAAACTCGTGCTCCTCCGACTTCTGGAAGGTGTAACGTCGCGTGGTTGGGACAGGAAGGACGGATTGCCCCTCATCTGTTGCACAGCCCGAGGCTGCAGCAGGCAGCTGCTGAGATGAGGTCGGGGACCAAGAGTTCACCCCAGGGCTTTCGGAAAAGAAAGGAAATGCAGTAGAAACCGAGGGTCTCGGGCGGATGATCCTGGGCTCAGAGTCCGCGCGGACGCCGCTCCGTATCTGCGTTCACAAACGGACCCTCGGGTCCTGGGGCCGTGACCAGCCAAGGCTGCGTGAGTCACACGCTGGGAATCACCGCGTCGCATTCACAGCAAGTAAGTTACTGCCAACTTTGCCAACACATGGCATTTCCTCGCAGCGCTTGGGTCTTATTTTAGTGTGTGAACACCAAAAGATTGGGCAAGAGAGAACTTTCAGCCTGAAATCTCAGCACGCTGATGCGAGCATCACACACACATACACACACACACACACACACACACACACACACACACACTCCACCTGAAGCCACCAAACCTCGCGCTCCTAGGCTGGTACGTGTCTGGCGTTTTATTTAATATTTGCAAACTTCCTGATTTCCTCTGCCTGTTGGAAGGAGCGAGCTGGGTGGGGGTGGGTGGAACGCCGCGCCTCATCACTTATTCATTGCGACTGTCTGCGTTGTTGACGCTCGTGGCAAGCCGCACACTCCTGCTCCAGCAGGGGAAGTCTGACACCTTGAGGACGGGAGTGGGGGTGCCGGGAGCCCAGAGCAGCCGGAGTGGGAGAAGCTTTGCGAGTTCCCGGCTGGGGGTGGGAGTGGGGGCTACTTTTGTCAAGTCTGGCGACCTGCCGCCTGGGTGCTTGTTTACGGGGCCTGGGAGCCGAGCGTTCCGAAGCCGTCCCGGCGCGCGCGGGAGCCGCGCAGCTCTGCAGAGCCCGCGCGAAGCCTGGGGGTGTGTCCGGCCGGCGCCCAGGACCACGCGGTGGGTTCTGGCCCCCGACGCGTCTGCATCGCGGCTGGCTCGGGGGGAGTCCGCCCGCCCTGGCCGACCTCGACGAGTTGCGCCAGGCAGGCGGCGGTCCTTCGGGGGCCCGCGCGCCGGTCCCCTCCGCGGCCACACAGAGCGGTGCGTGGGTCGCGCGTCTTCACCGGCTGCCCCTCCCGAGCGGGGTCGGTGCGGACCCTGAGTCCGGCAGCCGCCCGGGACGGAGGGCGGGGTGTCGTCCTCGGGGCTCATCCGCTGTCAGCCGTGGGAACGCCAACTTTATCCCGAGGGACCGGCGGGGGCGGGGGTGGGCGAAGTTCTCCTCCCCGGGAGCTCACCTCCCCCTCCGGGGCCGCCCCTCCCCCGCCTCCCGAGGCACCGCTCTCAGAGCATCCTCACTCCGCCCAGTTCGGTGCCAGCTGCGTGGGCTCTAGCTTCGTGCGTTTTCCTTGGAATGCTCCAAAACTCGGCAGCGACTAAGGAAATCCCGTTGGATTTTGCCGGGCGTGCTCTCACCCCGGGCAGAGCACCCGCACCGCATGCCCTTGGATCGATCGCTCTTCAGCCAGAAGATCGCCAACTTTGCAGGTAAAGAGGGTGTCGCCTCGGAGCTCCGTGACCGGAGCTGCACCTCTCCTGCTTTCTGGGATCTCAGTTAAGTTTCTCAAGCTGCCTGGGAAGCCGGCTCCCTCTTGGGAGGCGGACATCCTTGGTGTGGGGGGGGGGGGGGAGGTATGAGTTCAAAAGGCTCCGGCTGCACGGTCTCTCTTTAAGGCTCCAGACCGGATTTGTGAAGCTTTCTGTGGTTGACCTGGGCTGAGCGGGAGTTTGGGGATGCTTCTCTGCCTCTCACTGCACCCAGCTTTAAAGCGGGGGAGAAGGCGAGGAGTGAACCCCTGATGTGACTTATATGGTAAACAAAGCAGCTGCAGCCACGCCATGGTGCTGGGGAGGAAGGCTGTTTTTAGCCTTTTATGCGTTTGGGGAAAATGGAGATCTTGGTGGCCCCTGGGCGTATAGAAGTGAGCCCTAGACTCGCTGGCGCCCAAACTGGGGTAATGAAGAAAAGGAAGTGATCAATATCCTGTCGATCAATTACACTCTGCGTCATTTTCATCCTCTATCAAGAAACAGAAACACTTTTGCCGGTGTTGCTGGACCGAGGCTAGGGATTCCGATTTCGCTTGGCAACTGAAATTCCAATTAAGCCAATGACCCTGTTTGCTACTTGGGTAAATTACTGAGATTCATAGCACAACTTGTTCCAGCTGTGAACTCAGCTGCCTTTTGTGACTAGGAACTAGAGAATACTAGCAAGGGATGGAGGATTTGGGAGAGACTGAAAAAAAAAAGGGAGCTCTTGTCTGTATTCTCTATGTTGTATCCACTATGATGCATCCTGTTCACATGGTTTCTTAGGGAGACCCTTCCCAGTTAAATTCCACAGCTATAAAATGCAGCAGGTTGCTTACTGCTTACTGAGTAAGCATCAAGCCGACAGAAGCAAGGCTTACTTGTTTCATTAAAAATAAATTTAGAACAGACTTGTAAAACTGAAAAAAAAATCTTTCGGCTCTCCGGTAATTTCTGGCTTTTCAATCATAGTAATCAGAACAGGATATATTAAAATTCTTTAAGAAAAATGGTTAACTAGAGGGTTTTTTAAAAAACAAAACTGTGAATTAGACAATGAGAGTAAGAAAGGGTGGGTGGGTATGTTAAAACATTGAAAGCCTCATCTGTTATGGTTCTCTGTTTAAACTGACATTGTAATACCTACTTCTATTCACCTGGACAGCATGCCAGGAAACATTTATGACAAAGATTCAAAATATAGGGATAACTCGTACTTAGATATTAGAATCAAAATCTAGGAAAGACATTGTTAAAGAAGCACTTTAAAAGCTCTATTTACGAATTAATGCAGTTAAGGCAAATAGGCACATCAGTTAAATGGACTTTATCAAAGTATTTTATGCGAATGATTTGTATTAATAAAGGTTAATGCAGGTAGAAAGAAAGAAAGCACCTACATTGCTTATGAATAAGCAACCATAGACCTGGAGAATATTTCAGTAGAGCTCAGATGTTCTGCCAAATTTGCTGTTGTAGAGTGAAAGAGCTGGCAAGATTTATGCCAAGAAAGTTACCTTCAAAGAGAAACACTAACAGGTTGGTGAGACTGATAGATATGAGTTAATTAATGTTGGTGTGAATAAAAACAACAAAGAGATCATTACATCAATAAATGGTTCAAATAAGGCAGAGTGAGAAGACTTGTAATTGCAAATTTAGAAAAGTCCGTCTTAAAAACTTAAAGAAACATGAGCATTCATCAAAGCAAAAAGTAAGCTCAACAGATAGAAGAAACGTCTCTGTAGTAAAACCTTTTGAACGTTAACAGTGTTTCTAAAAATCTCTGATTTTGAAAGATAAGTTTCCATTTACTTGCTTAATGGTTGTTCTCAAAGATTTATAAAAGGTAAAATAGATTTCCATTATTTATAAGCTTTGAAATATTGTAATATTTATGTTATTTTTCTGTTAAAGTTATTCCCAGGAGGTCAGATTAAAATGCACAGGGAAAAAAACTATGAGAAAATTAA
Source organism: Hyaena hyaena (assembly GCF_003009895.1). NCBI lineage: Eukaryota > Metazoa > Chordata > Mammalia > Carnivora > Hyaenidae > Hyaena > Hyaena hyaena. Next base: position 1,056,935 of record NW_024081088.1, on the reverse strand, counting down.
AGTTCTATATGACTTTTATGGCCACTTTGGTTATTGAGACAGTAAGAGTCCAAAAATTTTCTATATAGGATAACCTTAATTGACTCATACTTTACATAAATAGGAAATAAAAACATTGCTATTATTCTTCTGATTACGAAAAATCCAAGTATCTTGTATATATCTTGTTCAGGAAACACATTTTAAACTTTTACATTTAAAGCCTATTAGAAACTTGGTAAATTTCTATTGAAGTATGATCATAGCCTTTAGGATATACTGATTAATCTGATTGAATTAAAAAATAGTTTTATGAATATATTGTTGAGAATATTGGCATATTCTCAACTGTATGTTTAATTGCCAGGGTAATTTATGACAACTCAGGCTATGAACATTACATTAAACAGCTAGAACCTGAAATAATCTATCGTTTCTAATTATTTCATATATTGTAACAAAAGATATGCACACATTTGTTTAGTACTTAAAATTATGAATATCAGTGCTCAAAGGCATAAAAGATTTTGTGAAAAAAGATAGATATGCAAACATTGCTGAACAGTATAGCTGGGACAGTAAAATTGTGAACTGAATGTTTTCTTATGAAAAGCTGAGTCTTTCTTTTTCTCAGACAAGCTAGGTGATGAGAAATATAATAAACGATTACATTTTTCTTTTCCAAAATCATTACTGCCAAACAATTTATGAGATTGGATTCTGATATACATCTTTATTTTCGACTCTGTACTGTTGAGGCTAAGTTGAAGCCAATGCTATTCACCTTCTTAATATCTATGGAAAACCTCCCATAAGCATATTGGTTGTCTTTGAAAATGAGATTGAGGAGACACCTCAAAATGAAAACCCTGTCTTTTCACCTAATTTATGCCCATCACCTCCCCACCCCAAATTCGCTTTAAAACTAGTGAATTCAACTCTGTTTCCATTGGCCAGTTCCATGTATCCGGTGGTGATGAAAGCTTGCTTCAGAACTCTTTCCTGTCCTTATGTTTTCAACTTCTAATCCTCCAGATGCAATGAGATCTCAATATGTTGAGAGATTTGAGAATATTTTGATCAGGGATATAATATCATGGCTCTGTCTTTTTAATCAGCACAAATATAGACCTGATCTCTGTGAACATTAGTATTGCCAAAACCACTCTTATGATGAAAAAATACATTTAGAAAAAGAAGCGATTTGTTTGCAAAAATGAAAATTAAAGACACATCCTTTGAAACTGTACCAATTTAGAACTACGTTGTTCTCCAAACTCTCTGGTAAATGAAGTGATCTATTTAAAACTTTTAAGAATCTCAGTGATTGTTCTGAAAGTTCAGTTTCACTTCAATAGGATACGAAAAAGAGAGAACTGGTTCAGTACTTGATCTGCTCTTGTACCCAAACTGTAGATGACATCCCATGAATATTAGAGTATGTTTTGTCTCCTTTTAAAACATGTTTCCTTTGAAAATACAGCAGTGTCATAGAATAATGGCTTCTTGAGGGGCTAACAATGACACGTGGGCAAAGTTTTACACATACCATTAAAAATGTTAATTTAAAAATATGCCCGGGTAGCTTTATTTAGTATACTGCATTGTTTTTGAGAAATGGCAAATGCAATGAAATAAATCCGACATGCATTCATTATATTCTGCCTGTAGTTTACTATTATATTTTTTAAATATGTTGGAAAAGTCAACATAACTAATTTCCTTGAACACCTTTCATCAAAAGTTAAAACTTACTTAAGACAGAAAATGGGAACTATTATGAACAAAGGTAAGAAGAAAAAGAGAGAGGGCCAATGTTTATGGGTACTTAATGTATGCCAGGCACTAGTCTAGGAACTTAAAAAAAACTTTTTCTCATGTTTATCTTCACATTTACTTTAAAGATGTGGAGAAGAAGTTGCGAAGACTAAATTTCTAAAATACCACAGGGCTACTTCGTGGCAGAGTCGGGATTTGAATCCTGGTCTACTTGATTCTAAAAATGGCACTCTTATAATTCCTATGGTTTTAAAAATAAAATTAGTAATCTCTTAAGAAGACTCATAAGTTCATAGTATTCTTACAGCTAATTATTTCTTTAATTTTTCAATTTTTTTTGTTAAATTTTTTTTAAAGTTTTTTTTAAAATGTTTTATTTATTTTTAGGAGAGAGAGAGAGAGAGAGAGAGAGAGAGACAGCGTGAGCAGGGGAGGGTCAGAGAGAGAGGGAGTCACAGACTGAAACAGGCTCCAGGCTCTGAGCTGGCAGTCAGCACAGAGCCTGATGCGGGGCTCGAACCCACGAACCGCGAGATCATGACCTAAGCGAAAGTCGGCCGCTCAACTGACTAAGCCACCCAGGCGCGCCTAATTTTTCAAATGTTTTAACACTGCGACATAAACATCTGCATTATGAGTGATTATGAAATAGCTCTACCAGTTTTGGAGCAGAGCATGAGAGGAGCCACTCACCTCAAGCAGGTTTTCTCAAAATTATTTCCTTCCTTATTCCTGAATATAAATATAACATATGGAAAGAATAAAAGGGTTGTTTTAGTGGATAAAGTTTAAAGTTATAATTTTTTTCTTTACAGAGTCCTTAGATTACAATTTCTAAAAAAAATTCTCATTCAAAACTTTCAAACATCTCTAGGCTGGTTAATAAAACATCTTTCTTTATAGAAAATGCAATCACGTTAAGCCATGTTAGGTTTATATTGCATCTTACCGATGCTGCATAAAATTTCTAGACAAGTGCTTTTGTCTTAATTTTATCTGAAATTTTAATTGCTTACTTGTTTTCATCACCCGTTGGTATTTAATCAGAGGAGCTCTCATTTATACATCCCGGAAGACATCTATCAGCTGGTAACACATTTTAAGACATTTGCCACTTTTTTTTTCTAAGATATACTTGCAGTATGAACCAATGTGATGATGTCTAGAGGACTCTCTTGAATATATATAATACTATGACAAAAATTAACTTTGAAATGGTATCCCTTCAGAAGATAGTTGTTGAATATTAGTAAGTGACTACTTGAAAAATTAGATGAATAAGCTCTTCATCTTTGCATTTTCTGGCAAAACTTCCTCTGTATATAATAAAGCTTCCCTTATTGTCTCCTGTCAAAATGTTTCCGAAGCACTCCAGTCTACTTCACTGTTACTGTCTTCTTGAAAGGTTCCTTCCTGTCTCCAGGTGCTGGGAGCATAAATACAAGCATAGCTCTTGTTATATTCTGACTTGCAGGTGGGTAGAGGTCTGTCTCCTGAAGTAGACAGTAAACTCCCATAAGAAACTCAGAAGATGCTCAAAAAATGTGTCTTTCTCACTGAATTAGATTGTCATAAGTATAATGCTTTTGTGATCGAGCATAATTAACTTATTTCACAATACCACAGTTGGCTAAATTTTGAGCATGTTTATTTATTGAGTGATGCCAGTTGTAATAATGACGTTGCACTTGTATGACCTGTTGAGTACCATAGTATGCCGATGTTACGAAAAAATGAATTCAGTTATTCAGTGGATATAAGTTCCAGTCAACTACTTACTCCATAATGCTCCTTTTCATAGGATTTATGTAACCAGTTATATTAGCCTGTTTTAGTTTAAAGTGGCTCCATGCCGCAATTGTAAGGGAGAGTTTTTGTTTCATGATGCTGTAGGAAGTATGGTGGAAGTTGAAAGTATTTCTCAGGAGTACCTACTGAAGTAAAGAAAGCCAGAGACTTCTCTGGAGTGATTGCATTAGGCAAATCAAGTTGAGAATTCATGTCAAAAACTTGATAGTACATGATGTCCAATTGTGGGTGGTATGAGCTTTTTGCTTTGTGTGTGTGTGTGTGTGTGTGTGTTTTCATTCTACTTCATTGAGAGTAAGATTGTTGCAAATCAAGGCTTATGAAAAGTGTTCAGATACTCTGCTACATTTTTCTTGTATTTTACCTCTAAATGATAGTGGGGAAACTATGCAACTATGTAAGCTAGAATCCTGTGCATACCAGGATTATAGTTCATAGCACATTGCATTGTAATTTTCATTTTCACTGAATTAGTATAATTAGCGTTCAGTATATGCCTTTTGATTAGGTGAATGGAGTAAATGAATGCATGGATGATTGCTCTGTTTCCAGCTACTGTGTTCAAACTCTATATTTCAATATGGTGCCCTTTCTAGTAATGAGTCACACACCATTATGAATCCCCCAAACCACAATGGAGGTATGAGAGAGCAAGCATGATGCCTACATTGAGTGAAGAATCGAGAATCCATTGTGCTTTATACTAAGGATCCCCACCATTTGTGACAGCATAGTGTCATTTTCTGTAGAGATCACGGTCATGCTAGGCGGGATGAAGCTGTGTATCCTGAAGACCACATCGAAGCCTGAATTGAATTGATTTCACTTCTGTGATAGTTGTACCATGACAAGCATAGTTATTGGGCCTTGTTTAATTTCATCTAGAGCGATAACATATCTATATCTGCGTTTAAACATATACCAGCATTAAAAATCTGTGTTTAATTCATTAATTAAATATAAATTATAAAATTTAAATTATTTAGACAGAGATGGAAAGAGAGAGAGAGAGAGATCTATCTAAGTAACAAAAAGAGTGAGGGACTGCTTCTGGGTGATAAGCTCTTAAGATAATGCCCATAAAGCAATTATCAGAGATAGTGAGATATAAAGTATTAGCAGAGCATAGAGTAGCTCATAAGAAAAAAGAGAAATTATTTGCCAACAGCAGTATCACTTTAGAACGGTGAGAAATGTAATGAATGACCTGGGAGGTCATCTAATTCAGAAGTCTTTTTTAAAGCAAGACTTTCAAACCTTACTAAATGGTTTTTTTATAATATACTATATACATATGTAAAATTATATATACACAAACATAGGATGTTTTATTGAGGGCTTATTTAATGCATGAAAATCACTCTTCAGATGCTGAAAATACAGAAGCAGATATTTTCCTTTTTCTTTAAGATTTCAAAGGATTCTCATGAACTTCATTATCATACTTTAGTATCCCATATTATCTTAGAGATATTGTGCTGTTTTATTGTCTGCTGATCTTTTCTTGTGGAAATAAAGGACTCACTGAGGAACTACAAATTGTGCTGAAACAAATATAGTCTATACTCGGAAAAAAAAAAAAAAAAAAGCAACACCAGGTCATATTAGAAGAAATTCAGATGCATCCTTCCTGCCTTTAAGAATGGGACCTGGGTCTTTCAGCTATGAATCTATGTTAAATTTCCCACTATAAATTTATGTTAAAGACTGGCACTATTTAAGATGGTGCTTTCCTTTTATATGTAGGTATTACCAAATTACTATTCAAAAACTATGTAATTTATGAGATTCATTGTTCTCCAAAGTCTTGATGGATTCATGGTCATACATGTTATCCAATACCCGTTGGAATCAATGCAACAAACCTAAGAAAGGAAGTCTGTTTTAGAGCTAGGGATATAGGTAGTCGGATCCTCAACCCTACGTTGGGACATAAAGGATCTTGACTCAAGATAGTCTTGAAAGGGTGGATTCATTCAAGAGTCATTTAGAAGTTCTTAGTATCCACTGTCGGTGTTTCCTAGCAAGCCCCCCTGTCTGTTGCTGAGAAATGTATTAAAGACGGAGAAATAGACCATCTTTCTCATGGTCTTAAATATTTGGAACAAAGAAAGGGAGTGAACTAGCTAAATGAATCTTTTTTAAAAACATTTTCTTGCGACCTACATTCCTAGGACTACCCACTCTTTGCCAGAATTTTTGCTTTCTGAGAGTCATCATATGAAATAATCAGAATGCCTACCTTTAAGCCTCTGAGAACCTCCGTAATGAAGGAGAAAGAATATTTCTAAAGAACACTCAAATTTCAGGGTTATTATTGTTCTGTAGGACATTAAATAGCTTCGTATCTTAAAAAGTAAGATATGCCCCTACGTATGTGGTGAATAAAAAGAAAACGTTGGCAAAAGGAAAAGACTTATTTGCTTATCTGGTTCAGCTTAACCTCACAGCTTAACATTTTGATTTGTAATGTGCAAGCTACTTAGAAAGCTGCACGGCATATTCTCGTTTAGCGCTCCGGCACGTTCTTGGGCAAAGTGAACCAGCAAATGATTTTGCCCTTTCATGAATAAAAGAAGGTTTAATGAAAAAACATTTCATTATAGTAGTGCTTATGATAAAGAAATTTTTCTAACATATAAAATATCAACAACTTTAACTGGAAGAATAAAAGCTTATTTCTATTCTTTTATACTTAGCAGTGAAGCACTAAAAGCAGAATTCAAAGCATAACTTTCTAATATACTTAAATACTTTCTTACTAGTTATTACGCTGCTGTGATTGAAATATTGGGTACAATTAAATATTGGGAAATGCCCCTTCTTAGATTAATAGTGAATAGTAATAAGTTTTGGCAACAAAATGCAGACCTGTTTCATGCCATAATATTTTAGCTTCTGATTTTATTTTTTTAGCCTCTGATTTTTTTAGAACATAGAGATGTACGAAGTTGAAATAGAGGCAGAGATCAATCTTATTAAGGAGAGGTAAACAAATTGAGTGTTTGAAATAATCCATCGTTGAATAATGTAGATAGATTTGAAACATATAATTTTGATTCGTTTCAGTTTATTTAAAGGAGGTGATTTGAAAGCCGAACTACATCCTTACACTCGACCTGGTTAAGACTCAAAGTAAAATCTCAGTCGATAAAAATATACAAGAATTACGTGTCAAATATTTAACATAATGCAAGAGAATCTCCAACTTCTCATAAAATACACGCCGTGCAGTTTAGAAATGTTTTAGGGTCTGCCAGAATTTGTTTTTATCATTTTAGTCAAAATGGAACGGATATACAAGTACACCAAAGGGTTTCGTATATCATTTGGTTCAATCCCAGCGCAGCATTCAATCATGTTTATTGCTTGCACTTCGTCAGTCCTCTCTGCGCAGATGGGCATCTTGTTTGAGACTGCACCCTGGTGGACAGGAGGCTTATGACAGGAGTTACTACGGATAAATTCACATTCCCTGTTGCCTCAAACAGACCAGGGTGCCTCTGCATGTAATTGGCAAGTATGATGTACATTTATTTTTCTGAACATTTACAAAGTTGTGGTAAGATCCTCGTTCATGGTTGAATTATGACTTAAGAAAAAATACCGTTAATAGTTTCTTTTCTTTTTATTTAGGTTAGAGATATAAGTTTCTTCCTAATATATTTAAGAAAATTGAATATCAAGAGGGATTTAGGTGAAAGATTTGAAGGAAGGAGATTCCATAGTGTCACCTTCTCCCTTGAGACATACGGGAGGGATTTAGTCTATTGTGTTTAATAAAAATGAGTAATTGTATTCTTTGCTCTGTTTTAAAGAGAAAATCATTACATGGGTGGTGCTGGGAGATTTTAGCCATTTTTGTGTTCTACAGTAAAAGGAATGCTCACGTAATCATAGGATAAATATTAAAAATATTTACTATGTGAATATTTTCAAATGTCTTGTCTAAAACAGCAAAATACTTATGTTACTGATTTATTAATCATAGTTAATTATTTATTTTTTTAGGTTTATTTATTTATTTGGAGGAAGAGAGAGAAAGAGCACCAGCAGGAGAGGGGAAGAGAAAGAGTGAGAGAGAATTGCAGGCAGATTCCACACTGTCAGTGCAGAGCCCACATAGGGCTTGATCTTACAAATGGTGAGACCATGACCTGAGTGGAAATCAGTATTTGAACACCTAACCAACTGAGCCACCCAGGTGCCCTCGTAGCTAATCATTTATTTTAAAAAGAATTTAGCGTTTTAATTTTAATTCATGTAACAAACACTTTTAGTTTATTGTCCTAAACTTTTTAGCAGTACTTTGAAAATGTTTGCCAATTATTTGAAATGCACGTGTAAGACCAAGCACTACAAACTATTTATCTGACTTTTGATGAACTAGTGTTCTCTTTATTTCTTACCCTAGAGCATGTTGAAATAAATTTGAGGGATAGTGTATTTGTCTTTAAAAAATTAAATTTTACGCATGCTTAGGCACATGCATTTGGGGGCTGGACAGGCTGAGCTGGATAAACTTAATTTTCCGTTCTTTTCAAGAACAATTATAAATTTGTTTTATTTTATATTTTAGTTTTACTTTTTTATTTTTGTAATTGCATTTACCACACCTGCTACTTTTAGATGCCTTCTCTTCCTTCTTGTAATACCATTCTTCTACTGATGACCAAGAGTTCTCATTAACACGTTTAGCATCGATATGGCAGCAGTGAAACTTTTCAGTTTTTGTTTGGTTGAAAATGTTTTAATTTTCACCTCACTTTTTTTTTAAATACTATTTTTAATGCCTTTATTTTATTTTGAGAGACAGAGACAGAGAGCGAGAGGTGAAGGGGCTGAGAGAGAGGTAGACACAGAATCTGAAGCAGGTTCCAGGCTCTGAGCTGTCAGCACAGACCCCGATGCAGGGCTCGAACCCACAGACAGAGATCATGACCTGAGGCAAAGTTGGCTGCTTAACCAGCTGAGCCACCCAGGTGCCCTGTTTTCACCTTAGTTTTAAAGCTATTTTCAATTGTTAGAGTATTCTGGATTGGAAATTATTTACTTTTGGTATATTAAATATGCCACCCAATTGACTTTTGACTTCCATCATTTCTGTTGAGAAGTCAGCCATTAGTCTGATTGTCGTTCTGCTGAGAACAGCATGTTCTTCATTTTTTATTGCTTTTAAGTTTTCTCTTAGTCTTCTGTTTTTGTAGTTTTGCAATAATGTACTTACGTGAACTCTTTGGATTTCCACTGCTTGACATTTGGAGCATTTCTTTTAAATGGCTTTATATCTTTCATCGGTATTGGGAAATTCTTAGTCATTATCACTTCAGATATAGTTTTGCACTTTCCTTTCTTCTCCCCAAGGCCTCCAATTACACATTTTTTACCTTTTTACTCTGTCATCTAGCTAGCAGTCTTTTAGTTCTTCTTATAATGTGCTTTCCATCCATTTTTTGCTTTCTGTGCTGTAAAATGGATATTTTACGTGGCTTTTCCTATCCATGAATACTCTTTTTTTGTTTTGTTTTTACTATGTTCTCTCTGCTATTAAACTCAAATATTAAATTATTAGTTTCAAGTATCACATTTTTCATTTTCAGTATTTTAATTTGGTTCTTTTTTACAGATTTTAGATCTCATAAAACTTTCCATTTTTCCATATCATCTCTGAATATTGTTAAATAACACATTTGTTTAAAGTCTGAGGCTAATAACTCCAATAACAAGGCTATGTGTTGGTCTGTTTCTCTTAATTTTTTATTAGAATGCCTCACAATTTTTATTTAGAAGTGGACAACATGTTTCAAAAATTGTAGAAAAAAATTATAGAAGCTTTGCCATCCTCTCCCAAAGAGGGTATACCCTAATCTTGGGCAGGCACCTGGGATTAGAATAGACATCTTAATCGAATCACAAGCTGAGCTGATTAGAAGCTAATTTTCAGACTTTGCAAGACTCTATGAATCCCTGTTTAACTCCACTAATATGTTATAGGGTCCCAGGGTCTGAGAACCTTGGTTATTTAATAAGACTACTCATTGCAGTTCAAAATCATGGATTTTGCTTTTGAATTTTTGTGAAATTGACAAATACTTTGCTCTAATTTTCAGCAGCTTTCTGATCAATGTCGTACTTATTTTCTTACAAAGCTTGAGATTTGAATAAATGCCTTGAAAAGAGTTACTGAATGTGACACTCACTTCCATCAGTCTCCCTTTTTACCAGGACATAGGAACCTTGTATTCTCGTTGCGTTGGCAAATGCCTTGAGGAGAAATATGGTTTGTAGAAGGTCAGTTCACCTCTCTATGGTTTCTCTCCCTCTGGAATCTTGCCTCCCCAAGTTCTAGTTAGGTTTGCAGACAGACACTTGTTTATTTGTTTATATTTACCCAGCTTTTCTAAATGTTATCAGAAGAAATGCTAATCCACTACCTGCCATTCCATCATAGTTAGAGACACAGTGTTCTTTTATATTTAAAATTTTTTTTAATGTTTTATTTATTTCTGAAAGAGAGAGAGACAGCGTGAGCAGGGAGGGTCAGAGAGAGAGGGAGACACAGAATCTGAAGCAGGCTCCAGGCTCTGAGATAACTGTCAGCATAGAGCCCGACGTGGGGCTCGAACCCACGAACTGTGAGATCATGACCTGAGCTGAAGTCAGACGCTTAACCGACTGAACCACCCTGGCACCCCTCTTCTTTTATATTTTGACTTTAATAATGAAAAGTTTAGTCAAAATGTTTAAAAGAAACTATTCTCATGTAGTACAGTATAGATATATAATTTTACCCATGAAGGGATTAAATCAGCAATTTCAAAAGAGTTCTGGAATTTTTAACCTTGTTTTGTTATAATTTTTCAGTGTAGAAGCAATATTAATCTTACAGAATTAACAAGTCTTTGACATTAGAAACTAAACAACCATTTAACGTATTTTTTATAAAATAATAAATTGTAAATAAAACCATGTTAATCTGGCACAATATCGATTATAATCAAGTTCCAATTAATAGCTCTTTCTTACTGAATAGTAAACACACTATTAATTGAACTAAAAGTAGAGACACTATAATGCAGTAGCAATTTGACCTCTTCGGCACTGAGGTGAGATTTTTTTAAGGCCTGTGGTTTTTTAAGTAATTTTCATTTCTTCCATTTGAAGTCCATTATAAAAATGCTATTGCTCACTGCTATTTGTCTGGTAGTTCTAACTGTTACTGCCTGATTTCTGCAAATATACTACATTACTATATTCTATCAGATCATAAAACTTGACCTCATCCAAACCTGCTTATGAGACGTTATCTCTGATTTTATCATCAATATCATTGCAACATATGATTCATATATCTGCTAGTCGTTTTTATTTGCTCCAAACCACACCTTGCTTACCCTGAGATATGCATCATTCGTCTACTTTTTAAAATATCATTGTAGTTTTAATCTGTGCCACAGAGATGCAAGAGTGGATGAGGGGAATGCTGAATTCCCATTATAGATTTGACCGTGATTGGATACCAACACAACATGGTGTCAGCTCTGGCCTGAAAAAAGTTGGTAGTGCTAAATTTGGGGGGGTAATCTAAGTCTTTTTTTCACAGCCTCTTCTACTTAAATATTAGTTTTAAATATAATGAGGAGGCTCTGATGGATGGCCTGCATAAAGGTTTGCTTGGAAGGCAGTGAAAAGTTAGATTGAATTCTAGACTCAGTACTGGTCATTTGTGTCTCAGAAGGGAGATCTGCATTTGTAGTTTGGGCTGACATTTCTAACTTGTCCCTCAACCCTAAATCTGATGCCATAGTCCTCAATACTACATCTTCCACTTAATTCTTCTTGACTTGAAGTCATCTTATGGTCAACAGCAGATACCCTGTCTTTGACTAAAAGATACGTCTTAAAGCCAGTCATATCTTCCAGTGGAGCATCTTGGCCACCAACCCTCAGATTCATCCAAATTGTTATGGGTATCAATGCTTATTTCTTTTTATCCCTTTGTATTCCCTGGTGTGAATGAAACGCAATTCCTGTGCCATTGGGATGACAACATGGACAAGCTGGAAGGTATAATGATATGGGATCTCACTTTTTGGCTGCACTTTTCCACTGAGCTACTGAGCCTGCACAGCTGCACACGTCTCCTAGCCAGGAAGCCCATAGATTTCACGTAGCTGTGGAAATCCAGGCAGCAGACAGCAATGGGACTTCAGATAATATCCTGATACTTCCAGAGGGAAGTAACCAAGCTTCCCTCAAAAGTTATGGAGTGCTATTTGGAGGACTTTGAGTCTATAATCCCAAACAGTCCTTGAGGAAAGAGCAGATGTTGGGGGGTCTCACAAACCTGACTCAGAGGATCGTATCTGTTCTTAATGTCACACACCTATAAGAAGCAAATACTTTAGCTCTTAATTCTTCTTCACTTGAGTACATCCTCTTCTCCACAACTGCATAGATTTGCTAGAAAATCATCATGCCGCTTTTCTCTCATTTGTGCTAATGACTAACTACCTCCTCACAGTCTTCTTGATCTACTTGAAGGCTATCTTGGAAAAGGACTTCAGTAACCTTTCTGTCATCTCTTAACTGGATATGTTTTTCCCCAGATGATGGGGTTTCGGTATGGTATTGGAAGGGTCTACTGGGCTTATTGTGTTTTTAGTGGTGCTCTCAAGGCTCACTTACCTCTTGACATGCCCTCTACTAAGACCATGTGCTCTATAGGCAACAAGAATGGTGTGGGCTAGGAAGAAATTGGGAACCTGAATGCCTTCTCTCCTTCATGTATTCCTATTTCCCTCTACCCTCTCTGTCTACTATCTTTACATACCATAATTGCCCATAGATGCTGCTGTGTATATATTAAAGATTTGTAGTTTGTATATTTAAGATTTTTCCATTTAAGTTTTTTTGAGAGCCAAAAAATGTATACTGTACATATTTCTCTTTACAAACATCAATTTCAAGACATAATTTTGTAACTACCTAATGTCACACCTCATATAACTTTTCTTTGCATCATTTTCTCATCTATTGATTCTGCATTGGAGCTTAACATCACAATGCAGTCTCCAAAATACACAATTATCATGCTAAACGGCTAGCTGGCTTTTAATTATTCTGAGATTTCAGCCAGGTAGGAGTATGGGAAGTTTAAGGTGCTCTCCTAGTGGCCAGAATGAGGTTTTCCAACTTCCTTCTGAAAATAGTGGCAAATTAACATGGGTTAACATTTAATGAGTGATTAGTCTATGGCAGACCCTCGGCTGATTGGGTTACTTACATTGTCTTATTAGCTTCATAACAACTATCATGATCTCCATTTCACAGATACAGAAACTCAAGACCTAGAATGGGTAAAATAGCCTTTCCAAGTCATATAATTAGTAGTTAATGTAACCTTGAATTAAGCCCAAACCCTACAAATTCCAAAACCAACTCTTAACAATTACACTGTAAAGCAAGTTTGAACTCTAAGGCATTTTCTCATTATACCCCTGTAAATTGCTAATCAGCTTATAGTTTTCTTGTTTATTGCTCTTAATACACATGACACCATGTTTTCAAGACTTTTAAGGTTTTATAGTACTTGCTAAGGTACTGACTTTTAAGGACTGGTTTTAAATCCAGTTGCACAATGCCTAAATGAACACAGTGTCCATATTCCTTCACTTTCATTTCTTTTCCTTATTTATCTCTGTCAGTTTCAGGAAGAATCACCAAATTTTTATCTTTCTTCCCTTTTTCAAGGATATTTAAATATGATTATAATAGGGTCTGCCTCTTGATTTATGTTTTTACTTTTTTTTTTTACAGACACCATCTCTAACCCCTACAAACCATTCATCTGTTTTCTATCACTATAATTTGCCTCTTGAGAATGTAATATAATTGAAATCATACAATATTTGGCTTTTTGAGATTGGCTTCTTTCACTCAAGATAATGACCTTGAGATTCATACGAGTTGTAGTGTGTATCAATGGTTTGTTACTTTTTATTGACGGGTAGTATTCCACAGTGTGGATGAACCACACAATTTTAACCATTCACCACCCCTCAGAAGACACCTGGGTTGTTTCCAGGTTTTTGTCATTACCAATGATGCTGCTGGGAATATCTGTGTACACAGTTTTGCGTGAACACAAGTGTTCATTTACCTCGGAAACAGGTCCAGAGTGTAATTGTTGAGTCATAGGTTAGTTGCGTGTTTAGTCTTTTTAAAACACTGCTAAACTATTTTTTTAAATTTTTTTTTACAAATAGTTTATTGTCAAGTTGGTTTCAGTATAACACCCAGTGCTCATCCCCACAAGTGCCCTCCTCCATGCCCATCTCCCCCCTCCCCCTCGATACCCATCAGTCCTCAGTTTGTTCTCAGCATTCAAGAGTCTCTCATGGTTTGCCTCTCTCCCTTTCTCCCACCATTTCCCCCCTTCTTCTCCCCCATGGTCCTCCATTAAGTTCCTCCTAATCCTCCTATACGTGCAAACATATGATATTTGGATAGACCTTGAGGGTGTTATGCTGAGCGAAATAAGTCAGGCCGAGAAGGACAAATATCGTATGTTTGCTAAACTGTTTTTTTAAAATGACTGTACCACTTTACAGTCTTACCAACAAGGTATGAATGATCGAGTTTCTCCATATCATTACCAGAGAAGGATATGGAAACATAGGATAAAGTAGCATTCTTACCTTGGTGCCATTACTATTTTTATTTCAGTCATTCCTTTAGTAGTGACTTCTCGTGGTAATAATTTGAATTTCTCTAGTGGCTAATGATGTTACACATCTTCTTATGTGCTTACTTGCATTTGTATGTTGTTTTCGGTGGAATATCTCTCCACGTCTTTTTCACATTACCTAATGTTTTTTTTAATTTTTGTTTTTGTTTTCAGTGTTCAGCTTTGAGAGTTCTCTATATATTTACTTACTAGTCATTTATCAGCTATGGTTTGCCAGGATTTTCTTTAAGTCTGTAGCTTGTCATGTCATCTTCTTGACAGGATCATTTGCAGCGCAAATGTCTTAATATTTTTTTTTCATTTCAACTTTTTGTTTAAATTCTAGTTAGTGAATATACAGTGCAAAATTGGTTTCAGGTATAGAATTCAGTGATTTATCACTTACATAGAAAACCCAGTGCTCATCATAACAAGTACCTTCCTTAGTACCCATCACCCCTCTAGCCCATCTTCTACCCACCTCAACAAACCCTCAGTTGTTCTCTATCTTTAAGAGTCTCTCATGGTTTGTTTCCCTTTCTCTTTTTATCCCTTCCATATGTTCATCTACTTTGTTTCTTAAATTCTACATTTGAGTGCAATCATATGGTATTTGTCTTTCTTTGACTGACTGACTTTGCCTAGCATAATACAGTCTAGCCCATCCATGTTGTTGCAAATGGCGAGATATATTCCATTGTGTATATGTACCACATCCTCTTCATGCATTTATCAGTGTGAACATTTGGGCCTTAGTCTGTCTATTGTTGATAGTGCTGCTTTAAACATTGGGATGCGTCTGCCCCTTGAAATCAGCATTTTTGTATCCCTTAGGTAAATACCTAGTAGTGTAATTGCTGGATTATAGGGTAGTTCTATTTTTAACGTTTTGAGGAGCCTCCTGCTGTTCCCCAGAGTGCCTGCACCAGTTTGCATTCCCATCCACATTGCAAGAAGGTTCCCCTTTCTCCACATACTTCCCAACGTCTGTTGTTTCTTGTGTTGTGAATTTTAGCCATTCTGACAGGTGTGAGGTGATGTCTCTTCACGGTTTTGATTTGTCTTTCCCTCATAATGAGTGATGTTGAGCATCTTTTCATGTGTCTATTGGCCATCTGATGTCTTCTTCGGAAAAGTGTGTATTCATATCGTCTGTCCATTTCTTCACTGGGTTATTTGTTTTTTGGGTGTTGAGTTTGATAAGTTCTTTACAGATTTTGCATACTAACCCCTTATCTGAAATGTCATTCGCAAATATCTTCTCCCATTCTGTGGGTTGCCTTTTAGTACTGCTGTTTCCTTCACTGTGTAGGAGCTTTTTATTTTGATAAAGTCCTAATACTTCATTTTTGCTTTTGTTTCCCTTGCCTCTGGAGACAAGTCTGGTAAGACGTTGCTCCTATGAAGTCAAAGAGGTTGCTGCCTGTGTTCTCCTTTAGGATTTTGATGGTTTCCTGTCTCACAGTTAGGTCTTGCATCCATTTTGAGTTGTTTTTGTTTATGGTGTAAGAAAGTGGTCCACTTTCATTCTTCTGCATGTTGCTGTCCAGTTTTCCCAACACCATTTGTTGAAAAGACTATCTTTTTTTCCCATTGGATATTCATTCCTGCTTTGTCAAAGATTAGTTGACCATATAGTTGAGGGACTATTTCTGGGTTTTCTACTCTATTCCATTGATCTGTGTGTCTCTTTTTATGCCGGTACCATACTATCTTGATGACTACAGCTTTATACTATAGCTTGAAATCCAGAATTTTGATGCCTCCAGTTTTGTTTCTCTTTTAGAAGATAGCTTTCGCTGTTGGGGGTCTTTTGTAGTTCTATATAAATTTTAGGATTGTTTGTTCTGGCTCTGTAAAAACTGCTGGTGGTATTTTGATATGAATTGCAATGAATATGTGGATTGCTTTGGGTATGATAGACATGTTAACAATGTTTGTTTTCCCACTCCGTGAGCACGGAATGCTTTTCCATTTCTTTGTGTTCTCTTCAATTTCTTTCATAAGTGTTCTATAGTTTTCAGAGTGTTGATTACCTGTTTGGCTAGGTTTATTCCTAGGTATCTAATTGTTTTTGGGTGCAATTGCAAATGGGATCGATTACCTGCTGCAAATGTTTTAGTTTTGATGAAATCCAACATATCACTTTTTTTCGTTCTTACCACATTTATTTATTTCTAAAAAGGAATACAAAAATAAGACATAGAGAAGACCAGAAATTTCCCAAATTCTCATAGCAAAGAAAAACAGTTCATTGTCTATATCACTTGCTTCTAGTTATAGTGGTCCATAGATGATATCTCGGTGTTCCTTTCCCTATCTAGCTGCTCACCACTAGAGTATTTGTATTTCTGTTTACATACGGGTTTAGCCTAAGATAATTTTTTTCTTGCATATTCTTGGTTAAATATACATTTGCTTATTATGACCCTCTGTAAATTTGTCTGGTATTATATACAAGGGAGCACAGTTTCAAGTGTTTTTTAAATTTTATTCTGTATCGCTTAAAAACTATTTGCAATGCCTTACCAAAAGCCACTGATAACAAAATTTTTGCTTGTGTGGTGATTGATATTAGGTGGATCTGTCTTGAATTCCAGATTCAAGATGAATTATTTACTTGAGTCTCCCCCCCCCACCCAAATTTTTTCATTAGGAATGAATCTGGATTTGTAGAGATTTCTGGTGGTCCAATACTTCACTCTATAATGGTGAGTATTCATGTGGCCATTATACTGCAAATGAATCTTAACTGGTTTCTAACTTTAGAGTCAAACTTTATTTTTTTAAATTTTTATTTAAATTTTAGTTAGTTAATACACAGCGCAATATTGGTTCAGGAGTAGAATTCAGTGATTCATCACTTATATACAACACCCAGTGCTCATCACAAGTGCCCTCCTTAGTACCATCCCCCTCTACACCATCCCCCACCCACCTCCCTCTATCAACCCTCAGTTTGTTCTCTACCTTTAAGAGTCTTTCATGGTTTCCCTCTCTCTCTCTTTTTTCCCCTTCCCATATGTTCATCTGTTTTGTTTCTTAAATTCCACATATGAGTAAAATCATATGGTATTTGTATTTCTTTGTGTAAAGTCAAACTTTATACAAAAGACAGCCATCTTTGGTGATGGGGCCTACTAGGAATCTTATAAAGTTGAAAATGTATAAGTAAATTTATAGATCACTGAAGTCAGAGGAGAGAAGTTAAAATGAGAAGAGAATTTAAATATCAAGTTATGAATATTATTTGAATAAGTACTCTAAAATATACAATAGTTTGGGCCATATGAAACCGCCTACATTTGATTATTTTTTCACACAGCAATTCATATGCTTCAACCAGTTACTAAAATAATTATCATCATTAGATCATTAGAAAAAAGAAGTAGAAAGGATGAGAAGTGATAGTATAAGTGAACTAGGCCTTTATCATTCATAGGAGTAGGACATCAAAATAAAAGTGTCTAAAGAATCAACATGAAAATATTTTTCTTACAAAGTTTATCCTTGTATTCATTTTCATATACTAGTCACATTTATACTTGCAACAGTCTAAATTTTTTCAACTTAATTGAGATTTAACTGACAAAAGTGTAAGATATTTGAAATGTACACAGTGGTGATTTGATGTGTGTATACATTGTGAAAAGATTCCTTCCATGTAGAATGAACTCATCCACCACCACACATATTTATCTTGTTCTGTTTTGTTTTGTTCTGATGAGAACATTTAGGCTCTACTCTTTCAGCAAATTCAGTTACTGAGTACAGTTTTATCAACTGTATTCACCATAGTAATCATTAGATCCTCAGAACTTGTTCATCTTATAGCTGAAAGTATATATCATTTTACCGGTCTCTTTCTGTTTCCCCCTCTCCCACTCCACAGTCCCTGGAAACTGCTTTTCTACTCCTGATTTTTATGAGTTTGACTCTTTTTTTAGATCCACACATATGTGAGACGACACAGTGTTTGTCTTTGTCTATCTGGCTTATTTCACGTAGCATAACACCCTCAAGATCTATCCATGTTTCCTCAAATGTCACAATTTCCTTCTTTCTCATGGCTGAATAACAGCCCATTGTGTATATATATATATAACACATCTTCTATATCCATTCATCCGTTGAC
Source organism: Hyaena hyaena (assembly GCF_003009895.1). Lineage (NCBI taxonomy): Eukaryota > Metazoa > Chordata > Mammalia > Carnivora > Hyaenidae > Hyaena > Hyaena hyaena. The sequence continues at coordinate 1,038,504 of NW_024081088.1, read as the reverse complement.
GGACACTTAGATAGTGTCTGTAACTTGGCTCTTGTGAATAATGCTGAGATGAACATAAGGGTGCAGGTAGTTCTTTGATATATTCATTTCATTTCCTTTAGCTATATGCCCAGAAGTGGGGTTTCTGCAGCCTATGGAAATTTTAGTTTTAATTTTTTTAGGAAAAACCTAAATATTTTTAAGTAAACACTGCTGATACCCTCCTCTTAGCTGAATCTTTTTGCCGTAAAGATTCCTAATTGTTAGGAAAGCCTCTGCATTTGAAGCACTGACTTTCTAAGTCTATTGTCTAAAACGGCCAGAAATATTGTTTTCTTGTAGTACCAGATACCTGACAACAGTAACAATGAAAAAGCAGAATTAAATAATTGATGTGGTTTCTGCTGGAATCAACTTGATTTGATTTATCTTCCCAGAATTTTCACTGATAAAACCTGTCAACAAGGTTGTACAGTAAAACAAAAACATCAAGACACAAGAAAATGCATATTATTTTCTGCTTGCAAAAATTCTGCTTAAGGTAAAATTTGTCTGGAAATGAATTATTAATGATCCAACTAATAAAAAGATCATATTTCAGACTCAAATGTGATTGATTTTACAGTAAATTACCCTAGGAAGATGGAATGTTCTGGTTGATGGAATATTATGGTTAACAGCATTTGAGAAAAATGATAGCATGACGACACACTTTCACAATGTCTGTCATTTAAACTATGCTAAACCACCCAAGCTGTGTTGGAAGGAAGTGATTAAAAGCCTCGTATTTGATGTTACATAGACCCCAGTTTGAATCTTGACCCTTACATTCGCTAGCTGGATAACCTTGCGTAAATTACTTAATATCTCTGATCCTCTGGTTTCTCATCTATAAACTGAGGATAAAAATATCCAACTTACAGTGCAGTTGGCAAGATATATATAAAATTACCTGTCACAGTGCTGGCTATATAATAATGCCCTGCTCCCACCAAGTACAGGATCATAGTTAATAATTTATTACTGAAACTTAATTGTGGATATTGAGTTGTAGCTCACAGGTTGTTTCTAACCAAGTGACTGTAACTTTTTCATTGAACTTATGTTCTTTTTCTAATGGTTAGCTATATAGGTTAGCACTAGATATGCCTGCATTATGAAACAAGTAATGCCCTTGACCCTAAGCATATCATGCAAGCTTTAAAGAGAGAAAGTAAGGTGTGATCAGAGTACAGTTCTGAAAACCAGGAACCCATGGCTTCTGCTAAAGTCTTCCCCTGTTTTGCAGTGGAGCAAGGATGCCTCGGAAGGGAGACAGTCACAGAAAAGAAAGCACATGAAGGCTCCAGGAGAAAGCACATAGATCTTTAAGGTACCAAAGCATCCCATTGGTGGCAATCCCTGGGAATTCTGGGTATTGGCCTAGTAGTAATAACAATAATACCAATACTGCCAGTGGTTAATATCCGCTGAGCACATATTAGGTTCTTGATGCATTGAAACCTTTGTGCGTATTACTTAATTTAATTCTCACTTTAGCTTTATGAAAGAAATTCTTGTCAAGATCTTGACAGTGGCTAAGAGGAGGGCATCAGACCTACCAGATACCTCAGTTCTGTCGCTAACTAGGCTGTGTCAATTTCGGGTACGTTATTTATTAAGTTTAAGCCTCTATCTCTTCTTTTGTAAGTGGGGAGTATTTTTGATCATTATACGTGGGTGAGGGCACTGAGACTTTAAGTCTCAAGGCCTTGCAAGTATGTGCAAGTCTAGAATATAAATCTTGTTGTAGATGTTCCTAACCTCCCCTCAGTGCTTCTCCCTGCATAAGAATAATAAAGACATATGCTTAATATGTGGCACAAAGAAAAGTGGATATTGTCTATATACTAATTTGTGTCAGGGAACAGAATAGGTAAATTGCATACAACTGAATCATTTTGATATTTTGATACTTTTCAAATAGAGAAAGTTCGAAATTTTTTGTTATAGAAAAAATATGTGAGAAAGCATCTGAATTAGTTCATTCAACTGACATGTATTTGGGTATTAAGTGCAAGACAATTTTTATTTAGACTATATAATCAAGCAGCTTTAACATTTTACAATTCAATGTTTTCTTTTGAAAGAATTAGTCTAGCATCTAGATCAGGGGACATTAAATTGCTAGTTTTATGCCCCAGAGTTTCTGGCTCAGTGGGTCTGGGGTAAAGCATGGAAATTTGCATCTCTAACAAGTTCCCAGGTGATGTCGATGCTTCTGGTCACACACTGAGGACCACTGTTCTGGATCAATTTTTCTCCGTCTCGACGTTGTAGCATTCCTGTGTGATTGAGTTTGGTGCAAGTAATGTATTATTAAATATAAGGTAGCAGAGTTCAGAAAAGATATAATTGAACATCTGAGCATACTTATATTTATTCTGATAATAGTTTCACTCCTAATATATAAATCATTGCCCTTGGAATTTGTGCATAGGAATATGCTACACATAGGGATGCCATCCATCTTGTGTGTCGATTTGAAAAGTAAGTTTGAAAGTAGCTAGGGTACGAACATTTATCTTCCATTTTCTTTCGGCTTTTCTTGTTAGTGTGATATCAAATTGTCCGGTGAATTGTGCTGTAATCACTGTAACCATCTTCCTTTCTGTACAAGTCCCGCCAATATCTTGGGGGTCGTCAATAGCTAGCAAGACTTGGAGAAAAGAGGTTGCCAGAGTGTGCCAGATAAGAAACCCCTGGTGTTTGCACACCATCGCGAAGAGGTAAGAGCCAGAAAAGATAAGTATTGTCATAAGGTTTTGGACAAGAGTATAGGTGAAGTGTTTTGCCTTTAAAGAAAGAAACATCTCAGAACCTCTAGTACTAGGGAGAGGGATGGCTGTGGATTCAGGACATGGGACAGTCATACATCGTGTTTTACAGTGAAACTGAAGGCTCCATGGCGTCCTGAGAAGGAGGGAGTGGCGACTCTTAGGCGGCATAAGTAAAAATTTAAAACTCACAAGAAACACCAAAGAGAATGGAAAGTCAGCTGACCAAAACAAGTAAAAGTACTATCGACTAACAACTTTGAGAAGATAATGGTCATTAAAAGATGGATTTCATAGTGCCAAATATTTGCATGCAGTTTTTATTTTGTGTGGTTTTCTTCTTCTAGCAACAATGAATATATAGGAAATACAAGTGAAAAAAATCAGAAAATTGGATTCATCCAGGATTGATCCAGACGTGGTAGAGACAAAAGTGTATCCTCAGTCACTTTGTATTTATCTAACGATGCTATTATGGAAACTATGTCAAAGAGAGGGCTCTGATGCAAAACTCTTAACACAAGAACTGTGACGAGAACACCTTCTTGCATGTCTTAGAATTTAATTAACTTATTTCAGTGTGGCAGTTTTTATGGTTTAGAGTTTGTAGAAAATAATTTCCTTGAAATGGCTTGATTCTTTTTGACGCTGTAGCAGTAGCGTCGTTCTTATTTAAAAAAACTCAGTGGGTAAACTTTTTATCTTATGAATATATGAAGTAATCACCTTCCTGAAATAAAAACTTTTAAAACAACCAAAACCAAGTTAGAGTAAATCTGACTTAGAGCATTCGAAAACAACACATAATTTAGGATTGGAAACAAAAAAGAATTTGAAAAAATGGATAAGAGTAACAAAATTAAATATTGTCAATATTGTGCTTAGAATCTTTGAAAATCAGGTAACGATGTAGAACTTCATGAGTCATTTTTATGTTTTAGGTGAAAAACGTGCTAACATTTATGTAATACAGGCTAATATAATATCAGTGATAATACTGTTCAAGTTTATAAATCCTTGTAACTGGGTTTTTGAACAGTAACACCTTGGGTAGAAGCATGAAATATATTGACTTTTTCATTAATTATCTCTCAGCTCTGTCGTGCTGAACTCCTTTTTCCTGCTGGGAAATGGCAATATAATTCTTTAAGTCGCATTCAATTAATCCACCAGCGTAGCTCTGATTTCCAATACTCAGTCATGCTTATTTTCTAATGTCAATTTTGTATCTTATTCATTTAAAGCCTCTTTATCAAATTATTATCTCTGTAAGTTATGGCTGTTAGGCAATTGTGCCTTTAAAAAAGTTTGTTCAATAATTGATTTTATGCTAAGTATGAATTTCTGCAAATATTATTTAAGTCCAAATACAAGGTTAAAAAACTGAAGTTTTCTCTTTCCCTGAGCCTTTTGGGTTGTAAAATGTTCAAGTTGATACTCTGATTTTTTTGAAAATAGTTATTGAAAGACGTTGATCTATTTTATCTAGATGTACTAAATTTTTGAGGGAGATGTAGATATAACATGAAGATAAATAGTGTCCTACTGAATGCAAAATATTAAGATACTATGATTTAGGAGCTCAGTTATAGAAAATTATACTGAAGTCTAATCTACAATAACTATTTAGTGATTTGTGGGGATTTCCTACTTAATGACAGCCTACTCTTCCTTGATAAGAAAAATTTTTAAATTACAACCTCAAGTTTTGTTAAAATTAGAAAAGTTAAGACCCTAGAAAGCTGATGGAGTAAAGGATTATGGGAAATATGAGGATCGAGCAGGACACCATTGAAAAGATAACAACAAATCTTGCAAAGGTGCAGCCAAAACACTCTTCTTACAGTTGGGGCACTAAATCTTGAAATGCCAAAAATACGTCATTTCTCATGATGAATATGGGTTGACAATTGCACCTAAAGGTGTCATGTGACCCCCTAGACCCAGAGGAAAGAATAAAGAACCACTCACAGGAAGCACTGTCTGTCTCTTGGGCAGAGGAGGAAGAGAGAACCTTTTCGCTGTGAAAATCTCTCAGCTGCTCATCTTCACTGGCTATAAAGACATTAACAACTAAATCAACTAATGTCCAGAGGGTTGTGAAGGTTGCTGTGGTACTTCTGTTAGGCAAATGCCGTATGAATAGCTTGTCCCAGCAAAACTCACAATGTTTGAGGAGTTAAAAGTGAACCAGTACAGGGACGCCTGGGTGGCTTAGTTGGTGGAGCATGGCACTTTTGATTTCAGCTCAGGTCATGATCTCACCATTGGGTTAGTGGGATCCAGCCCCAGGCTGGGCTCTGCGTGGCGGTGTGGGGCCTGCTTGGGATTCTCTCTCCTTCTATCTCTGCCCCTCCCCCACTAGCACACGTGTGAGCTCTCTCTCTCTCAAGATAAATGGATAAACATAATAAAAAGCAGTACAGAAGCTATGCAAGTTATTGCAGGAAAATAAAGAGGAAGAGGCAAGAAAATAAAATTAAGAGATGGGAAAGCATACTAGAAATGTCTGATAAGGAGCAGAAGCAACTGACATTTTACCCTGAGTTTAAAAATAATGCCTATGAAGCAAGAGCACAAGGGCACATGGGGAAGATATGATGGGACAAGAAAAAAAATGAAAACCTGTGAGCCAACAGGACTAAGAAATGAAAGACAAAATGAAACCAAGAAAGAGGAGAAATTCTAAAGCACGGGAATAGACAATGTTGAAGAAACAGTAAGGGACATACTAGGGAAAATATCTAAAATCAAAACAATCATCAACAAAAGGTTTCTTTTAAGCTTGAATGGAAAACAATAGATACAGATAACATGCTAGCTGTGACTAGAGCCAGCATGGGGATGCCTTTTATTCTTTTGCATTAAACTGGTGTCTATATTTAAATTGCATATTCTTGAAAGCAGCATATAGTATGGTATTTTGTATCTAAACTTACAGTCTCTGCATTGTTTTTTTTTCAGTTTATTTATTTGAGAGACAGACAGACAGAGAGACCGACAGACAGAGAGAGAGACAGACAGAAAGAGAGAGAGACTACAAGCAGGTTCCATGCTGAGCTTGCTCGTCTGTGAGATCATGACCTGAGCCAAAATCAAGAGTCGGAAGCCCGCTGAGCCATCCAGGCGCCCCTCTGCATTTTAATTGTTAACAATTGAGACAATCAAGACTTCACTGAAGAGGCTTCTGGGTGGTTCATCACTGTGCCACCAAACTCTTCCCTACGATTAGAACGAGCTCCCTAGAGTTATGTGATTATTCATGTGCGGCATGCTTCTCTCCCTACAAGAACCATTGCACCAGGTACCATTTCCCTCGCTCCCGAAGATTCACAATACCGTAATTTTCTGAGACAGGTCGCCCCATGTTTTTATTTTCATTTCAGTTTCATTAAAGCTCTCTTAAAGGGCCGTAGACTTTGGGAGTTGCACTGAAACTTCTCAGCGTCAACACCGAGGTGGTCATTTGGAAGCACAGCTTTGAATTCACAGAACATCATTTCCTTCCTAGTTATGTTCATTTCTTCCTTGGAGTTCTGAAGAAAGAGGGCCGAGTCTTTGAAATGTTCTTACAAATAAGTGGCAAAAGAAGAAAGGAGATAAACTGAGAGGAACAAAGCCTTTTAGCACCCGTCAGCCTGAAAGGGGTCAGAAATGAGGGGGATTCGTGACATCCATGACCAAAAGGGTGGGAGCCTTCTTTTGATAATAAGTAAAAAGCACAGGTGCAAATAAACAATTTGAAGCATAAATTTATATCATTTAGTTGAAGATCTCAAATCTGGTTTTTAAAGGACTTTTTAAGCCGTTCATTAATCCCCCTTCTCTAGGTGCTTTTTATCTGCTTTCGAACAGTTGGTCATTTATTTCAGAAATAAAATAGACACAAAGGAGAGCCATGGGCTTATAACTCATCATGGAAGGATGGAGAAGCTTTAAAGTCTCTGTGCCTTTCTCTTTGGATAAGGCAATGCAGCGGACATCTTTTGGGCTAGCATAAGTTGACTTATTCCCTTTATCCTTAAAGTGGGCCTAGACAGAACATTTTCCGTAGCAAGATGGGTGTGACAGAGAGAGAGGGACCCAGGTGTCTTGTCTTCAGGTAATTTGAAATGTTTTACATTGTTTTATATTGCATTTGTTTTTCTTTTAAAAGATACTAAAATGTAATTGTGATACAAGAATAATTACGTGGTTCTTGATATTCAACTAGTTACAGCCACAATACTTCTATTATTATTATTATTATTTTGCTAAAAACGACCCTTTTATTGATCTATACTTTAAGGGACTGTTTACTTTGATCAACGTCCAGTCTAAATGCTCAAAAGGAATATTTGCATAAGAGCCGGTGGCACTGCCGTGCAGATATAGACGTAGTTCTGAGCATTGATGGGAATCAGGAAGGAAGGGTTTTGAAGCCAGAGAGGATTTGTTGCAGCATATTAACAAATTCTTTATATAGAGAGCATGAAGGAGAGGGAGAGAGAAGTGTATGCGGCTGAGTTTGAAGTCTTAATCAAATATGGATAAGGGGCAGGGAAAGAAGTTGGCACATGTAATCATTGTAATTTTCTCCGAGAGCATCTGAATTCATAAGGTGCCCCAGAAATCATTTTCTCTATAAACCGATTTAAACAACTTTCTGCAATTTTCTTCATGGATGTTATTAAGGTTGGAGTTTGGATTAGACAGTTCTTTGGGAGTAAAAAGTTAAAATTTTAGTACTTTTGAAGAGTAAGAATAGTGCGTTGGCTCTACCTGGTGCTCCAGGGCCAGAAGAGTCAAGCAGGGTGCAGTCCAAGGGCCTGGGGCCACGGGCCCAGAGCCTGTTGGCACAGCGTGTGAGAGACAGACACAGGCTGGTGGGAGAACATACACTACCCTGCTCCTCTCCCATTAATCAGGTAAAATCGGAAGAGAGCAATGAATATAATTAATCTTGTCGACCTCACACTTTGAGTCTGAAGACCACTCAGCCTAAAGTCAGTCCCTTTTTATTCACAAACACAAAAGCTTTCATGTGTTAGGTGCACTGACTTGAGAGGTTAATAGAGACAAGGGGAAGAATATTTCAGATATACAAATGTCATAGCAGTCGCTCAGGGATTTATTCATTATGTGTGCTCTAATGCCCAGACTGTATGTTTGCAGATGGATATCTGAGCTTCTTTGGTATCAGTACAGGTTTGGTGAGGTACCAATAGATCTCTAGGCATAATGACAACAGCTCTTCCCTCTGATTTTATTTTATTTTTCTTTTGCCTTTATTTTTTTGTCTTTAATTAAATGCAATAAATGCCTTGCTCTGTACAGTAGTATCATGAGGCCATCCTTCGATTCGTATTAAAATTGAAGTTAACATATGGAGATCACATTGTGTAGAATACTCCTACTGAGAACTGTAGAGATGAAGGTGTAGGAAAAAGCAAACTTGTTAACTCTTGAGTTTCGATATCCTTAATTTTTTGATATCCAGCAGTGTATGGTTGAATCCTCTGGTTCCTTCCCCAGAATCCTTCCATATTTTCTATTTAGAACTTTTGTCCAGATAAATTTCCATCAGACCTATAACTGCACTCATCAAACTCAGGAAAGACATGAGTCTTTCTATAAAACTTCCCTTTCATTTTTCTACTCTTTGCATTTGCTCTTTGGTTTTATTATTCTTACTTTACTCTTGTTTCAGTGACATTTCTGATTCTTCCCAGTTTTACATAGAAGTACATTCACTTTGATCTCAAGAGAAAAATGTTTTTATTTCTCAATAATGAAAAGGTGGCATTTGTCACAATTAAGGGCACCCAAGAAGAACTTTACACATAGGGACTGATTGAAAGATTCATTTTGTGGGCATTTGAGTTGACATTAGTTTGGCTCTTCTGACTTGTTATCATGTTCATTGTAAAATATAAAACACAAAGTTCTTGACAGCAAATTTTAAGCTATAGGTTCCAGAATTTTGGATTTACTTTGTAGTATCCAGACTATTTACTATTATCCAGACTCCCAGCTAAAATACCATAATCCTCCAAACTAGTGCAAACCATACCCATCAAAGGAACAAAACCTCAGAGTCAGATACTACTGAGAGAAAAGTCTCTTTCCAACCAGTCACTAGAATCTTGTTTCTGCTGGTGGTGTTCTATACGTAGCATCCTATTAAATGGAAAAAGTGGCACCCTAGTGGCTCAGTTGGTTAAGCGACAGACTCTTCATCTCAGCTCAGGTCTGGATTTCAGAGTGCAAATTCAAGCCCCACATTGGGCTCCATGCTGGGTGTGAAGTCTACTAAGAAAGAGAAAGAGAGAGAGAGAGAGAGAGAGACAGAGAGAGGGGGAGGGGGAAAGAAAAAAGGAAGAAGGAAAGAAAGTCTTATATTTAAAGAAATTGAGGTTACCAATTCAAGAATTCTCCACTGGAGGTTTTACTGAAAGGAGACTAAGTGTGTATAAAACATGGTAGCAGCTGTAAAGGAATGTTTAATTCATTGTGTAAGTGGATGTGTAATTTGCCATAGATGGAAATAGATGGCTTATAGCATGTTTGCATTGCTAGAGCTTATAATATTAAGATCTACAAACCCCAAGACAATTATTCTCTGCCTATATGACAGGTAGTCATCAGTATTCATTAGCTCATATAATAACAATTGTATAAAATGTTGTCAATAGCAACTGTGCTAGCAATCTGCATTCTTTCACACAAGAATATTCCCTAAGGGAGTTGGATAAGAAGATCGGTATATGACTTTCCAGGTCTGAAACTCTGTGACCCATTTATGATATATTTAAAATAATCTATGCCTTATAAAAATAAAATATCAACAGTTTGAGACTATCAAGACATTTTTGACAATTAGGAATTACATATATAGGGGGACTTGAGTGGCTCAGTTGGTTGAGTGTCTGACTCCGGATTTTGGCTCAGATCATGATCCCAGGGTCGTGGGATCGATCCCCATGTCAGGCTCCATGTTGAGCATGGAACTTGCTTAAGATTCTCCCTCTCCCTCGGCCCCTCTCCGCAGTTCACTCTCTTTCTCTCTCTCTCTGTCTTTGTCTCTCTCGACAATAAAGTTAAAAATAAAATTTAAATTTAAAAAATTGTATATAATTAATTTTTCACTTACAGTTTGTTGACACAGTTCTTAGTTGTTAAGGCATGTCCTTGTAGAAATAGCTTAATTATTTTTTGTGTCTTTATGTGTGAAGTCATTTGGACACATTAGCTCCCAAACCTGTTTCCTCACCTCTTAAAAATGGATATCATTTCTCTTGGGATTGTTAGGAGAATTCATATATGTGAAAGCATTTTGAAAGAACAAAACATTATGTATATATCAGAATTATGTCTGCATTTGTTATTTCCTTTGCCTATTACAAAGTGAATATTTTCAAATCACCAAATATTATGTCCCATGCTTTTTAAAGTACTCAGGCATTTCATTGTTATCATAGATGCACAAAGTGAAATTTTAAGAAATCTAAAAATGAGTTGTAACCTATAAGTATGGCATAAACCTATTTTAATTAAAAATATTTCTTAATAGAGATGATGACTTTCGTAAATCAATCATAATCATATATATGTGTGTACATATACATATATACGATTGGATATCTATTTTTCACAGTTCTTTTTAATTTGTATTGAAAAGCTAAACAAGGCAGGAGTAAAGTATGAGGGGTCTAGAGCCAGACTACCTGGGTTCATACCCTGGTTCTACCACTTACTAGTTATACGACCTGAGGGAACCATCTTAATCTCCTTGTGCTTCCATAAAGTACAATAATACTGTTTCTTGCTCTTGGAGTGGTTGTCAGAATTAAATGGCACAGTCGGTATTAATCACATGGCAGATGGCTGGAACATACCAAGTATCAGTATCCAATGAATGTCAGTTTTTTTTTTGTTTGTTTGTTTTGTTTTTGTTTTTTTTTTAACCTCTGGTTCTTTTCTGGAAGTTTCTAATCAGTTCCATGCTTCAGTATACTCCTTACTTCCTAGAACATAAAGGGTTTCTTAAACATCCAGACCATTAAGAACCTTACTATCTGGATTTTCCCTTACAGACAATTTTGTCTCTGCTCTGATTTTGTGGTTCTAGATCACAGTTCTCAATTAGCTAGAAGATCTTGAAGTCCAACTTAACAAAATGTATTATCTTGGTGGCCTTTTTCATGCCTTCACACATTTCAGATCTTCTCCAAGGCACACCCCTCACGTCACTCAGAGCCCAGTAAACTTCCTCCAGCACAGTAATGGGACACAAGTATCATGTCACAAGTTTTATTTGCACTTCCTGATGAGCATCATGATTATCTTGTTAAATTAGTTCTATCTCCCATCATGAGATAACAAGTCCCAGAAAGGCAGTGGCCAGATTAACTGACTTGCCCCTGTATTCCCAGCATTTTATATAGTCTCACCTACTAACTATAGAGTACATAGGTACTAAATGAAAAAAAAAAAAAAAAGAATTGCCAATAAAATTGCAGAGTATTTTTATTTTTATGTACAGAATATCTTTCCCACATTTCTCTATTTGTCAAAATCACACTTAGCTCTTTCCTGTGAAGCTCTTTTAAGGCTCACAAGGGAAAATATTAATCTCTCCCTCCTATATGCTCCTATAATATGCAACTCCCTTAGATGCAAAGGCCTTTGTCAGATATGACTTTATAAAGAGAAAATACTTACATGCTTGGCCCATGTTGGGTTCTACAAATGATGATAATTTTCCAAGAGGGTCCACCACCTACAGCAAGAAGGAGATTCTTTTGTTTGGGTTTTTTTAAACAATGAGTTGAGAATCACTGCGTTCACATTTTGGAAAAAAAATTGCATGAGCTTATTATGTACATAATAAGCATATTTATATATTTAAAACTATAAAAATATAAAATATGTACTTTTTTCTATCATTCATTTACCTTTACAAAAAAACTAGGAAAGTCTTTAATACATGCAACAAATTGAATATTTCTGGTGAAGTGTAGATTTGCTTTTGATAATTTATTTATCATTATTTGGTTATCCACCTTAGTGTTTCACAGAATTCTGCTTTAGAATACTCTCATCTTTGTCTAGAGATTTTTTAACACAAATTGGAAGACTTCTTCATCTCCATCTGCTCTTGGATATAGCTCAAGTGCACAGTGTTCATTCATTTGCTTGATGTAACAAAGCAGATTGTTATAGAATAGGTAGTGGGAATAGAGGGATCAGCAAAGCAATCCTGCTGTTAAGGAGAATGTATTACGGTATTTTGGGAGAAAAAGATAGAAAATCAGTGAATACAATGGAATTTCTAAATGTCCAGAGAATCTATTTGCTCAGAGAAGTATGAGAGTCTAGCAGCAGGGAATGGAAATGAAGAATGTTCCTGAACCTGTCATTGCTGGGAGTAAGGAGGGTCAGGAAGCTCTTCCAAGAGTAGGGGATGCTTGAAACTCAGGTGGTGAAAACCAGCTTGATGAAGTTGAGGTGGTGAAAACAAGTTGAGCAATTGTATTCCTACAGCCTTTGTTAGTGAACAGAAGTGCATAGTGTTAGAGCGCCCAGTACATTTTCTACAAATGACTGAACTTCTATTTTTCCCAGATGTTTGACCTCTTTATCTGTTTGATGTGTGAGTATCGTGACCACTCTTTTCCTCTAACATTTGTTGAGAAGATATTAGTGGTTTCTGATCTTTGACAGGATGAGAACGATTTCCAGAGTCCACCCTGAAGACAGAACCCCAAAATGTGAAAATTGCTGACACTGCTCCTTTCTATGTCACAGCCTTAAAGGTCTCTTTAGGGTATGAGTGTCCACATTTATGAAGTACCCCATGGCTACTGCATGGCACCCGACAGCCACTTCCTTTTATCTGTGTCCTCAGAACAGCACTGACTCATATACAGAGATGTCTTTTAAGGAAGGACTATGTCATACCCATATTAAACTTCACTAGTGCATTATCAAATATATATTAAAGTCTCAATAATACTCTTTGAATGAATAAATATTTTATATTACCAATGTCAACGTAATGATATTTAGTTTATGGCAAATATTAATTGGGTTTCATACACTGGAGTACTCAATAATATTGACATGTTATGATTTGAGTTAGGGGATGTTTCTTTAGCACTATTAATACAAGCAAGGGCTCTTCACTTTGCTTTAAGGAATCTAGCATGAGCCTTATGTCTTTTGTCCCACACCATAGTTTGTTAATGCTCAATCTGTGAAAATTAAAAAAATAATAAGGGTTGTGGGGAAGGATGGAGATAATCTAAGTAACATTGGAAAATAATGCTTTGTCTAGCTATTGCAAGCCTGAGACACAAAGAACTATGCCAAAACTCTGTGCTCTGGTTGGTAAATACTTTTCTCACAGGGGTATGGTCTAGTAATACGGGAGCTATTTTATGTGTGCACCAAGTTCCAACGAATAGGTTAATATGCGGTAGAAAAATTGAGCCAGGTTTCTTTTTTTAAATATTTATTGTTTATTTTGAGAGAGAACATGACCTGGGGACGGGCAGAGAGAGGGGGTAGAAAGATCTCTAGCAGGCCCCTTGCTGTCAGTGCAGAACCCTTCACGGGGCTCGAGCCCATGAATGATGAGATCATGGCCTGAGCCAATTGTGACGTTTAACACACTGAGCCACCCAGATGCCCTGAGAGCCGGGTTTCTTACTGTCAGAAAAATAACTTAGAATAATTAAAGAGAAATACTAGACTGAACATCACGGATACCGCCAGTAACAACATGCACACCTAGCACCCAGATATTAATGTTTAAATACCATGCTGCAGTCAAAGGGACTGGGACACTTTTGAAAAATGGTAAATCCAGGATTGGGACAGGGAAAATACAAATGAGCCTGGAGCACTGTGTAGTGTCGGAAAGTAAGGAAGTGTCCAACAGACAAATAAGTTAAAAGAAGAAAGGCATGTCAAGCGAACATAGATGCCAACCTGAGAGAGCTTCCTATGGCCCAAGCTAAAACAGTTTGCGCAATGCGAGAAATAGCAATAGCATTCTAACTCAAAAATAAAATAAATATCCACAGATCCATGACAATATAAATAAGGAATGGAATGCATGAATCAATAGTGGTAGAAAGGACAAACTTTCTTTAAGGTAGAATTCCAAGTAGTAAATCTAGAAGGAATGAGAGAAAATAGGAAGTCACCATTAGCGAGCCATACTCATAATTCCCACAGGCAGAGTCTGCGGATGGATGCTGAAATACATTAGTGGGCAAAATGTCATGGGGGGGGATATTTGCATTTCTCAAAGTATCTCCCGAGATATTATTGTCATAGTGGTTTTAACATATATCCAAAAACTCTTTAATAATCCTCCTGGCAGGTGAAGCTTAATTCCCCTTATGTTGAACATAAGTCAGACTTACTGATTCGCTTCTATCAAGTAGAAAAGTGGGTCAAGGTTAACATTTACAGTAATAAGTCATGTTCACATTGTGCAGTGACACCATGAGGTGGCCACATCGCTTCTGTGGCATTCTTTCCCCATATTCTGTAATACCAGTTTAATTGTGAGGAAAACCAGACAAACCCAAGTTGAGGGTCATTCTACAAAGCCCTGGCCAGTAATCTTCAAAAGTGTCAAGGTCATGAGCAACAAGGGAAAATGGAGAAACTGACACAGATTGGATTAAGGAGACATGGTGACTAAGTGCAGTGTGGTAGCACTGGATGGATCTTGGAAGAAAATAGAGATATGAGAGGGAAACAAAGGTGAAATCATGATCAAGTCTGTCAACAAGTTAATGGTATCTTGCTAACATCAATTCTTACTTTTGGTAAAAGATCATGCTCATGTAAGATATTAACATCAGAGGAACTCTCTGTACTGTCTTTGCAATTCCTGTAAATCTAAAATAATTTCAAAGTTAAAAGTTAAAGAAAATAGTGGAAGTGTTTTAAACCCAGTTTCCAGCAAAGATTAGGCATTCAATAGTTTTTTTAAACGAATTAATATACTTTATAAAAATATTACATTGTTGTAGAATTATCTTCTTTGATTTTTTTTCTTTAAATGTTTTATTTATTTCTAGGAGAGAGAGAGAGAGACAGCATGAGCAGGGGAGGGTCAGAGAGAGAGGGAGTCACAGACTGAAACAGGCTCCAGGCTCTGAGCTGGCAGTCAGCACAGAGCCCGACATGGGGCTCGAACCCACGAACCGTGGGATCATGACCTAAGCGAAAGTCGGACGCTTAACCGACTAAGCCACCAGGCGCCCCTTCTTTGATTTATATGTAATCGCAGAACTCCATCTAGCCAAATCGCTTCCTCTAAATATACATGGGGTTTTTATGATTCCATCCTTTCACTGTTTCCATCTTCAAAAATGAGCTTTTTGTCCCCCTACCTGATACATTTCTTATCCTTCAAGTTGTAGTCCAAATATAACCTTTCTGTGGTGCCTGATTGGCTCAGTCAGTTAAGCGTCCAACTCTTGAAGTCGCCTCAAGTCAGTATTTCACGGTACATGGGTTCGAACCCTGTGTCAGGCTCCACACTGACAACGTAGAGCCTGCTCAGGATTCTCTCTTTCTCCTTCTCTCTCTGCCCCTCTGCTTCTCTCTCTCTTTCTCTCTCTCTCTCTCTCTCAAAATAAATAAATAAACTTAAAAAGACACACAAATATTGCCTTTCTGTGATGCTTTCCAAGTAGCTGTAAGTCTTTCTAAATATATTTTTGAACTCATCGTATTATACCTGCTACTTTATGTAGTTTTCTTGTCATCTAAAAATATGAGCTTCCTAAAATTAAGAACCATATTTTCATATGTACATATGTATTTTTTAATTTTAATTTTGGCTTAGTGACCACACAGCGTTCTATTAGTTTCAGGTGTACAATATAGTAATTCAACAATTCCATACATTACTCATGGTAAGTGCACTCTTACTTCCCTTCATCTGTTTCCCCCATCCCCCCACCTATCTCCTCCTGGTAACCATTGGTTTGTTCTCTATAGTTAAGTATCTGTTTTTTTTGGCTTTTCTCTCTTTATCTTCGTTCATTTGTTTTGCTTCTTAAATTATGAGTGAAATCCACATATGAGTGAAATCGTATGGTATTTGTCTTTTCTGGCTGGCTTATTTTACTTAGCTTTATACTCTCTAGCTCCATCAATATTGTTGCAAATGGCAAGGTTTCGTTCTTTGATGGCTGAGTACTAGGAGTAATATTCCAGTGTGTGTGTGTGTGTGTGTGTGCGTGTGTGTGTGTGTGTGTGTGTATTACCTATTCTATATCCATTTGTCTATCAAAAGACACTTGGGCTGCTTTTATAATTTGGCTCTTGTAAATAATGCTGCAATAAACACAGGGGTGTGTATGTCTTTTTGAATTAGTGTTTTCATATTCTTTGGATAAATACCCAGTAGTGGACTTATTAGATCATATGGTAATTCTGTTTTTAATTAGGGACCTCCATTCTGTTTTTAACAGTGACTGCACCACTTTGCATTCCCACCAGCAGTGCACAAGCATTCCTTTTTCTTCACGTCCTTGCCAACACTTGTTTCTTGTGGTTTTGATTTTGGTCATCCTGGCAGGTGTGAGGTGATATCTCACTGTGGTTATTTGCACCTCCCTGATGATCAGTGATGTTGAGCATTTTTCATATGTGTGTTTGGCCATATGGATGTCTTCCTTGGAAACATATCTATTCATGTCTTCTGCCTGTTTTTAATTTTTTTTTTTTGATGTTTATTTACTTTGGGGCGGGGAGAGAGAGGGAGAGACGGAATCTGAAGCAGGCTCCAGGCTCTGAGCTGTCAGCACAGAACCCAACGCGGGGCTCGAACTCACAGAGTACGAGATCATAACCTGAGCCGAAGTCCGATGCTTAACTGACTAAGCCACCCAGCTGCCCCTTCTGCTCATTTTTAATTGGATTATTTGTGGGGTGTTTGGTGTTGAGTTGAATAAGTTCTTTATGTATTTTGGATACTAGCCTCTTGTCAGATATGTCATTTGCAAATATCTTCTCCTATTCAGTCATGTTTTTATGTTTTTTAATTCTCAGTTTAGTGCCCAAAGATAGTAGAGGTTCAATAAAGTTTCCATGGATGAATAAATGAGAGAGTAAATACCTGATTGTTCTAAGTATCTGACTGTATTATGATATTCAATAATGGGGTATTGGAATAAAAGATTCATGTCTTTTTTTTCTTAACTTACCAGAAGGTGTAATTAAGCCATCTTTAATTTTAAAAATAAGTGAATGTCTTACAAGTCCAATGTAAAGGGATCCTTCAGTACCGCAGTGATGGTTCCCAGCTGTCACTCAACTAGAGCGGGATGAAGGACGGCATAATAGAACATCTATCTACCATGATCTTTTCATTCATTCTGGCTATTTTGTGAGCAATTTTATACTATCTTTCAGAGGTAGCTTATATAGGTCTTCTGTAAGGAGAGAAACCCCCTATTTTTAAAATATTTGCCATTATGGAAGGATCTTCCCTATCTAGGGAAAATAATTTTAGAAAAACTTCTGTTATATTCCATAGTAACAACAAATATGTTTACATTTAGAGCATGTTGCCTCCTTATGGCACAAAAAAGATTTAGCTATTTGTCATTAGCTAAGCGAATGACTTTAAGCTTAGAAAAATGTCCTTCCAAATATTTCCTGTCAAAAGAAAGATGGTGAAATGCTTAATCAGTTGCAGTGTGTGAAATCAATTGCTTACTATTGTATATATGATTTATTAGTATTGGTTACTTTTCATAAATTTGAAATATCGAAAATTTTATTTTCCTTAAAATTTTTGACTGAGTTTTAGCTTAAAAAATCAAGCCATTATATAGAAGAGAAATACTCTTCTTGTAGGACTCTATTTGAAATATAGATTTATGAAATCCATATTAATTTATGTGACAAAATCTAAAGTATCAAATGTTGTATCATAATTTTTCTCGTTTACGCTGGTTTGTATTATGAAAATTATTATTTGGTGTCCTGTTCTGTTTTAATTAAAAATTGAGTAATTGGTAAAAAGGCATTTCTTTAAAAATGTATGTATTTTGTCTTAATAGCTCTTAAACCTATTTTCCTATCTAAATATGTTGCATCTTGGAGAAGACCTCAAGTAAAAGTAATTCATTCATATCCCCATTAATTTTAGGAAACAGTTATTCTTTCCCAGTCTTATAAAACTGCAGCTGACAGATAAATATTAAATGCATGGGATGATGGTAGATTATTAAAAATTGGTTCTATCATAAACTCTGAACCTAGCTGATCAATATCTCTCTAATAGTCTAAGAACTAATTTTATAAAATTAATAAATATTTCTTGCATTAAAACATAAGACTATATACAGATCATTACATTTCTATCGTGTATATCACGGAATAACTGTGCCATTTACCTTTGTCTTAACTTAAGAAAATTGAAGCTCAATTTACACAATTGACATTTTTTTCATGAGTTTCATGAGTTTACATCTAGCAATTTTCCAGGTAAAAATTCAGTGAAACTAAATATAATCATCATTAAATGACTACCTGTGCATCAGACACTGTTTTACCTCGTACTACATTTGTATACGAACAGCCCTGAATGTGGGCATCATTCTCTGCCTTGACTGATAAAGAGACCAAGTCTCTGGGAGGAGAAGTGGCTAATCTGAGATTAAGTGAGAACGTTTCAGTGGCAGAGAGCTGTAATTATAATGTGTCAAACATCTGGCTCAAAGTAAGAAAAGCAAATATTTATAGATATTCCAATTTCTGATACTATGTAGGCAAAAATATTTGATTGATGGAAATATTTTTTCACTTTTCATCTAAACGTTCCATCAGTGAATACAGAGAGCCTACAAAGTTTTTAATATCGTGGCCCTTTTGAATTCTAATTTGGAGTGGAAAATGGAAAATTCACAACTAAAATATCCACCTCCAGCTTCACTTTCATGATAAGTTTAGTAAATCTGCAACTGCTTACAAAACTAATACACTGTCTTATCTGAAGGAGTGTGGGATCATATCTATTAGAATCAGAGTAGATCCTGGTAGTTTAAAGCTTCAATTTTCCTTAATACAATCGGGTTCCTAAGAAGCAGAAAAAATTAGCAGAGATCTAAGAGCTGCTTGGGGGTTTTGTTTGTTTGTTTAGTTTTGTTTTTTATTATTTTATTTATTTTTGAGAGAGAGAGACTTAGTATGAGCAGGGGAGGGGCAGAGAGAGAAGGAGACACACAATCAGAAGCAGGTTCCAGGCTCTGAGCCATCAGTACAGAGCCTGATACTGGCTTGAACTCCCGAACCATGACATTATGACCTGAGCTGAAGTCAGATGCTTAACCAGCTGAACCATCCAGGTGCCCCAAGAGCTGTTTGTAATGGAGCCAGAGTGGAGTGGGGTATTTGATGAAATAGTTGATAGCTCATTCTCATTTCTGAAATTAATATTTTCAATTAGTTTATGCCAACCTTTGGAATAACAAGAGAATTGACTTGAAGAAAACTTGTTTTATTTAGTTAAAGCTTAAATGAAGACTTGATAGAAAATAAGCTGTGCCATTTATGTAAATAATCCTATCATGTCTGTTTAGTATCCAAAGCAGAGAGCTAATTGGATTTAAACAAAATTGTTAATGTGCTGCTAATAAAAGCGTGCTTAAGGGGTGCCTGGGTGGCTCAGTCAGTTAAGCAGGTCAGGTCATGATCTCACAGTTCATGGGATCAAGCCCCGTGTCAGACTCTGCACTGACAACACGGAGACTCCTTGGGATTCTCTCTCTTCCTCTCTCTCTGTGCCTTCCCTGCCAAAATAAATAAATGTTAAAAAAAAAAAAAAAAGCAGTTTTAAGTGTGGTCTTAAGTATTCCAATATACTAAAGAAATTAACTTCTAGGATGAGTATTTAAAAGTCATAATACAGCTTTATATCATTAAAATGATCATAATGTCATAGGGCTAATAACTGCACAGAATAACAAAAATTCTCTGGATAGCAAATCTATCACAAATTTGGACAATAACCAAATAAACCTGGAAAAACTGCTTTGCCAAATAAATTTAATCTTATAAGTTGCTATGGTAATTACTATACTTGTTGGAGGTATTTAGGAGATGCTAAATTCCCTGTGCATAATGAACCTTTATGAGAGTATTCTAAGCATTCTAGCTTAAAAAAAACCCAATTTGCCTTTGATTTGCATAACTGATGTTTGAGTTCAGTGTAGAAATAAACTCGGTTAATTCTAAGGACATGAAAAGATTGAGTAAAAGATTTAAAAGTTCAAGACAAAAGGAAGAGATTGCATGTTACAATATTTATGCCTTCTACTTTTCTGTTAACTGTAGAGTGCTTTTAGAATGTTAAGTGTTCAATCTGAATTACTGTCCAGAAATAGTGAAGGAAGTAAGAGTTAGCCTGCCATACACCCCTACCGAGCTTTAACCCTCTGGGTTCAATTTAACATTGAGAGTGAAACCCTCAGTTACTCACCATTGCTACGTCTGACATGAGTGTAGAAATGCTGTCAACACTGATCGCATCTTCGGCCCTCCATCTTGTTCTCCACACGGAGCACAGAGCGCCCCATTTTAGGTAACAACCTTGTGACCTCACCATCATGCCTCTCATTCCATAAAAGCTGGAGATTCAGGTCTGGATTTGGGGAAGAATAGGGGCAGAGAATACCTGCATAGATAGGGCCCCGGATCTTCCATTCATCCATTGTCCCTGTCAGTAAGTTACCCTGAATAAAATCTCTGTGTAAGTGGTATGGAGGCTTCCTTTGTTTTTCTGTATTAAAGTACCTTCTCCATATGGAGGATACGTTACTGACCATCTTCCACCATCTAACTAACGAGCAAAAGACTAAATAATGCTCCTTTTCTTGGTTGCATCCACAGTGGATTGAGCCAGGTTAACTGAGAGGCTGAGACTAGAAAGTGGGAAGGAAGAGATCAGATGCCTAGAATTTACCATGGGTATTTATTTATTTATTTATTTATTTATTAGATACAACCAAATGGGCATCTATGAACCCGAAAATATTCCTTAGCAGGTGAAGAGCCAGTGGAGGTGTGACAAATAGGATTTCATTACCTTGAGTACAGGTCAATACCACAGCCAAGACTCAATTTGCAAAGAAGCCTCAGACCTGAGAGACTGGCTAACATTTAAAGAAGGTCCGGCAGTGTTGGTAGGGACTCAAAAGTACTCTCTGGTAGTAACAGTAATGAAGAAACTGAGGTTCCGAATTACGAGATCCGCTTACTACACAGGTAATAACAATCACTAGAGAATTGAGGGGCATGATAAAAACCTAGTTGCTGAGAAACTGAATGGTCATTCAGTAGCGGACTAAAAGCAAAATGTGTAATACAGGGTGAGGAAAAATGAGCACAGGATCAAGAATACATGTATCAAGCCCTTGTGATTTTATCAAGTTATTTGATCTCAATATCCATCGCAAGGGGCACTAATAATAATGTTTTCCTAAGAATTAACTGAGTTCATACGGGCAACACTTAGGACAGTGCTTGGTACATACTGTGTTCAGTAAGTGCTGTTGTTTTTGTTGCTTTATTGTTTTGTTGTTTCAAGGGACTGGGGTTTCCGGTAAAATCTTAATCTGTGGAGATCTAAACACTAAGGCAAGAACAAAAATCCTTAGGGCTATGAAGGGACCAGCTTCATTCGGAAGCAGCCCTAATAGAACTCTGGCTCCTACCTGCCTAGACCAAACATTGGTTGGGACTGTGGGATAAAAGAATGAGAGTGTTTACCATGTCTGGTTCCAATTTTCCACTGAAATCATTGGTATTTTCATTGCTCATCCCTTTGCTCCATCTTCTAGATGCAGTACTTGGTGGCTGTGCAAACTGGCAGAAGTTTTTTAACTTTTCTGAGCGATAGAAACTTAATTATTTTTTCCTGTGACTTCGTTTAGTTCTTTCACAGGTCCAAATTTATACAATCACTAAAAAGAACAGTGTTTGGTAGGAAATAATAAGGGTCGCTAAGTGATTTAGAACTAAATTGGGATAACGGAAACTCTACATGACATAGCGGGAAAGTCATTGTGTAAAAGTACGGCCACTTATTCTAAGAGTGGAGACTGGCATAGAATGAGGAGCTCTTTCTCATCTCCATTCCTTTAAAAACTTTGCTTACTCTTCCTAGAATTCTTTGCTTCTGTATAGTCACTGGGGAAATAACTACTCACATATTTAGGTAAAAGTCTGTCTCCTCTAGCAACCATTTTTACGCCCTCCATGGCACGCCTACAACTAATGGCTTTCTCTTTGAATCCCAAGGAAACAGTATATAAATCTATAATTTATGGATCACCACATGGTATTTACTATCAGTTATGGACAATGCGCCTTCTCCACTTGGCAGCATTTTCCCTGAGGTCTGGGATTTTTTCTTCTTGTTTAAAATGCTCTACTGAGCCATAATTTACCTACCACAGAAAATTCACCCATTGGGGACTGTGTTTCATTTCACGTTATATCCTCAGCCTGCAAAATAGTCTTGATCGGATACAGAAGAATCCCTAATAAATCTTTGACTACTTGATCCAACACATGAAGGAGTAGAGATTTCCACCTGTCATCAAGCAGATGTGACACTGATGCACCCTCGTGAACTAATTTGTCTTTAGGATTGAGACATTTGATCAGATTGTCCTCTGTCACTCCCACCCGCTTCATGTATTTTCCTTTAAAGACGTGCGCTCAGATAGAGGGGAGGACACTGCTTTCCTGAAGGTGATCCTTTGCCCGCAACTACAGTAGACTAATAAAAATAAATTAGCTTCAGGATTTACAACTTGGAACTTTGATAATAGCCTCACCATGTTGTCTTCAGTAACTGCAAATGGGGGAAAAACAGCCTATCTTTTCCTTTTTATAGGCAAAGGACAGGTTGTTTGAGGAGTATAGAGACCAGTGGATTTGTAAACATTCATGGATTTAGCCTCTAAACAAACATACTCCCTCTCTCCCTCTCTCTCTCTCTCTCTCTATACACACACACACACACACACACACACACACACACACACACACACACACCAGAGATTACCGGCACGTCTAGGTTTATCCACCAAAATGCTAAGAGCTCTCATGGTAATGTTAAAACAATATTCTCTGGCATATTATAAAATCATTAAGTAGGAACATTGTATTTTGCTTTTATATTCCCTCCAAATGCTTCAAATAAGGGTTATAAGAAAAATGAGTGTTATATAATAACTACCCTATTAAGGGGGGGAAAACTAATATAGACTGTCTTTTTTCCAGGTATAACAAATAAAGATGCATATGTGGATTTGTAAAATTGTATCCCTAATAAGAAATTTTTAATTCTAGTATAAGCCTATGTATTTTCCTTATCCAAACAAAAATATACATTTTAGCCTAAAAAATAGTACTTTTTAGAAATAAAAATAATTATGTTGACTTCATAATGTAATAAATATATAGAGGGAGGATTACAATGGAAAATTCTAAACAGTATGATATTCAAAAATCTAATTTCTCTTTGCAGTTACCATAAAAGAAACAGATTTGAAACTGTTTTGTAGTTGTGATTTTCTGAACAAGTAATAATATATTTTGGAAATAGTTTCCTTGGTAACCTCAATGGTATGTAAAGAGACCCAATCTATGACCGTAAGCAGGAAAATCATGTAATCAAAGCAGAATGCAAACATCTAATATTTATAAAAATTAAGTAAAATATTATAGAGCTTCATGGCACCATAAAGATCATTTAGTATAACTTTAATGAAAAAGTATAAAGGGCGACAGAGTTAATAATGTGTTTAAGGCCACAT
Organism: Hyaena hyaena; assembly: GCF_003009895.1. Lineage (NCBI taxonomy): Eukaryota > Metazoa > Chordata > Mammalia > Carnivora > Hyaenidae > Hyaena > Hyaena hyaena. Next base: position 1,014,863 of record NW_024081088.1, on the reverse strand, counting down.
GGTTTATTGGCAGAGGTGATGACAAAGGCAGAGTCTAAAAGAGTCACAGGGTCTAACCATTGTAATTATTAAAGATTATCTGATGTATCCATGTATTTAGTTCTTGAATCTTCTCTGCAACTTTCCCTTTTGTTGTCTCTTCAGTGTTTGAATACTATCAGCAACAGGGAGTGTACCAGCCTGTAAGGTAAACATTCAATATTTGAACAAACCTTACCTTTAAATGACCACCCTTTTGTTGAGAAGAAAGCTTTTTCTTCATAATTTCTACCTATTTGTCTTAATTTTAGCTTTCGGAGTTGTGAAAAACATCGAATGTCTTTTAAAAATGAAAGTCCTGCCAATTATTGAGGACATCTGAGTGTTACTTTTTATAAAATAAACTCTTACTTTGTGATTAAAGACTTTTTAAACATTTTTAAGCTTATTTATTTATTTTGAGAGAGAGAGCACACAAGCCAGGGAAGGGCAGAGAGAGAAGGAGAGACAGAATCCCAGGCAGGCTCTGTGCCATCAATGCAGAACCCATGCAGGGCTTGAACCCACGATCCGTGAGATCATGACCTGACCCAGGAGAAAGAGTCGGACACGTAAGCAACTACACACCCAGGCACCCCGAAGACTTTTTTAAATTAAAATCATTGTAACCAGAGTGCTGTTGTATCTTAAAATATTTCTACTCCTGTGTTAGACTAAGCTTTAAAATGAGTTTACCATATATATGGTCTTTTTATGTGGCAGTTCACCTACTTACCCCTTGTGTAAATGATCCCCAAAGTTGTATATGAAAATCATCAAGGGCCAGGAGTACATTACCCTCCTTGCCTTAGGAGAACCAGTTATGAGTCAGTTATTTAGGAAGTTCAGTGTGTCAGTTTTGACAACATTGCAATTGATTGCAATAATAAAACCCTTACTAAAAGCTGAAAAAAAAATCATTGTATCGTCTTTATCAAAAACTTAGAAAATGTTAACCAGAACAAAAATCACCAATTACCCATAGGTAATTCTTCCTTCCTTCCTTCCTTCCTTCCTTCCTTCCTTCCTTCCTTCCTTCCTTCCTTCCTCTCTCTCTCTCTCTCTCTCTCTCTCTCTCTCTCACACACACACACACCTCACACCACCACTCCCTCCACAGCCACCACCAGCAGCAACCCCTAAGCCACACTGTATCCTTTCTCCTCTTGGAGGAATCTAAGTGGTATATTTTAAAACAAGGGGGTCATATATTTATCAAAAATTCTATATATGCATCCAAATTTAAGCATTTTTATATTATATTTACTGTCACTAAAAGATACATTTCTTTTTGTCTTGGGCCAAAGACTTAACCATTACCACCCTGACAGTACAGAGACACACAGCGCACACACGCACACACACACACAATCTCAGAAACTGAAGGTCAGCTATGGATGGCAGGTTCGGCGTGTGGTGGGGTACTTTGAATACATTTTGCTGTTGAATAAGTCATTTAAAATTTCTTTTAATGTTTATTTATTTTTGAAAGGGAGAGAGACAGAGAACGAGAAGGGAAGGGGCAGAGAGAAAGACACAGAATCTGAGGCAGCACAGAGCCTGATGTGGGGCTTGAACCTGCAAACTGTGAGATAATGACCTGAGCCAAAGTCAGGAGCTCAACTGATTGAGCCACTCAAGTGCCCCGAGTAAGTCATTTTTGAAACTAGATTAGTTTGTCTTTCTTTGTTCAAATTTGTAAACTATGTATTTGCAACATGCATGTTTCTCCCCATGTTTCTTCTTAATGTTTCCTTTTTTTTTTTTTACCATGTGACACTTTCATTGTCAACAATCAACATCTTTGACACAATGAAAGAAGTACAGATGTTTCTGATGTAATAACAGCAACATGTATATATGCAGCCCTTTGACAAAATGGCATGTGTATTCCTGAAAACCTTCAAAGTCTACAAAATTATGAGAAAAAATACAGATATGGGAAAGATGGTTAGAGTAACATTACTCAAAACATATTCAATAGTATAATAATATTAATAAACTCAATAAAATATGAGCTTATTTAACTTTAAATCCCCATCAGCATTATACCATGATCAGAGTCCGAGAGTTTCACATTCTTAATCACAGAGGTTAATTTTTACTCTTTCCTGATAAAGACTCTTGATGGTACTCACTTGCTTTACTGGCAGATGATCTTTCAGTTTCTATTCTTTTTTTTTTCAAAAATTTTTAATGTTTTTATTTCTTTTTTTTTTTAAATGTTTTATTTTATTTCTAGGAGAGAGAGAGAGAGACAGCGTGAGCAGGGGAGGGTCAGAGAGAGAGGGAGTCACAGACTGAAACAGGCTCCAGGCTCTGAGCTGGCAGTCAGCACAGAGCCCGACGCGGGGCCCGAACCCACGAACGGTGAGATCATGACCTAAGTGAAAGTCAGACGCTTAAATGACTAAGCCACCCAGGCGCCCCTGTTTTTATTTATTTCTGAGAGAGAGAGGCAGCATGAGCAGGGGGAGGGTCAGAGAGAGAGGGAGACACAGAATCTGAAACAGGCTCCAGGCTCTGAGCTAGCCATCAGCACAGAGCCCAATGTGGGGCTCGAACCCGCGAACCGTGAGATCATGACCTGGGCCGAAGTTGGTTGCTCAACTGACTGAGCCAAGCAGGCGCCCCTCAGTTTCTACTCTTGAACTATTCCAAATCAATTAGCAGCCCGAGTGAGCTTTAGAAACAGAAATTGGATCAAGTCACTCCCCAGTTCAAAACCCTTCAGTAACTTCTTATTATGCCTAGAATGCTCTCCAAAATTCATACCCCACGTTCTGGGCGACAGAGTCACCTCCTCCACTCTCTCCAAGCTGGCCTCTTCCACACACCAGAATGTTCTTCTTGCCTCACCATCGTCTCACTTTCAGATCCTTGTAACATAATGGTTTTCTCTGCACTGTTTGCATTTTACCTAGCTAGCATTTTATCATCTTTCATGTCACAGAGAGGCCACCCTTGACCACCCTACCTCATGCAACTCTCCATCTCTTCCCCTGTGCCATACTTCTCCATAACCTCTCGCCATTTGTTTCCATTACAACCTTAACAAAACTGCAATTATTCAGTTTGCACCTTTGCTTTTTTTTTTTTTTTAATTTTTGTGGATCCTCTTTGATAGATCATAAGTCCTATGAGTACAAAGATTTTGGCTTTCATTCACCGTGGTATTGCCAATGTTTGATATGTGGATGTCACCTATACAGTAAATAAGAAAAGTTCTAAACCTAAGAGGTCCACAGAGTTTATGAAGACTCATAAAAAATATCATATAACCTTTCTTTAGGAGGAAGGGAAGAAAAATCCTCAAGGCTATTATACTTCATAGGAGGTTTTAAAACTTGGCAGGAGCTTCCAGATGCTCAAGGGAAGGAAAGGTATTCCTGTTGTAAAGAACAGTATGAGAAAATGCCTAGAGCTTTAATAGCCAAGTAGTTTGTCAAGGTGAAATACGGTTTTCCAGGAACAATCTTGTGAAATACATCCAAGAAGGCATTTGGAAATCAGATCATGAGAGTCCAGTATTCTCTGATAAGTTGGTATGTGTTCCTGTGAATGACCATCAGTCATTTAAGAATTATAAGTAAGAGAGTGATTTGATCAGATTTACATTTTAGCATGATTAGGTATCTGACATTGTGGAGGCTGAATAGAAAGGATGCAAGAATATTATCAGTGAGATGATTTGGAAGAATATTGGTGTAGCCAATAATAATGACGAAAGTCAGCATTACACACAGGAAATGCTATAAAGCAGTTGAAATATGGCCAGTAAGATTTAAGAAATGATCCTTAATATGATTTAATGTTAGTTGATTTACATTTAAGCAGTCACATGTAACTACTGGCTACCACATTGGACAGCACGCGGCTAGAACTTTAGAGAGGTATGGCCTGGGAGCATGGATTTTAGAACATACTGAAAACATAAAGCATATTTTAAAAACATATATGGGTTTTATGGAACACTTTGAATAATGAGTAATAGATGTAAATCGCTAATGAGAGTGACAGATGGAGAAAAGACATGGGCAGAACCCTGGTAATGACAACATTTAGGCTTTCGATGGAAGGGAAAGAAGCTTGGGGAGTAGGGAGAGTGATCACGTGTAGGCAGAAGGTAGAACACTACAGAAGAGTGTCAGAGAACTGACGGGGGGTGGGGGGGGGGGGGGGGGGGGGGGGGGGGCAGATCTTATTTAGAAGAGCTCCTGGCAAGCCAAGTATCATGTGGCCTGAAAAGCATCAAAATGAATCTGGCAACTAGCAGGACATGACTGACTTTAAGGAAAATATTTATTCCATGATGGCAATAAATACTATTTTAGGGAGAATAAATGAGTAAATGGGAGATAAGGTTGAACTTTATAAAATAAAGAAAATCATGGGGCGCCTGGGTGGCTCAGTCAGTTGAGCGTCCCACTTCAGCTCGGGCCATGATCTCACAGTTCGTGGGTTCGAGCCCTGCGTCGGGCTCTGTGCTGACAGCCAGCTCAGAGACTGGAGCCTGTTTCAGATTCTGTGTCTCCCTCTCTCTCTGACCCTCCCCTGCTCACACTGTCTCTCTCTCTCAGAAATAAATAAAAACATTAAACAACTAAAAATAAAATAAAATAAAGAAAATCAGAGATGAGAGAGAGAAAATTGCCAAAGACAATTAGGATTTTAAAATAAGCATGTGAAAGGGGCATCTGGTGGCTCAGTCATTCGAGCTCCCTTGTTTTCGGCTCAGGTCATAATCCCAAGGTTGTGGGATCAAGCCCCACATTAGGCTCCATGCGGAGTGTGGAACCTGTTTGGGATTCCCTCTCTCTCTCCCTCTGCCCCTCTCCCCCACGGTGTGCTCGCTCTCTCTCTCTCTCTCTCTCAAATAAATAAAATGAAAAAAATATTAACAAATACAGAGAAAACATTTACACCTACTTTAAAAAATAACTGAAAATTAGGTACGTGTGTAAATGTGAGGAGAGTTCAGTATGCAGAGAAAAGTTCAAGGTCTGAAAGAAGGAAGACACTGATGTAAGGAGTTAGAGCTAAGTGGCAGTGACTGAGACTCCTCAGGCAGTAGGATTAGCAATCTGAACGAGGAGAGAGAGAGCATCCTTTCCTCTGAAATTGAAAGGAAAATCAGAGAAAGATCAATGCTCTCAGGGTGGAAATTCAAACTCTGACAGCTATGTATATTTTCCAAAACATGTTTTCTAAATCCCATGAGATAAAAATCAAGATAAATACTTTTTTTTTGCTCTGCAAATGCATTCTCTTAGGTATTGGTTTTATTTTGTTTTGTTTTTAAATAGGGATATTTATGGTTTTTTTTTAAGTTTGTTACTTGTTAAATCATAAGGGGCTTCAATTTTAAACATAAACATAATCCCAACTTCCTTCTTTAAAATCTTAGGATGTTGTAATATTTTGTTAGTAAAGTGTTTTTCCTTTCATAAAGTTATATAGCATGAACTTCTTGAAATTCACAGAAATATCCTTAAAACCTTTCAGAGAAATTTAGTAGTTCACATGCTTTTACAACATCAAAACAAGAGCCCGTTGGGTTTTGGTCAGGCTAAGTCAGAAAACATTTCAGTGAATTATGTGGCATTTTTGGTACAACACTTATAGCTACTAAAATCTGCATGTGATATCTAGCCTGAAGAAAGTAGACACGGGTCTGAAATTCACAATGGTAGCAAAGATCAGAACATTTGGTTTTGATGTGGAGTATGTATTATATCAAAGATTATAGAGATGATGTACTATACCAATAGCCAAAAAATAAAAATAAAAAAGAATTGAATGTGAGTAAAGTATCTCAGAAAATATTATTTCATATCAGAGCCCAGAAAAAGTACAAAAGCAACTTAAATATGTGTAGTAGTAACCTAACAAAAAATGGGAGTCAGATTTCTCACTGGGTCATGAAATCACACCTGTAAACATGAATGCTTTAACAGTAACCTAGGGAATAAGAAACTATATACATCTATATATGTATATATTATATATAATGTATATATGTTATATGTATACATAATATTATATGTATATAATTAAAAAATAAAATTTGTATAAATATAGATGGAACTTTTAACTTCAGTGATTTCTACTCAAGAGTGGAGATTTCTGACTATTGCATATTTTCTTTGCCTTGTGTTGTTTGGAAACCCAATGTTCTTTCCACTGAACAACCAAGTCCATCCTTTAGGGAATATGCTCTCTGATCCATGTAAATATGTAGAACTGTTCTTTTTCTATATATCATTATGTTGCCTCGGTAATTGTGATTCTCATGAGTATCTAGTGACATTTTTTTTTTTTTACATTTCTCTCGAGATTGATGACAAGGTGTAGCTCTCCATCTGTTTGAGTGCTTTAATTTCCAACACATTTACAGAAAATTTACAGATAATAAAATCCCAGTTAATTAAAAATTCACATCACAAGAAAAAATTTGAGGGTTTTTTCCCCAATCACTTTCCATCTCTCTTCTGAGTCTTTGAAATGTAACTTGATGAAACACTCATTTCGCTTAAGGATTGTGTGTTCTAAAGGGGGCATTGAAATCAAAGGATCTGTTCAATTCTTTGATTTCATGGGGGAAAACATATTTTTCTTTCCAGAAAGTTCATTCTGAAAATTCAAGACCAGGAACAGGCTTTTATTCACACACTTTAGGTCAGGATCTTTGCTGTACTGAGCCTTCTGTTCTACAGACTTTCTATCCAGTAGCAATTCCATAGTTGCTGATAAGTGTGTCAATTCAGGAATTCCATCAGCCTTATCAGCACCTTGCACTCACTACTACATCTGTCTACCACGGTTTCAAAAAGTTAAACTTGATTTTGTCCTTTAATTAGCATCCCTGCCACTCAGATAATCCGAGACTTGTCTAAAGTCTATGTACTGAAAAATTATATAATCTTCCTCATTCCTCTAGAGTTTTAATCAGAATTGTTTTATGTGTGTGTTTTGCACTTCATTGCAAATAATCAAATTTCATTTATTTAATGTGTTTACATTTTTAATGTATTTCAAATCCTTCTATCCTTCCCAATGTGAGGTTTTATATTTGTTCCAAATCCAGGAAACTGAAAGAGGACAATACTGTTAATAGAAGATCGTTTTCAGCACTAACACCGATTCTTCTTACTTATTCCTTTGACAGTGTTGTTTGCCTCGCTTTATGGGTGGAGAAGCAGGTTATCGAATGTAGTGCCTCATATCGAGTTCACATTTTAAACACAATGTTGACTAGACTATGTCTTCCTTTCAGGACAGTATCATGTTTTAACCCATCCTTATGGAGTTCACATATATGGCAATTATCTGGATTAAATGAAGTAAATTTTAATAAATCTGATTTCTCTCTATCTCTTCTCCTCTCCCCCAATTTCTCCAGTACCTTCTCTGTTGTTCACCAATCTCTTCAGTGTCACTGAATTCTCAGCTTTGGGGAAGTAGCTGCGCTCACCACTGTACCCCCAACACACACTGCCCTGTGCTTTAAAAACCAGAAGTCAGATGCTATTTACTAATTCTTTTTGTAATGTTTATTTATTTATTTTGAGAGAGAGAAAGAGGGAGACCAAGAGAGAGAATCCCAAACAAGCTCTATGCTGTCAACATGGAGCCCTATGCGGGGCTCAATCCCACGAACCTTGAGATGACCTGAGCCCAAATCAAGAGTCAGTTGTTGTTAAGTTACCCAGGCACCTCCACTATCTCTTTATTTGATATCATCACACATAATACAGAGTAAATTAAATTAAATAAAATAAAAATTTTCTTTTCTCTAGGCTGATTTTTAATCTTGATTGAGTAAAAATTCAAAGTTCTGCAGGGTGTGTATGTGTGTGTGTGTACCTTCTTTTAACCCGTACTTTTGGTAAGCTACTTTAAAACATTAGTCTTAAGCAAAACAATTATTGGTGGCAAAGCTTGAATTCAGTTCTAAAAAGGAATATTTATATATTTTTCCAAGAGTCAGGACAAAGTGAGCATATAAAGAAGAGCATTATACAGTTGAAATCAAGTATAAATGCTACTTCTTATCATTATGAAGCAGTTATATTATAGTCCTGGTAACATTACAATGTGAAGACCATTGACATTGATTCTACATACACTTACTGGTGCTGACAAGTGTTGGCTTTCTGGATCAGAAAATTAGAATGAGATATGTAGCATCATAGTGATCTTGATTTATTGTAGTTTTATTTATACTAGAATATTAAAGAGCCTGGGTGGCACAGTTGGTTAAGCATTCGACTTCAGCTTGGGTCATTATCTCACAGCTGGGTTGGAGCCCCGCATTGGGCTCTTTGCTGACAGCTCAGAGCCTGGAGCCTGCTTTGGATTCTGTGTATGTGTGTGTGTGTGTCTCTCTCTCTCAAAAATAAAAACATTAAAAAAATTAAAGAATTCTGTTCTAGAATATTAAGTTGTCTTTGTTATGCCATAGCATAAATTTATAAATTCTATCCCATGATTCTAGTGAGTTAAAACATATTCAAATATTGAAATTATAATGAAGCTTCAAGCTTGATTATAATTTGCACACCTAAGATTAGTAGATTTGAACACCAGCATTACTCTTCATTTCCCTCTAAAAAATTAATATTACCATTTAAAGAACTCACAATAGCCCCTGCTTGCAGTTGCAGAAATGAGTGTATATTATGCTATGTAGTTGGTCATTATACATTTAAAACACCACGGCTAAAACAAATGTGAAATATTTGAGAAAAATATTCTGGTTTATGAGATTCTTACACTTGCTTCATCTATGAAGGGGCCTTAATAAAAATACTAAATCTAATACCAGAAAAGAGCAAATTAGGAAATAGAAGTTTTGTGTATTATATGCTGAACCACAATATTTGAGAAATTGTGATTAATAATCTGAAACTCAAAAAGTGAAACTTAACTACTTGATAACTGAAATTCCTATTAAATTGAGGTAGCATGTAAATGATGCATAACTTCCCAAATTGAAAACATTTCATTAAATATAATCACGTTTGTTCATTCAATGCATGTTTAATCTACCTTTACAGTATTATTCGAATCAAGTTAATTTACTCATAAAATGATTAGGTCTAAAAAGATCAATTAAGATGAATATGCATGTTCAGGCACCTAGAATTCCCCCATTAATTTTGATTTAATAGTAAATGTATGTAAATAAACATGTAAGTTGAATATAAATGACATAGAATAATAAAACAGTTCAGATCATAAATATGAAATCAGGAACTAATAGCAATAAAAATTATTTTAAAAACAGAATAGATTTTTCTGTAAATTTGTATCAGTAGGGTGATATTAAATCAATATAGTTGCTAGTGACTTTGTTCTTATTAACCTATCTTAAGATGATCTTTTATTGCTGAGAACAAACTGAGGGCTGATGGGGGTGGGGGGAGGGTGGAGGGGAAGGGGGTAATGGGGATGGAGGAGGGCACCTGTGGGGATGAGCACTGGGTGTTATATGGAAACCAACTTGACAATAAACTATTTAAAAAATAAAATAAAATAATTCCCTCAACTTCAACTGTATCTTTACTATAACTTCCAAATAATACTTTATATATATAATGAAAATATTTCCGTCTTGTGGGTTACTGTTTCATAGTATCAAGGTAATAGAATTAAGAAAATAGCATGTTCATAATAAGCTTTCTCTATATGAACATTTCTAAATTCTTCATTTGGGAATTGAATTGCTTAGACTCACCTTGATCATTAATATCATCAGTACACCTTCTTTCCCCCTCAAGTGAATTCACTTACAAAGAGGAAAAAATTACACTCATCAGGCTCAGTATGATATTTCATTGACAGTAATATCATTAATTCACATTAACTTTGATGTCAGTACTTAATAACATTAAGAATAGATACATTACAAATGAAAAGCATTTTACTAAGATGGTGATATTTCATAATTTCAATAGTGTCTATATGTCTAGAAAAATTAATGGTAAATGATACATTTGAATATCCCTGGTCCCGTTTTAGGACCTCAAAGATACAGCCTTTGATTTTCCGGGTTCTCTGTTAAAAATTGTATATATTTATGATAAGTTTTGTAATTTCCAAAAATTACAGGTACCTCCACTGACAAATGCCACTTTTAAAGTAACTTTTCTAACTTTTTATTCCTCTTAGACTAGGATTTTGTAACCTACATTTCTAGATAACTGAATAATTACTGCCTATTTCCACTGTTGAAGGAGAAAAGATTCATTACATAATAATGGTATCGCTGTTATTGGCATACTAGTTGTTAAATGTGACACATAATGATTAAAAAGGGCATTAGCACTAATCCTTGTGTTTTTTTGGGATTCTGTTTGCACTTTCAGAGACAAGGGAATAGCATGGCATGAAACATGGCTCAGTTCTATTACAAAAGAAATGTCAATGCCCCCTACAGAGATCGCATCCCTCTAAGGATAGTCCGAGCGGAATCGGAACTCTCACCATCAGAAAAAGCCTACTTAAATGCCGTGGAAAAGGGAGATTATGCAAGTGTCAAGAAATCCCTGGAGGAAGCTGAAATTTATTTTAAAATCAATATTAATTGCATTGATCCTCTTGGAAGAACTGCTCTCCTCATTGCAATTGAAAATGAGAACTTGGAGCTCATCGAACTACTTTTAAGCTTTAATGTCTATGTTGGAGATGCTCTATTACACGCTATTAGGAAAGAAGTCGTTGGAGCTGTTGAGCTGTTACTGAATCACAAAAAGCCCAGTGGAGAAAAACAGGTAGGTGCAAAAACACCATTTTTAATATATTTTACTTGGAGAGGGTTTCTATGGATCTTCAAGTTCTCCTCACACTTTAAGAATCAGAAGTCAGGGCCATGATGATAAATACTGGTAGATACACACTTACTACCCACCAACCATCTCCGTTACCTATACCGCCTGCCTCGCAAATCAGACCTTGAGTGAGAGCTAAAGCAAAACAAAGTGGCCTATGTTGGCTTCCCGTACATTGGAAACATCTCTTTGTAATGCCCAGCCTAGAATGTTGTTTGGGGTTCGCTCTGTGTATGTGTGGCTGTTTGTCCTTTTTCACTTTTCATCATTCTGCAGCGACAGGCTGCATTCTTTTTGCTCTTTTCCTGTTTAATCTGGAACCCCACATCTTGCTGCAAAAGTGAATTGTATCACCTAATTTTGATACTGTTCACTAGCAAACTCCAGTGGATTCTTTTAAATTGAAGCAAATTATAAAAAAAGGATTACTAGAAAATAACCAAACTCTGACTATAGGCTTGACTGTCTTAAAAGTATAGCTGTATCTTAGTGTCATCAATAGAAAATAAACTAAAAAGGCACACAATTCTACATCCAATTTGTGGAGTTTTTTTCCCCTGTCTTCCTGTTGTTTTTGTTTGGGATTTTTTTTTTAACCACTGAGGAAGTGGAGAAATCATAGACAGGAACAAATAAGGAATCTGCTTTTATCTGTCTAGATCCTTCCCTTTCCGACTGCCCTGTGTCTGAATTGTCTATTTGATCCTTTTTCCCCTCACACTGAACTTTTCACTTCCGTGCAAGTCTAATTGACTAATTGTAAAGACATTGCATAAACTGCAGTGGCTCAAAATGTGTCTTTTAAAGTAAAATCTTAAAATGTGTGTTATTACACTCTAGCAATTCCGGCTGCATTGGATATTGCGCAAGCTCTGCCAGTGATAGACTGTTAGGAGATGTTACATTCTTTTAAAGCTAGTTCTGCTGTGGCTACTGTTATCTCTGCTGTCCTGGGGTCTTTTATCAAGATGCTCGCCGTTATTTGCAGAACAAGTTCATGGCTGGACGTCTCCTGAAAAAAAAAAAAAAAGAGGGGTCCATTTTTACTCACGTCCACCACTTCCCTTGGCTGAACCTCAGCTTCCCCAAAACCACACTCCATAAGGACAATGCTTCTTGGCTTGTTGTGTTGCTGGCTTTTTGTTGTCTGTTTCATATTCTGTTGTCTGTTTCATATTCTGTTGTCTGTATGTTCTCTTCCCATCACATTGCTGACATTTTACTGGTAGAAAATTCACTTGTTTCGTCCATCCTTTGAAACTGGTACAAACCCAGACAGGAGTGGACAGGTAATGGTAACATCTAAAGATAGATGTTATACCCCAGGTTTTTACCACTAAGAGAGTACAGGACACAGATAGGAATGAGTAGAAGTCTGTTTTCATCTGTGTAAGTTCAGATCCAACTGCTTCAGTCACCCTGTGATTTTGAAATTCCTTCTTCAATCATGCCCTATCGTTTTTAATAACAATGGCCTTTTACTTTCCACCTCTTGTCTTCTGTCTATATAGGCGACCATAAGACAGGTGTCCTAACCGTGGTCTGGATTTTTTTTTTTTTTTTAGTAGTTTAACTTTTTTTGGAATCATTTTAGATTGCAACAAATCTATTGAACAAAATTGCCCTTAAACATATTCTTTACATTTATTAGTGAATAGCCTTAACTCTGTTTTTTAGAGAACACAGGCCATACATTTCAATGTCTCTTTAGCAAATGACATTTGTGCTGGCCAGAGTAATTTGGTGTCTGGAGAAGATATCTGCTATTATGAGAGTGTTTGTTGGAAGATATTCAACTTCTGAGCTAAACTAGTCTCACAAGTAGGTCCTGGCTCCTTCCAGGCACTTGATCTGAGCCCTGATTATTAACAAAAGGCAGTAAAGGTTTGTAGTGTGCCAGGAGTCAGAAATATCCCAGGCCATGTGTTTCTGGAAGATTTCTCTTGTATCTATTTGCTGGCCAAGAATTTTCCTTTCCTATTTGTACATTCTAGAATTCCTCTTGGGTGAAGGCACCGAGGGAAAAAAAAAAAAAAAAGAATGTATCTTCTTGTTTGAACTTTATAATTTTCAAAGAGGGAATCCAACTTACCCAAGAGTTTCTGGTACATTGTTCAATGAAAGTGAGAGTGTGAGAACACAAAATATATACGGGGTAGTGCACAAAAGATATTCTCCAGGTTGGGGGGTTGGGAATAGTAAATCCCTTTAGAGCTTGGCTGTTTATCTGTGATTTACTTAGATACTACACCCCTTAGGTTCAGCCAGCATCTTCTGGAATAACAGCTTCCGTAAATCAGTGTGTTGTATGCAGCAAACGTGTTCTTGACAGAAATCCTTTCTCTTATAAATTGTAGTTTCTTAGATGATTCTTATGATTGTTGTAAGCCATTTTGTGTATCATTATAATTTTCCTAATTTCCAGTCTCACGGTTATCCCCTCAAAGACTCTGGAACACATTGCCATTAATCCATTGAGGCCACTGAAGCCAAATATTAATACTTGAAAACAATAATATCCAATGGGACCAAAAAAAAGATAATTTGTCTTAAAATGAGTCAAGAAAGAGGATCTAAAGTAAAAATTACACAAATCTGATTATTAGAACACTTAAGTATTTAAAATGTGACAGATGGGGATTAGGAAGTATACTCTTCTTTTGTAGTTTGTCACATATTAATTTATTTCTCTGAAAAGAGATGTGGTGTATGATGGCATCTTGAAGTCATAGGGGCTATGAGATTTTAGATTAGCTTGGGTACATTCGCCAGGGAACAATTTATAGTGTGCATACGCCTACTCTGCCTGGTGGTGTTGTCCTGGGCGCTAGGGAGCAGACATTGTTCCTGTTCTCTGGAGTCTTAAGATCTAGTTGTGAAAAGAAACAGGAAAATATCATGGGGATGTGGGGGGAAAAAAAAAAGGTCATCGCAATGGAAAAAGATGAAGGAGAAATAAATCCTCAGGTAATGATGAATTCTACTGACTGGATTTGGGAAATACAAACTGTTGGTGGGTAGAGGGCGTAAGGGGGCAGGAGAAGGGCTTGAAGAAGAAGGAGGAAGGTTGTTCAAGGGTATATTCCTGGGAAAAATTAACTCCATTCACTGGGATAGGGACTCTGGGACATGGTCTGTGGAACCTGATTGGATATACTCAGTTTTTAGCTTATGGAAATTGACATCTAGGAGGCAATTCAAAATTTTGGACCTAAGAAAGGGGTCTGGAGTTGATATATAGATGATAATGAGGACATTGAAGCAAATGAAGTCACCTGTCTTCCTATTGCTCTGCTGTTGATGTTCTCTTCTTACCCCTATAAATTGTTTTTTTTTAATGTTTTATTTATTTCTGAGAGAGAGAGAGAGAGAGAGAGAGAGAGCAGGGGAGGGTCAGAGAGAGAGGGAGACACAGAATCTGAAGCAGGCTCCAGGCTCTGAGCCAGCTGTCAGCACAGAGCCCAGTGTGGGGCTCGAACCCACGAACCGTGAGATCATGACCTGAGACGAAGTCGGATGTTTAACCGACTGAGCCAACAAGGCTCCCCACCCTTATAAATTGTTTAACTGTTTGTGGTTATTAGCCTACTAAAAAGACTGTCTCGATGCAGCATGTAATGAAGATATTTCAGTTTTGCTAGCTAAATAGATGGACACAGATCATTAAATATTTCCTTACCTATTTAATGTAGGCCAACATTAATCAGGGTATTGAGTTCTAATGTTTTGTTTTTATTTTACTATCACAAAATAGAAGGAGTAATATTTAATTTCTTTCATAGTAGACAGCATAGAGAATGTGTGGTTCTCTACACTAAACAAGAAGATAGAATGTTACGTGTTCCTGCGGATTGCTCCCTTGCTACAATTACTCTGATACTCTCTGATAATTTTATTGAACTTTTCTTTAACCTTCTGAGTACCTTACTTCTCTGCAGGGAATAACTGAGAGTGACTTGTTAGCCCCATTTTGAGCCAATTGATTGGTTACTTGACTTTTAATTATTTCCAGCAGACCTTTCTCTTTGACGTCATCTAAGGCCAGATTCAAGGCCACACTCAATTACAGTTTCAACTGCTTCAGTAAACGTTTATCAGAAACGGAGCTTTCTTTTCCATTCTTCACTTGGAAAGTGGCTCTCTGTCTTCAGCGTCATTAGAATCACTGGAAGGGTTTAATAAAACACAGATTGCTGGATCCTACCCCAAGAGTCTCTGACCTAGGAGGTCTGGAATGAGACCCTGGGACTTCTATTTCCGACAAGTACTCAGGTGAGAGTAAAGCTGCTGGTAGACCGTGCTGTGAGAACCACTGACTTAGAAGACACGGAAAGTTAAAAAATGCCTGCGGTTGGGGCGCCTGGGTGGCTCAGTCGGTTAAGCTTCCGGCTGCAGCTTAGGTCATGATCTCACGGTTCGTGGGTTCGAGCCCCGCGTCGGGCTCTGTGCTGACAGTTCAGAGCCTGGAGCTTGTCTTCGGATTCTGTGTCTCCCTCTCTCTCTGACCCTCCCCTGCTCACGCTGTCTCTCTCCTTCCCTCTCTCTCTCTCTCTCTCTCTCTCTCAGAAATAAACAAAACATTAAAAAAATATTTTAAAAAAATGCCTGCAGTTGTATATTGTATGTTCGGTGTGCTGAAGTTATACTGTGCCAAACTGGCTTTCAGGAGATTTAAATTAACGTCCTTAAATACTAATGATTAAGTGATATTTAATATACGAGTCTCCCACATTCACTAAAGTATTTATTATATTTTTCCTTTCTTTGAAAAAAAGTTTTTCCTAAACATTACTGATTATTTCAGTTAAGCTGGGATTATTTCAGTTGAAGAAATTTATTTTAAAGCTCTACCAAAAAGAATATCTGATTTTATAACTTTGAGGGATCTCTGAGATTATTTAACCCCATCACTTCATTTTACCAAAAAGAGAATGAGGGACTCATTGGATTTTGGGATTTGACCTGACTAACAGGATCTATAAATTAATAGCTAGCAATAAAATTTGAGATAGTCTGAATGATGATGATAAAAATAATAAGTTTTTAAATTTTTTTTAATGTTTTATTTCTAGGAGAGAGAGAGAGAGACAGCGTGAGCAGGGGAGGGTCAGAGAGAGAGGGAGTCACAGACTCTGAAACAGGCTCCAGGCTCTGAGCCGGCAGTCAGCACAGAGCCCGACGTGGGGCTCGAACCCACGAACCGTGAGATCATGACCTAAGCTGCAGTCGGACGCTTAACCGACTGAGCCACCCAGGTGCCCCAATAATTTTATTATAAAACAGTAATAATACTAGATAATATTCATTAAGCCTGCCCACTATGCCAGCAACTGTGGTAAGAGTTTTGAATGAAGGTAGATACTATTGTTATCCCCCTTTATAGATGGAGAAATGAAGGAATGAAAAGGTAGAACTGACATGCTCCAGATCCCAAAAGTAGGAAATATCAGTGCTGCAACTCAGGGGTCATGAAAGATAACTATATGCTTCACAGTTACAGGCATTACACCAGTTTGAATGGGAATCATTTACATCATTAGTTAATTGTCCTAATTTGGGATATGAGTTAGATACATTTACAAGAGTCTCTAGATCTCTATATTCAGGCTGGGTCTCTATCTTAAATATTATAATGTCATTTCTAATTTGGTTCCTCAACAAGTAGTAAGGCATAGCAAGTCGTTAGAAGCTGTGAAGTGCTGGGAAGGAGTGGCATTGAGGTATAGAGATGCCAGCTTCCGGGCTCATCACCACTTGCCACCGGGACAAATCTCTCAATCATTCCACACGTTGGTTTTCTTGGCTGTTAATTAGACTCATAGTGTTAATTTTCTTGGCCCTTAAAGTCCGGTGGTGGTCAAATTTTGTAAAAGTATTTTGTAAGGTAATACATAATAACAGCACAGTATATTGTTTGTAGTGTATTATGTCATAATCTGTCTTCCTGTCACCATATACACATGTTAATGACACAACATATGTGGAGAAGGTTGAAATTAAGCATTGGCAATTTACCATCTAGAGTGCATGCCTTCTTTTTTCATTTGAAACATGTAACCATTGGAAACCCTACTCAGAGGGAGTAAAGGAGAATTTGATTCAATTTACCCTTTGTCTTTCCAATTCAGTGCATGTAAAGGAACTTTTTAAAAATAACTTCAGTAGATTCGCTAATACAACTTACGGCTTTAGAAACAGTGCCTATTATGTGATCTGAAAATCAGGGTCTGAAATAGGATATTGGCATTAGTATATTAATGCAAACATACATCCAACCCAAAATATGTCCTGCTGATGAAAAATAAAGAATATTTTTCCCAGTTGATATGGATACTAATAAATATATCTCTGACTACTGGGCAGAGAACTTTGTTCTTAAAAGAAATCAAAATTCCCAGATATTTGCTTTCTCCATTTGCTTTCTTCCTCAGGACTATAGATACCCTGAAAAGTTTACTTTGAACTTTTGCATTAATTTTGTTTTTCTCATTGGGTTTTAGAACAAATAGTTTGCTTTCTGCGGTCCCATGAACTTCAGATGATGCCTCATAAAGGCAGCTGTACGCTAAGACAGTCTGTACGGCCCAGGCTTTAGAGCTGCCCCTCACAGAATGAAAACATTTACTTTCCTCAGTAGTTAACCAGTTGAGGTTACCTCCTTCTGTTTGTTTTTATTACAGCCTGGATATTGACAGTAAGTGAACCTAAATATATATGAAACTGTGATCTTAGGAATGATCAAAATCAGAGAGAGCAAGAGTCTCTAGATCTCTAGAGTGGGCAAGAGAAAGAAATAAACTAAAGTATTAAATACCTTCTCCCTCAAAAATACTTATCCTATTGTGCGACACTGTAGATAAATCATCAATTATACTTTCTTTCTATTCTGTTTTAAACTGTCAACAGAAAAGTTGCTTACAATATTGTGTAATTCCACCATTAATTTGAAAAAGCTGACATTTATTCCCTACTATGTAAAGTAGTAACTAATGAGAAGTGTTTTTATGATGTAAAGTAGTAACCAATATAAAGTATTTTAATTAACAAGTACTTTGAAAGTCTAAAAATTGAATTGATTCTTATTATTCCACAGCAGGGGGTTTGAAAGCTATTCTAACATAGAGCATAGATTGTATTTAGGTAGCTGGCAAATGGCAATCATGAGAGATATGAATAATTCTGTCCCAAATGGAAGAGTTTTTAAAAGATAGACTCTGTTGTACTGTTAATATGACAACGTAGTATAGGCCTTCTGGTCATTCTGACTCATAAAATAATGCACCATTTAACTCCTTGGTGACATTGACATTTTATTCTCCTTGAAGACCAGCCAATTATAAATAATCCCTTTGAAACACATGCCCTTGCACTTCCCTTTTAGCATACCACATTTACTATGAAAGCAAAGTAATAATAATTATTATTAAATATGCTTGGAGCCCACAAGAATAAAGGGCATTTAGCCTTTTCTAAAACTCAAATGAAAAAAAAATCTCCAGCAATTAAACAAAACTCCAAGCATTGAGACATTTCCATTCCACAATAAAAGTACACAAAATGGAGCCCTTATTCTCTGTTTTTGGACAGAGTGAAATATGGTGAAGAGAGTCGAGAGAGAGAAAGATTTGAATATAAATCCTGTTTTATAATCACAGGCAAATCATTTAGGCTTTAGGGCCTTGACTTGTTCATAAATAAGAGGGGGGTTATAGTCCTTACTCAGCAGGTTGTTGGAAATGTTAGTTAACACACTGAAGTACCTAGCAGTAAGAGAACTCAGTAAGTTCCTCCACCTTGATACTATTTGATCATTTTATATTTGTTACATTTAATTTAATTAAAAATACATATGTTCATTGAAGAGGCTAACTATTCTCCAAAGCAAATGCATTATCAGATGTTAGTGCTGGTATGAAGAGTGAATTTATGTTAACATAAGAGAGATTGAGGGGCACCCAGGTGGCTCAGTCAGTTAAGTATCTGACTTTGGCTCAGGTCATGATCTTGTGGTTCATGGGTTCAAGCCTCACATTGGGCTCTGTGCTAACAGTTCAGAGCCTGAAGCCTGCTTCAGATTCTGTGTCTACCTTGCTCTCTGCCCCTTCTGCACTTGCACTCTGTCTCTGTTTCTCAAAAAATTAATAAAAATAAAATTTTAAAAATTCAGCACTTACTTAAAAAATGTAAGAGAGATTGTAATTGATCTTTCAAATGTGAGTTTTGGTGAAAAGCTTTTTTGGAGTCATTTTTATTAAATCCCCCCCAATCCATTAAAGATGTTGTGATTAAATCTAAAAATAATATCATGATGTCTCAGTAGGCCATATATTCATTGAATTTAGTTAATTATAGTGATTTGAAAAATTAATCACTAAGGAATAACAGTGAGTCATTTAACAATTATAACTAGCCAAATAGATAAGGTGTTAATATAATTGTGAATTATAAAAAAAATATATTAGAATGTCTCATAACTGTTTTCAAAATGCCTCCTTTTCCAACCTACTATATTTACTTATTCACTGATTAGACACAAGATACGTAAAATTTTATTGCTGTAATATCTGAAACACAAGAAAATGAGGATTTAAGTAGTGTGGAATTTTATATGTTTAAGAAGCGATTTTTCAAGCAGTTAGGGAGAAGGAGTACTCTCATTTTCATTACTACAGTTTTTTCCTTATACAGTAATTTTCTAGATCAATTAACTTCTAGGTATATCAACAGTTCCAAGCCACTGTTGTTTGAATTGTGTAATAGAAACATTTGACAATAATTCCAAACTGTGAGCCTGGAGCATATGAGAGCCAATTTATAGAATATAGCCTTCCGAGAAATTCTCAAACCAACCCAGAAGGAATGGGTGGTTCTGCAAGATAAGAGGAATTCATAATTGCAGATTTACCAAGTGAATCCACAGCTTTTTTTCCCCCTTAAATGAGATCATGAGTGAGTGGAGTGGGTTTAACTATGCAGGAGCCTCATCCCTCATGTGTAACCTAATTATGCCATTCCTCCTTGGTTTCTGGATTCTCCTAGGAGAATTAGATAGATTTGTTTGATTTGGAGTTACAGGCTTACTTGTGAAGCAATTCTAGTATCATCAGATATAAATGTGAATTTTGAATACAATAACACCATGATGAATGAAGTGTAAATTTGAATTTATTTAGACTTTCTGTTATGTGTATTACCCCCTGCCCAAAATGTCAGTGAATCCTTAATTAGTAATACATTTGGTCATTTTCTTCAAAAACAATATGTAATTTGAGAAAGCAAATAGGTTTGGATGCATTGTAAATTTCTATGACATTTTCCTATAGTGGTTGTAGATCAAAGAATAACCATAAAAATTGTTAACAGTAATTGGGCATTTCAATGTACCAGGCATTCTCTCAAGACTGTTTTACATTGTTGTCTTGTATATTAGGAAATTGAAGCACAGAGAAGTTGAATAATTTTCCCAAGGGAGATCTGAGAGTAGGTTTTTTTTTTGTTTGTTTGTTTGTTTTCACGGTCTTTACTCTTCCTATGGCAAAGTGTTTGGTTACTTTGTCAGTTAGTTTCAGTCAGTTAAGTGGCAGACTTTGGCTCAGGTCATGATCTCAAGGTTCGCGAGTTCCAGCCTCACCTTGGGCGATGTGCTAACAGTGCAGAGCCTGCTGGGGATTCTCTGTCTCCTCTCTGTCTGTCCCTTCTCCTGCCCCCCCCCACTTTCTCACAAATAAATACGTTTTTTAAAAAAGATTGGCAGTAATGAGGGAGCAGTGTGAGCACACTGAGAAATCTCTGAGAAGAGGTGAGAGGAGCATATTCACAGGAGTGTAGAAGATGACGCGTCAAATAGCACCCATTATAGCTTCACCCTGTGTGTGGCTGGACACAGAGGTTGAGGGCTCAGAGACAAGCTGTCTCTGAACCTGATGGTGGCATGTGCAGAGATGGACCCCGCCTCCCAGACTGGAGGAGGTTACTTTGCAGATGACACAAATCCTTTTTCCCATTTATGTGTGAGACAAATTGTGAAACCCTGACGAAATGAAATATTCCTCGTTTGCTACCATCATAGCCTATATATTCCATTCATACTGCTTAGAATATTATGTTGAAAGTATGTATCACTTTTCCCTTTGTGGGGAACTTCACAATACCCAGAAGTGTGTGTACATGTGTATATACACACACATATATGCACACACATACATTTGTGTACACAGAAACACACACACCTTCATAATAAAACTAATGGAAAATGGAACTGTTTTTCTTAAAATCAGAGACAGTTGTTTAGGTTTGGAAGAGATTCTAAAGGTTATCTGGTATAGTTCACTCCTATGGTGAAACCTAGGAAATCACCATATTATTCTGGATATAGAATCACTGGCTTCTACTCCTTCATTTCTGCTGTAGCACAGTGTCATAGACTGGGATTCTGCAGTTTTCTCTTGTCCAGAAAGAGAGTGGATATAGAATTGAATATGAGAGAGGCTAATGTCCAGGAGGAGACAAGAGCCCCAGATAGGGGTTTCATCTCCATATTTATGTTTATGGAGCTCACAAACTATTACCCACATGGTGAACATGAAGAATACAAGATATTATCCCCCATGGTGAACATGAAGGAAATGATCTCACATATGTGAACGTGGAGAAAACAATCAGACATTAATCATTAATTTGTGTATAAGAAGCAAATGGTCTGGGGGGCAAGTGGAGTTTGTGATTAAAGTACAAAGTATATTGGTGTCAGATGGAAAGTAATTTCCTGCAGGTGATATAACAAGTTATTGGTGATCCCATTACAATATCTCACTAGTAAACCTTGGGCACTTTCGACCCATGGTGGTGGCTTTTTGCCCTAAGCTTTTTTCTAACCCATTTATATAAGTAGAACCTATTTTCCCACAGCAGAGCAGCAGGAGAACAATTCAAGATGAAAATACATAGTAAAGTTAGTAGAATAGTTTGGGTGAGCAAAGTTTTAATGAAATAATCATGTTTTTCTCATTTAGTCTTTCACGCTATTATTTTCAAGGTTTACTTGGCTGCCTACGGTGACCAAAATATTATTGAAATATGATCACAGAGTGAAAAAACTTTAAAAAATATATGGCCACAAAGAAATCCTTGATTTAAAAGAATCTAATCTAGCAATCAGTTGCCACTTTGGTATAAATAAAAATAAATAATATATAATATGCATTCTCATCTATTTTGTTTTCTATACAATATGGATTTTCTAATGCATTTCATCTGCTGTTTTGTGGGAGTAGAGGAACAGTGCCCCCAATGTTGAAGAAATGACCATATTAGGTTTTGCAAGACGCAAATATTGAAGAAACTTAACATTAATAGAAAGAAAGAACTAGTACCATTTTATTTCCAAAGTAAAGTGTATAAGTACTCAGTGGATTTAGGAAAGTGTAATACACATTGTGATATGAGATGAATTTTTTGTATATAATAATATGAAACACTCTTCACTCTGAATGGAATCAATATAAAATATTTTTGCTTTGTACAGATATAACGATTAGGTTAACGTTTTTAATTTTTTATTTGATAAATTAAGTGTATATTAAATGTTGTTAATTCATACCTCTAGTGTATACTTTATTCTAGAGTATCAGAACTCATTAATCCTTTATCATCTGAGGAGCTCTCCTTCTGGCTTGACTTTACATTACCAGTCTTAGAAAAGTACACTTTAAGTATATTCCATTTAGTACTTTTCAGCCTACACTTAATGCCTGACTTGTAGGTAGTATTCATTAAATCATATGTCCTAGAAGCACCTGTTTAGGATGAATTTTTCTTTAACATACCATGTTCTACTTAACCCTGACCTAGGGTGCCTGATCTCTGAACCAAAAAGAAAGATTCAATGTCTAACTTGGAAACCAGGGAGAATTTTATTATCATCTTCATCCGTACCCTCTCTACACACATACACGTACTAACTCCTGGAAACATCACCTTGTACAGCAATGAGAAATATGAAGCTTAGAGTTCAGGAAACTTGCCAAAGATTACTGAGTTTACCCATTCTTAAACCAAGCTTAAAATTCAGTTTGTGTTTAGAAACAAATAGAAATATTTGTCATAAATATCACTTTAATTCTACCTTAAATATTTTGTGGAATGAGGTAGCACATGTAAATACAAATAAATGTTTTAAGGCTTGTTTTGCATAAGAGGAAATATTCCATGTTGAGAAAAGCTCAGGTTTGGAATTGGACAGAGAAGAATTCAAGCCCTATCTCCATCCCTTCCTGCTGTGTGACCCAAGAGTGATTTTTTAAACATGAAACAGAAAACGGTAATGGCTACCTCTCGCAATTATTATGAGAATTAGAAACTGGAAATACTTCATGTGAAGTGCCTCATGTATTTTACGTTTGATGTAGTATCATCATTATCCTCGTCATCATACCCAATTAGCATCCCCATACAAGAACCAAATGTGCCATGACCTTTATCTAAAGATTCACATTTGTATCCTGCTTCTAAGTTAGTATGATAAGGTTTCAAATATGCTGATGTAGATCACCGGAGTCTAATTTGTTAAATTCTGGTGATGAAATTTCTTGGGAAAGTCTTCCTGGATATTCCCATAATGGTTAGGAGGGCTGTGAACCCATGAGGGGTTGGATGGAGCCAAAGAGTTTGACCCTTATTTCAAAGAGATCTAGAAGTCAGGAGAGAGGAAAAGGACCATACTTATAAAACCACAATTAAGTCTAAATGAATACAAACATGTTTTTAAATATTAAATAAAATGTAGTTTCACTCTGAATAAGGAGAGAGAAAGAAAAGGAAAAAAATTATGATAGAGGAAAATGATCAGAGGTGATCCCTTAGAACAATAAACAGATTCCCTTAGGGATATTTTAGGGAGTATGTTTTCAGAAGGCACTGAAATTTAGCATTGTCAGATAAATGCAAGAAGTCTGTTCACCTAAGTCACACCATCTTAATAGATGAAATAAAGCAGATCAAACTTGTTTTGGCCACATATAAGGAAAAGACTGCCACCTGGTGAATATTGGAGGCCGTTAAAAATACATGTAAGAGCTTTAAACATCTGGCATGAACCTTAAAAAGTAGTTACATACTTTATTTTTTTTTTTATTTTTTCAGTAGATTACAGTTTCTGCTCTCTGCAATATTGGCAGAACTTTGGTAAAGACATTATAAAATTACAAGTTTCCATGAAATTAGTTGATTTTTACCTGATTTTTTTTAAACTGGTACAATTGCATCTTTTGAAGGTCACCTAACTCAGATTAAAAGTTACCAAAAAAAAAAAAAAAAAAGCAAACAAAAATTTATAAACCAGCATGATCCATATTTTTTTTGGATTTTTTTTTACATAAGTGTATAGCAAAATAACAAAAATGATATTTTCAGATGACTATGATGCTAATACATTCCATTTGTTACAAAAGATCTGACCCAAAAGCAAAAAGAGCAGAAGTTCATTTTTCATACTATAACTAGCTCTGCAGTGGGAATCTGTTTTGACCTTAGCTCCTTCGTGTATTTCACCTGGGGCACGAGAGATGAAGAATTAATCTCCACTGTTTTCTTCTTCTAGTAAAATGTTGTCCCTCCACGTATCCTATTATATATATTTTTTGACACATTTAAAATAGAGGTTAAGAATTCTCTTAGGTTGCTACAGAACTCATAAATTACTGAAGGTCTTTCTTATGTCGCAAGATCCAAGTTCACTGCTAAAGGAACTCAGTGGAGGAAAAAAAAAAATGTTTCTTTCCCTTTACATGTGTCCCATTCAGTCAAAAATCTAAGTGATATTTTCTTTAGTTGTGAGCAGAATAAAGCCATCATTCCATTAAGAGGAGTAAGGGTGTCCATCATTTTCTCTTACCTAGAAATCCCTGCTTACATGGGTGACATGACTTTTCTCATTAGCTTCACACTGTCAGTGCCTAGAATTTTTCCAAGTGTTATTTCAGTTATTTTTATGCAGTCTCAGAGAAGAAGTTTTAAAAACCAAGTTATTGTGCTCGCTTCGGCAGCACATATACTAAAAACCAAGTTATTTTGGTAGCACTGCTTAGTTTTATAGCTTTATTTTTAATCTTGAATGAGTAGGGTTTTATGGCCTTATCTACCCTAGATGCTTAGTGATATGAACACATTTTGTGATATTTTGATAGAGCATGTTGTATTACCATTTGGCTAATTATTTTTAATGAAGCTTTTATTTTCTTTTTAATTTGTTTCATCATGTGATTACTACTATATAAATATAAAAATCCTTACTAGCTGTTGATGTTGCATTTGGGTATTTTATAAAAAAGTCATTTTCATTTTGTTGCTGTATGGGGGTGATCTTTGTAGTTCACTTTTGGGGATAAATTACTCTCTAAGCCAAATCAAACCCTCGCCTTATTTTCTTCTACTGGCTACATAATACTATGCACATCATTGGTATTAAGTAACAGTTTTCAGATCGATGGTAGATGGATGAATATGGCAGATTAAACGTCTCCATCATCCCTCATGAAAATAACTAATCAGAGAACAATCTGGCAAGATAAAATGGAATGTCAAAGAGCTGCAAGCCTTAGTTAGGGTAAAATACTCAGATCATTTTCAGAATAAAAACACAATTATTAATATCTTTGTTATGAAATTTTTCTGGGAGGATTTTTTTTTTTTAATTTGGCCTCTATTTCACCACAATGCTCTGTAAGATTTTAAGTGACATATAGCATTCTGAGGAGCCTCACCGCATCATGAAAAGTCAAAAAGTCAAAGTTCCATGCAAGGTACACAGATTTACTTGCAGTGATTCCAGTATTTTCCATAAAAACATGTAATTGTTAAAAGATTTTAAAGCACACTTCTAGAATATATACATTCCATAATATTCTAGAACATATATATCCAATAATGTTTATATTTATAATACTTACATATATATTTATAGACACACAGACAACTCTCAATTTTCTGGAAATTATATACTTCATAATACATATATACATAATATATATATACATAATACATGTACAATATCCATAATATATATTCTAGAATATATATATTCCACAATATACATATTTTTTCTTTCCTCTGTGTGTGTGTGTATGTGCATATACATATATATATATATGGACAACATATATCTCTGGGCAGTGTGATTAATGGTGCATTTTGCTTTCTTCTTTTCTATTTTTGACATTTTCAAAATCTGAGGCAATAAGAATACATAGTTATTGTATTAGGAAAAAGTCAATGCTTGTCTCAAAGATCATAATACTTGTGTACACCACAACAACATAAAGCAGTCGATGGAAGGAAATTATTAAATATATGGGCAGGTCAGGCATAAATTCAGAGTTATTTCTTGGAAGTATTTAATTTTGTTATTATAAAAATCAAGGAAAGGGACATAAAATTTTGGAAACCTACACCCACTTCATAGGCCCGTTCTTTTAGTATTCGTAAACTAAATCTAAAATTGCATTTAGTATTCTTCAATTTAATTTCCCATTTTTAACTGGAAAATTAAAACCACAATCGTAGTAATTATCTTTATTGTAATTTTTAATATTAGAAAAGTAAATCTTCTTTTCTCCTCCTTACATTGCAAGTCATGCCACCTCTGTCAAAGCACTTTCATGATAAGGTCACTTGATCCTGTGAGTCAACAGGCAGTGCTGTTAACTCTAAAAGTGAAGCTGGTAGCAACATGGATGGACCTTGAGAGTGTTATGCTGAGCGAAATAAGTCAGGCAGAGAAGGACAGATATATGTTTGCATGTATAGGAGGATTAGGAGGAACTTAATGGAGGACCATGGGGGAGAACAAGGGCGGAAATGGTGGGGGAAAGGGAGAGAGACAAACCATGAGAGACCCTTGAATGCTGACAAAAACTGAGGACTGATGGATGTGGGGGGGAGGGGGGGATGGGCATGGAGGAGGGCACTTTGGGGATGAGCACTGGGTGTTATGTGGAAACTAATTTGACAATAAACTATTTGTAAAAAAATAAAAAAATAAAAAAAATAATAAAAGTGAAGCTGGTGATGTGCTGGGAGGTCACTTTGACAGTGAAGGAGCCGAGGTCACCTGACTCCTCAGCCTTGTCTCCTCTGCCCCTTTTAAGGTACTGCATCCAGCCACATGCCCAGCTGTAACCAGCCGTAACTGCCAGGCATTCAGACCTCGGACCCTGCAAGGCCCCACTAACTCACAGCCACTCATGTCTTCTTAGCTTCAGCTGCTGGCCTTCTGTGCACTTTGCTTCTCCTCATTCCTGGGAACCCTTTTGGGTCCCATTCTGACATTTTGGACCAGCATGGTTTTTCATTCAGAGACATGATTGATGTAATTCCGCTGTATCTCTCGCTGCCAAAAAGGGACCCATGTGGCAATTTTTAATGATCTTCCTTGTTAAATAGGTGCTGTGACTGAGAAAAGCTCTGAGAGTGAATTTTCTGCTTGTAGCATAAATTCTTTAAAGAAATTTAAGTGTTAACAGCATACAGTGGTATATTTCCACGTTAGATTGGTGAGACCTTACTCCTGTACTTCCACTTTCCCTGTCTGTGAATTTTTTTTAATGTTTATTTATTTTTGAGAGAGAGACACACAGAAGTGTGAGTTGGGGAGGGTCAGAGAGAGAGGGAGACACAGAAGCCCAAGCAGGCTCCAGGCTCTGAGCTGTCAGCACAGAGCCAGTCATGGGGCTCAAACCCATGAATGATGAGATCAGACCTGAGCTGTAGTCGGAAGCCCAACTGTCTGAGCCACCCAGGTGCCCCTTGCTCTCCCTGTATTTAATGTTCATCAGTCGAAGTGGATTCAGATATGAAGATTCAAGTCATTCTGTCCTACATTCATGCCATCGTGCCCCATCCAACCTGGAGGGCATAATCTAGTGCTTTATTCCCCATAGTCCTAAGAGACTCAGGCCACTTGACAATTACAAGCAAGCTTGAGAATATTTGTTTAAATTTAACAGAAACTAAGACATATTTTACTCCACAGAGCTTTCACTGGAACCTAAAATCACATCTATATTAATTCATGTGCAGCACACTTTAAACAAAACTCATGAAAAGACACATAAAACAGAGAAAATGAAGACTACCCTTGCTCTGAAATCTAATTTCTGAAAGATTTGTTTTATTTCAGTTATCTCTGTAATAATTTAATAGTATGTATTCCTTGGTGTATTTAAAATGAAATCATAAAATAAAAAATATATAGAAAAGAGGATTTTATAAAATGTGATAAAAATCAATAAAATTAATTTTGTTCAACACTAAATGATAAATCAACAAAGAACAGTAAGGCAGTTATGCACTCTTCATATTTTATATTCCACTGATACTAGTGAGATAAGCACTTTTATTTTTGTTGAAACTGAATCCGTTTGAAAAGCAGCTTAGCAGTGTTTACGAAAAGCAGAACCAAAGAAGACCAATATTTAATTCCTCATTCTTCCCTGTATTCAAAAGGGATGCAATAAAGTAAATTACAGTGTGTTTTTAATTAAAATCTGGTACAGTCATCACAGTGATATTTAATAGATTTAAAATCTATCAAGGGATAAACACATAAAATAACAACTGAATTCCACCTGGATGAAATAAATAGTATTGCAATGAATTTAAAATATAGTATAAGTATTAAGTCTCGTATGAGGGATAGGAGTTGGCACGTGAACAAGATTTTCTGAGTTTTCATGTAAAGCAGACATGTAGCGTTTACAAAACCCTATATTGCATAGCATGTATTCTCCTAGATTGATGACTTATTTGAATAAGTTAGTACTTGGGTTACACCGAACAATTTTGGAGGAAAACACTTCTACATTTGATTAGCAATATGAAACTAACATTTAATAATTTTTATATTCAAAATTCACACAAAAACTAAAACTTGGAAATATATTTGAAGTTAATATGATAGACAAAGAAAAGGTTAATATATTTAAGAAAGAATGATGTTTAAAAACAGGTGAGCCCTACCATTCAAGGAATATTTTATTCCAGTCTTTCAAAAACAGTTTTAATTTTATGAGACTCATAACTTTGGCATCAAAACCAGAAGGCAGTATGAGAAAGGAATACTACAGCCCATCAAAAACATAAATGCAAAAATCTTCAGCAATGTATTAGAAAGACCTATACTGCCTTAACAAGCAAAGGAGAAGAAAATATGTGACTGTCTCACTACATGCAAAATAAAAAAAACCAGAAGCATTTAGTAGATGTATACCTCTCTATAAAACAAAGCTTAGCGAAGCAGAGTGGAGCAAACAAAAGATTTGCCTTAACATGATTAAGAGAAATCCACCAAAAGCTTGTATTTTATATAATTCTAAATAGTGAAATACTATAAAATATAGTATTAAATGTAAAATAAACTATAGTATAAAATATAAAATACTATAAACATTCATATCAATATCAAAATAAGAATATTTTGGAGGCTTTATTTTGACAGTAAGAAAAAGTAAAAGATATAAAGACTAGAAGAGATAGAGTATATTCAGATAATTTGTCTACATAAAAAATATAATCTATAAATTATTGTAATTAATTAGAAAGTTTATGAAAGCCATGGTATGAAATATTAATATAGAAAATCCAAATGCATTTGAGACACTAATCTAAATTTGTATACACATCGTTAACACTAACTTCAAATTATAATTTAAAATTGTATATAAAGATATAATTATACAAATATATACTTACAAAGAGAGAACATCTTTTTAAATGTTTATTTTTGAGAGAGAGAGAGATAGAGCATGAGTCGGGGAGGAGCAGAGAGAGAGGGAGACACAGATTCTGAGGCAGACTCCAGGCTTTGAGTTGTCAGCACAGTGCCCAACACGGGGCTCAAACTCATGAACCCTGAGATCATGTCCGGAGCCAAAGTCAGACGCGTCTCCTACTGAGCCACCCAGATGCCCCAAGAGAGAACATTTCAATAGTAACAAAAAAGCAAATTGTCTAGATATATCTAACATGATATGTGCAGGAAGTTCAAGGGGAAAATTATAAAATGTTGCTGAAAGTCCTTCATTTCTAAATGAAATCTGAGTCTTTCTTGCAGCATCCGTTACTCACTGGCTCTTTCCCACCATTGTTCAATCTTGTTTTCTACCCCCTGCCCCCCACCAAGTTATAGTGTTCTATATATACAGTGTACCCATTGCTTAAATATTTTAGCCTAAGACTTTGGTCACACTCCTCAGCAATGGCCTTGCCCAAACTCTGGTTATACACATGGGTAATCCTAGAATTACAGTGGCTTCTTTTAACCTAGTTTTCTTCTTCCCAAAGAATTATCTAGAATTCTCCCTTACTTCAAGTACCCATTCCCGTGGCCATACCAAAAATTGTTAGCCTCATTAGTGATATTACTTCCAGAGCCACAATTTATTTTCTGCTCACTCTACATAGTGCCACACATTGACCTTTCCTTGAGCTCTGGCCCCTCATGATGTTACTTCCTTGATTAAAATTCTCTAGTTCGTCATTGATGCCTGTCCTCAAAACACAAGTTTTCCTTCAGCCCCTTTGTAATACTATCTGCTAAAATTCCCTATCTGCACCCAGATGACCAGAGAGGGATTAAGAAAAAAAACAACCATTTAAACTACCTTCCATCTAAATGTACGCTCACTGACTTCAAGCGAGTACTTTGTGTTGCCCAGCAATCCTCCTACATTTCCTGGCTATGCACGCTCTCCCACTTTCCTAGATGACTTTCTCCTTTCCTCCAACAAACAACATGTCCTCTTTCTCAGGTGATTCCCTTGTTTCTTATTTTACTAAGAAAAATAGAATCAGTCATGAGAGAATTTCCATATGCTTCAACCACAATAGCTACCACAATAGCTGCCTAAATATGTACCTTATTATTCCAGGATTTCACACTATCCCTGTGTTTTTCAGTATCCTCTACTGGCTCTTCTTCATCTTCTTAACCTTCAAATTGTAAATTTCCTTAATGTTTATTTATTTTTGAGAGGGCAGGAGGGGCAGAGAGGGAGGGAGACACAGAATCCAAAACAGGCTCCAGGTTCTGAGCTGTCTGCACAGAGCCTGACACGGGGCTTGAGCTCACAGACCCTGAGATTGTGACCTGAGCCAAAGTTGGATGTCCAACTGACTGAGCCACCCAGGCGCCCCTCAACCTTCAAAATTTTAAATGGCAGATAGTTCAAATTTCTAATTTCTTTTTCCTACTGACATTCTCTTCACACTTGCTAAGTGACATCCAAGCTTATGGCTTTAAATACTATTCGTATGCTGATGACTTTCAAATGCTTATCTCTAGTTTTCTAATACTTTATACTTAACATGCAAAAACTAAATCCCAGTCTTCATTGCATCCTAAACCTCTTCCAGAGTGTTCTCAGTAAGTTCCGCTCCATCTAAGCCAGGATGTTTAGTCATCATTGATATTTTGTGATATTATTGCTCACATCCAATATGCAACCCATTAGCAAATTCCATTGGTTTTACCTTCATAGTATGTCCACTTATCAAACCTTTTATTGCAATTTGTTTCACCCATCTAGGAGTCTTGCCTTGATTATTGCAAGTTTTACTTGATTACTCTTAGTTTTTCCTGCTTGCACCTCTATTACTCTTAGTCCATTTCAACGCAGGGGGTGGTCAGATAGGGGTCAGATAGTAGTGTCACTGCTCTTCCTAAAATGTTCCAGCTGCTAATCGTCTCATTAGAAGTAAAAGCCAAAGTTCTTAAAATGGATTAAAATTTATCTGTAGTCCCTCACCTGGTGCTTTTGTTAAACCTTGTCTTTTACTAATTTTCTACTTGCAAACTGTACTCCCATCAAATTGGCCAAATACCCTAATCACACTCAAGCGTCAGGATTTTTGCCTTTACTGTTCTTCCTTCTTCCAGGAATGCTCTGCTCTTAGATATAAGCTTAATGTTCTCTGTCTTCAACCTTCTACTCAAATGTCATTATACCAATAAGACTTCCTGTCACACCTCAGTAGGGCAGTGACCTCATCTTACCCCTGGTGCTTTTCATTTCCTCTTACTCCACTGTATTTTACTCTGTGGCTGCTACCATTTACATGCATTCATTCATTGATTTACTCATCCACTTGTTCATTCATGTTGGGTGTCTTTCTCTTTCCTCTCTAGAATGTAAACTGAATAAGGATTTTGTCTGTTCTGTTCATTGTTATATTTCCCAAAGTTTGAAGAGTGATTGGCATAAAATAGATGTTCCAGAGTATTACCAAATGGCTGAAAGAGTAAACATTAGCACGTGTAGATTATAATGAACATGAAGAGAACAGCTAATGTGCAGGGAGTACATATATGTGGAATGAGAAGAGCACAGGGCTTAAGTTTGGTCCCTGGGAAGGAAGAATGTTCAAAGGCTGAATAGGGGAAGAGAACCACCATCAGTAAGACTGAGAGAGAGTAGCCTTAGAAAATAATGAAGATAGTGCTAATGATAATTATAATAATCATAATAGATTATGTTGTATCAAATATTATGTGCAAAAGACTTCTATATCCATCATCATGTTTAATCCTTAAAAGAATGCTGTGAGGTAAAACTGTAAATATCTCCAATTTTACCAATGAAAAAACAGAAGTTTAGGGGGGTAAAATAATGTTTCCAAACCTAAAAATGACTATTGGGACAGAATCTTAACCCATACACTATTATCGAGAGAAAACAGAGTTGTGGAAAGCCAAAAAAAAAAAAAAAAATTGGTGACTTTCAAAAAGGAGATGGCGATAAACACTGTCAATGAGATTAAAACTAGCATCACTAGTCAGAATTAATGTGTCATTCTTAGAGAATTAAGTATAAACTTGGCCCATTCACTACATTTTCAAGAAATAAAAATTTCATGGACATATTATTCAATAGGTTTCCCTTCAGTGCAACAGATAATAAAGAGAGATAGATTTTCAATTAAAAGTGATGTTTGTGAACTAAACGATCAAGACATTAGTAATAATAACCCCCTACTTACTACAGTGATTAAACCTAGCCCAAGATGGTGGTAATTTAAACTTGCTATTTGTTTGATGTTTCCTCAGGAGTTGAAGTTGATTTTCCAGTTTGTTTGTTTTTTTTATCTAAGAGGCAAATAATACTTATTAGTTATTTATGATTTATCTGTAGCAGTGCCGTCTTAGGGATCACATGCTGTCTTAGGGGATACCCAGCTTAAATTTTCAGTAACAGAAAGTTGGATTCAACTTGTTAATAATTATTGTGATTGTCTCCTTTCTAGAGAATTTTTAACTGGATCTTCATTTTCCTTTTGACTTTTGGGATTTTTGCGGGGCGGGGAGAGGATTTCTTACTTTGTTAACACCTGAATTCTTGGTTATTTATTGCTTATTTAAACTACAAAAGTAAAGGCACCTGACTAACCCAGTTGATAGAGCATCCAACTCTTGATCTCACAGTTGTGAGTTCAAGCCCCACGATGGGGGTGGGGCCTACTTAAAATGAATTAAAATTAATTAAATTCATTAATTAATTAAAGTAACATTAGAATTCTTTAAAAAAATAAAAGTAAAAGTAAGAACTGAAACTAAGAAAATAAACAATAAGTATAAAGTTATATAGAAGGCAAACTAATACTATTATTATTCATGATAATAATATTAATATGATATTAGGCCAGTTCCACCTAATTAAAAGAGGCTCACATACGTATAAGCTAAATTAAGGAAGACCTGTGTTGTTTGTAGGAGACTCAGGAAAATAAAGTGCTATTTTGTTTTTAATTCTCCAACCTCAAATCCTACCCACCAGTTCCTAGTGAACTAGTTTAAAACTGAATTCCACACTATTTTCACATAGTCTCTTTCTGTCTCTTCTGTTTCAAATATCTTTACTTATTAACTATATTACCAAACCCCAGGCACCATACAAATAGACATTTGAATTAACTCCAGTATTGCCAGATTCATTGCTCAAACTATTTTTTCCTCCCTACCTGGAGGTGAATCACTTAATATGTGGTTACAATTCTTTCTGGAAAAGTTGCTTCTATCAGATATACGAGTGATAGACCTTCTGAATTCTAGTATAACAACATGTGTCTTTTATCCTAACAAGAAAGTGATGATAACTTGGTTGGATGCACTATTCTTGAGTCATAATCTTTTACTAAAAACTGTGTATAGACACAATGACATGTCTTGCAGATTTTATTCTTTTTAATGTTTATTTATTTTTGAGAGAGAGTGAGCACAAGTTGGGGAGGGGCAGAGAGATACAGAGACACAGAATCCAAAGCAGGCTCCAGGCTCTGAACTGTCAGCACAGAGCCCTATGCGGGGCTTGAACTCCCGAGCTATGAGATCACGACCTGAGCCAAAGTTGAAGGCTTAACCAACTGGGCAATCCAGGTGCCCCTTGCAGATTTTAATAAGAGAAGATAAGAAGTTTGATATTAGTTTAATCTCCATTGTCACCTGCTCATTTTATATATGGATCATTTTATATTCTTTCTCTTTAAAAAAAAAAAAAAAAAAAAAAAAAACCTTGGAAATCTGAGATATCAGCAGGATGTGTCTAATTGTATGTCACTGTTTTCATTGTTTCAGCCAAAGACCTGATGAGCTCTTTTGGTGTCCAGACTCAACATTTCCTTAGAATAGGACAATTTCCCTTAGTATTTATGCCTCATTTTTTGGTCACCGTTTCTCCATCTGTTCTTCGTTTTCCCCTTAAATATCGTTTACTTACATTTAAGTCCTCCGGATTTCCCTTAAAATCCCCAAGATTTTCCTTCATGAAGTCAACATCTTTGTGTGTGTGTATGTGTGTGCACGTGTGTGTGTGTCGTGATCTATTTGTTCCACTTGACAGCATAGGACATGTGTAACCATACAACATTGTATCTTTGACTTTAGATGAAAGTGTAATTTTTTTTATTTCAAAAATAATGCTTTCTTTCTTTTCTTTCCAAAAAGTCCTTTAAATTCTCTAATTACCTTTCCTTAAAAACAGCTCTCTGGTTAGTGCTTTCCAGTTAAAATTCTCATTTGAGTTTTCCATTTCCAATTAAGTCAGACTTGGAAGAGTTTCTTAACTTAAATATGCAATAGATAAAATTCAAGGATATCTGAAGTAGGAGAGAAAAAAAAATACATCTATATTTTTACTAACTTCCAAGTAGAATATATAATTTCCTTCAATTATGAATATAGGCCAAAAAGTTAGCTTTGCTAGAAATTCTTGTGTCTTTGTCAATAGTATAAATCATAGATATTTTCCTCTCATGTTACCATTTTAACATATACTTGATATACGTTATTATTTCAAAATTAGCCTAATTACCTGCCAATAGGTCTTTGTATTTAATGCATTAATAGAGAAGAATATGTGTTACTGCTTCACATATTAGTCTTTAAATAGATGTAAAATATATTTAAATGCCTTTTGCTGTTTAAAACTATGAGTTTATGTGTAGAAATAGTCTTTCTGAGTAAGGATCCACAGGATACTCCACATTTCCAAAGGACGCTGTGCTACATGAAAATTTAAGAAACTTTGATTTAGAACCATATGCACAAAATAGCGGCTGATTCCTTTCGAGCTGTTTTTGCTAATTATTTTCTGGATTCAGATTTCTTTAGATGTCAGACCAAACTATTAAGAGTCTTTAAATTTTCAGCTACTCAGAAGTAGTGGAAAGCACAAGAGTCTTTGTTCTTACAGATCACTGTGAACATACTGATAAATCATTCGTCCTATGTTGAGACCAGGAGCAAAGGGAATTCTTTTTCCTGAACCTGTAGAATTTTGAATTCTGATTAGTCTTTCCAGGCAACAATATGGGTCTAAAATAAAGTTGACTTTGTTTAGGTAAGATTATAACCTAAGCATTCATTTGTTCATCCATCTGTCCATTCATTCATTTATTCATTCGACAACTACTTGGTTTGTCTGTGTGTGTGTGAAAATTTCAAATTCTAAACAACTGGCATTTAATGAATTTTTAAACATAACTCTAAGTTGAAACTCCCTGATGTTGATTTGAGTTAGACTGAGTATATGAAAGAGATAAATTTAATATTTATAATCTTGAGTTTTAAAACATGTAGGTTTTGATACACTGGATAAAAAAATATTGATCTAAAAGAAAGATGAAACTAAAGAATTCAACAAATTTTATTGAAGGACTTTTAAAAAGGCCTCATACATTTTCTATTATAGTGCCATCAACTGAGATACTTAAAAAGTGAATGAATCATAGAAATTTCATGTTACATTCTTTTTCATATAACAGAGATATTAAGAAACAGTCACAAGATAATTAACTAATTAAGCATAGATCGAATTTAGAAAGTGGATCCATTTAGCCTTAGTAATTTAGGATACACCAAATAATATTATATAAGTACATTTCTTTTACTCAATTTACACAACCCACTTTAATGCTTAATTTAAGGTAATGAATACTCTTAAAGTGGAATGAATGTTACTTCAGGATAAATTTCTCTCCTAGATACTTATATGTCAGTATTAATAGTTCAAAAGTATCTATTTTAGTGACAAAGAGACATATCTATATTTGGGTAGAATATTACCCTCTAGATTTGAAACTATATGCCTCAGATTGGTGCTGAATCACTTCAAGGTGAAGAATTTGGATAAATTTGAGAAAAGCAATCCATTTACAAGTTAATAGGTTCCTTATGTACTTGTCACTTTTAATGTTATGTAACACGAAAATGATTCAGTTAATAATGTAACTAATGTTACGGTAAGGTTGACAAAAAAAAAACAGTGAACAAATATTCATTCATAAAGCTTAAACAAAAGAAAAAGCCAGAACAATCTTCAAGATATGCAATACAAAAAACATTTACCTGGCTCCAGAAGGAGCCTCTTTTAATTGCCTGTTCTACCTAGTTGTAGATTACTGGGTGAAATTTGTCATTAAGTCACTTAAATTTATATTTCAAAAAGTGGCGGGTACCTGGGTGGCTTAGTTGTTTAAGCGTCCAGCAGTCATGATCTCGCGGTTCATGTGTTTGAGACCCTCGCTGGCTGTCTGCTGTCAGCACAAAGCCTCCGTACCCCTCTCTCTCTATTCCTCCTCTGCTTATTCTCTCCCTCTCTCTTTCTCTCAAAATCAAACATTTAAAAAATTTTAATTTTTTATGGTATTGTTTTTTATGTTATGTGTTGTTTGTTTATTAGTGATCTGAAGATCAATTTTTATGCATATATGTTTGTCTGGCTTTTATGTCTGTAGATTTTGCTTCAACCCAAATAAGTGAAGCATAGTGTGATTTTCATCTACAGGATTATGGTCATGATATTTACATGCCTTAACCATGACAAATGGCAAATTAAAAAAAATTTTAAATCTATGTTTCTATCAAGACCATTTTTAGGTAATAGCTACTGAGTACCTACAGTAATATATTTATTTATTTATTTTTTTATTTTATCTTTTTTTTTAATTTTTTTAATGTTTTATTTATTTCTAGGAGAGAGAGACAGCGTGAGCAGGGGAGGGTCAGAGAGAGAGGGAGTTACAGACTCTGAAACAGGCTCCAGGCTCTGAGCTGGCAGTCAGCACAGAGCCCGATGCGGGGCTTGAACCCACGAACCGGGAGATCATGACCTAAGCGAAAGTCGGACGCTTAACCGACTAAGCCACCCAGGCGCCCCTATATTTATTTCTTTTAATGTGGGGAAGTATGCTGTTCACTTGTAACATTGGAACCCCAAGAGGGAAGAGGAAGAGTTGCATCTTGAAGATACTGAATAAAGCAAAGGAGAGAGGTTGGAACAAAATAGATCGGTTTAAAAATGAAGCATGGAAAAGAGAGGGCAAGTGCATTGTCTGGATTTTCTAAAGGTTTCTGAGATATAATGCCTTATATTTTAGACTTTTTAAAATTTCTGAGTACTTAATACATAGCAAAGTTGAATTGACTGATAATGTTCGAGCTGCAAGAGCAAAACACTGAGGGGTTATTATACCTTTCATTGCTTCTCACCCTCTGTGACTGGTTCCTTTGTTATCTGTGCTTCATTCAGTTCCTCATTGGAAAGCTCAGAAATGTGATTCCATGATGTCACCCATATCTGTCAGGCATTTCGCCATGTTAGAAAAGAAGAATATTAGCCCCAAACATTCTAACATTTCTAAAAGAGCTCTTTATTCTACACTTTTCAGCTCCCAATATATTTGCTACTTGTTAAGCAATGTAAAATGTTGCAGAATAGTAAATTCTTGTTAATACTTAATGAAAATTACCAAACAATTCTACAGTATATTTTTACAGTTAATAGTGGATTCTAACTCTGCTGGTCCATCATAGACAATGTGAGGCAGAAACACTACCATTGGGAT
Organism: Hyaena hyaena; assembly: GCF_003009895.1. Lineage (NCBI taxonomy): Eukaryota > Metazoa > Chordata > Mammalia > Carnivora > Hyaenidae > Hyaena > Hyaena hyaena. The sequence continues at coordinate 976,623 of NW_024081088.1, read as the reverse complement.
TTGGCAAGTACTTAGAAGATTTTCAGAACAATTAAAACTTGGTGAGCATCTGATGTGATGTTGCAAACACTTGTTTCTCGTTTTTCTGAGTATTTCACATCTTATTTATTATGGTGGTGGATTTATAACGAATTAGTAAACATATTTCAGTTTGTTAAGAGACATGGGAATGTGCCAAGAATGACAAACACCTTTTTGAGGATGTGGACTGTTTCAGCTTCATTTTCCTAATTTCTCAGAGTCTAATACAGCACCAGACGATGCAGCCAATAAATATTTGTTGATTGATGTTATGAGTGAATTATTGAATCCAAGTAGTTATAAGCCATGGTATTATTTTAAGAAAGGGAATTGTCCAAGGGATTAATATTTTGGAAAATTTATCTTCGCCATAGTGGAGGGGAAGACTTGAAGGTCATCAAAACCTGTATTTTCTTGTTATTAGAATAGTTTGTATTTTATATTAATACCTTTTATAAAACCTTTGTGTTCCCCTTTTGCTTCACTAAGGCTTTAGTTCCTTTTTTTTTTTTTTTTTTTAGTTTTTGGCATTTATTCAGTTTTGAGAGACAGAGAATGAGTGAGGAAGGGCCAGAAAGAGAGGGAGACACAGAATCTGAAACAGGCTGAGCCATCAGCACAAAGCCTGATGCGGGGCTTGAGCCCACAAACTGAGATCATGACCTGAGCTGAAGTCGGATGCTCAACTGACTGAGCCACCCAGGCGCCCCCTAAGGCTTCAGTTCTATTAGCTGGTTAAGCATAAAGCCTTTTGCCCCACACCTTCCTTTCTCTCAATCTGCCTCTCTCGTATTTTTTTTTCCTTTTAAGAACATTTAAAAATGTACATTTTCCTAACTTTGTATTGATCTTTGATGAACTTTGATACATACATTTAATGCCCACTGTTTGCCTTTTTCCCTGTACCCCATCATCTTATCCCATAGTAGATTGATTCCTGAGGAAGGACTCTGTGAGCACAGCCTTTCCTAACTTCTTGCATTTTTGTAACTACCTTTTCCAAATGAATTCAGATGAACTGAATAGTTTCCCAGGAAAATGCAGTTTATACAAACTGACTCCATTATTGATATAAAAACCAAGCTAATTTTTACTCAATAAATAGGAAATGTTACTGAATAACTATCCGATAAAAGAAGAGCAGTCGCTGATGGGTTCCACAGGACAATTTTGAATGTTCAAAGATCAAATGATTTCAATGCTACTTACTTTTCCCCCCACGTGTAGAAAACGGATCAATCACATTTCGGATTCTTTAGGAAGCAGATAAAAGTAGATGATTGGAAAAGATTTATTGGAAAATGACATTTTCAAAGTAAAAGGAAGCAAGCAGGATTGAGAAAGGGAAGCTATGGGACCATGATGCAGAACTGACACAAATCCCTGCCGGTGTAAAGGGGGCTCGCAGGGAAATTATCCACTCGAGGTGTCCCAGGTTGTGTGGAAAGAACTAGACTCTTGTCTAGCCTACTTGTGCAGTCATTATCCTGGGCTCCGAAACTGAGGATGAACCTGAAGGGGGAGGTGGACAGCTGCGGGCTGTTAACGGACCACATTCTCTACAGGTAGGCAGTAAGTCTTCTCTTGAAGAAAGATCCGAGTGGCACATCTCCCTGTCTCCCAAAGGAAGAGAGAACCCTTATGCTTTTTTATGAAGCAAGCCCAGTATTCATACCAAAATTTGATGAAGACAGCATAATAAAGGTTATAAATCAATCTCACTTCTGAACATGGACAGAAAAAAATCTAAATAAAAATATTAGTCTTACTAAAAATGTTACATGTTTGACCACATGGGATTTATTTTAGGAAAGCAGAATGTTTCAACAGTAAGAAATTCATTAATTTCATTTACCATATTTTTAAGAGTAAGGGGAGCAATTATGTAATTATCTCCATAGAAGTGGAAAAGGCCTTAGGCAAATTCAACACCCATCTTTGACAGTAAATAATAAATAAAACAATTCAAAATGACTTCTTGACATGATGTATGGCATAAACAAATAGGTAGATATATAGACTGAAAGGTACATAAGTGGCAATACCAAGTGTAATTTGTGATAGTCAGGAAAATTGCTCTAACTGCTTACGAAAACTATTTGACCCAGAAATTGCATTCCTAGGTATGTATTAGCAGACATGGACAAAAATGTGCATAGGAGCAATATTCTTAGCCACAAATAGAAACTGGAAATCACACAAATGCTATTATCTAGAAGAAAATGTTAAATAAGTTGTGCTGTGTTCATAAGTGAAAACATTATGCAGAATTGAAATTGCAAAAGTGATTACTACTAACAATATTGATGTATTTCAAAGAGCTGATGTTGCACAAAGGAAGCTAGACGTAAACAGTACATTCTTTCTGATTCATCTATAGAAAGTGAAAAAGTATGCACAAGTGATCTATAGTGATAGCACTTAGATCTGCGATCACAAAATATAATGACTAGGGCTGCCTGAGTGGCTCGGGCAGGTAAGCATCCGACTCTTGGTTTCAGCTCAGGTCATGGTCTCACGGATGATCTCACCATCTGTGGGTTCAGGCTCCACGCCAGGCTCTGCACTGGCAGTGGGGAGCCTGCTTGGGATTCCTTCTCTCTGCCCCTCCCCTACTTGCACTCTGTCTCCCAAAATAAATAACTAAACTTAAGAATATATATATATATATATATATATATATATATATAAAATGGGTGCACGGTGACAAGAGGAAGATTCTTGATGTGTAGTCACCCTTCCAGATTTTTATCTGTGTTGTATCACACAGGTGCCTACACATATATCAAGCTGCACATTAACATTTGTGCATTTTAATGAATGTATCTTATACTGCAGTAAGTTGAAAATGAATAATTATTGCAATGCATCACAATATATTAAATAAAATAATGGAAGAATCCATGGGCCCATAATGATATGCAATAATAAAAAGGAGAAGGGGAAATATTTTTACATACGGAGGAATACAGCTTAGTAAATGTGATGACAGATTAAGAAAGCTCCCAGTTTTCAAACACCATGAAATTGTTGGTGCAGGCATGTAATTACCACTCAGTAACAGGCAATTTTTTAACAGTATTTTTGTTTTATTACTACTTTTCTTAACGGATTAGGAGAAGTCAGGAGCCTTCCCTCTGGGACATGTATAAATGCCGATACGTACCTGCCTGGCTGGCTGCTCAGAGGCCCCACAGACTTCTACATTGGGGGCATTTAAGATCAAACTGTCCCCAATGTCTAGTGGTCTCTGACCAGCTGGGCATCAAGCAGTTAATGGTAAAGGCAGCATATAATTTATTGTTGAATTTAGAATACATTTTAGAGTAAGAGGAAACTCTAAGACAATTAAAATGACATAATTCTAAAACTAGTTATTTATTGACCAACAAATTATTATTATATTTGTGGCCTTCTAAAACAGTTCCATTTAAAAGTTGTTTTACAAAGATGAATTCCTCATAAGAGATAAAATTCAAGATGTCCATGTATTTGCAAAACTAAAAATTCACAATGATTTACTGAATATTAAAACTCATAAACAGAATATTTATTCTTGGAATATTTTCACATATTTTATCAGTTGTTTTACCTTCTCTATCTAATACTAGGATACTTCTTCTGAAATATGAATGCATTTGGGGTGCCTGGTCTCTCAGTCGGTTAAGCGTCCAACTCTTGGTTTCTGCTAAGGTCAGGATCTCACGGTGGTGGGCTCAAGCCCTACATCGGGCTCTACCCCTGCTAATAGCATGGACCCTGCCTGGGATTCTCTCTCTCCTTCTCTCTCTGCCCCTCCCCCACTTGCACACATTCTCTCTCTCTAAAAATAAATAAACTTTGAAATATGAATACTTTTTGGTATGGATGTATTATTTTTATTTTTTTCATAAAATTTCCCGAAATATTTTTCAAAGTTGAATTTTATAGTTAATAAACTTAAAATCACTGACAGCTTTTGAAACCTAAAGAAATCTGGAATGAAATTATATTGAATTCGAAACCCACTTGAAATGGCATCTGTCACTTAAACATACGGCTAATATAGGAACTTATTTACTTACCTTGTTTTGTTTTACCTTATGTCTGCCTTAGAAAGAACCTTAAGTTTTAGTTAATAAAAGATTATTCAGTTTTGATTAATGAAATTTTTCTTTTTGTAATAAATACATAGTTAAATTTTTAATTAGTGTAATATTTAAAGTGAAAAGTAATGAAGTATGTATTGACCCCACTTGAATATGTAATGCTATCTCAGTAGTGTTGCTCTTTTTGCATTTATAATCACATTTTAAAATTAGTATGTACTGTATCAGCTGATTGCATACATTTTAAATAACCTTTTAAATAGACAACTACATCTCGTTAATCTTTATACAGTGTTTCTTATAAAACAAATAGATGTTCTAAAGTCTTTTTTATTTTTTATTTAAAAAAAATTTTTTTTAATGTTTTATTTATTTCTAGGAGAGAGAGAGAGAGAGACAGCATGAGCAGGGAAGGGTCAGAGGGAGAGGGAGACACAGAATCTGAAGCAGGCTCCAGGCTCTGAGCTGGCAGTCAGCACAGAGCCCGACGCGGGGCTCGAACCCACGAACCGCGAGATCATGACCTAAGCGAAAGTCGGACGCTTAACCGACTAAGCCACCCAGGCGCCCCTCTAAAGTCTTTTTTAATGTTTATTCACTTTTGAGAGAGAAAGAACGTGAGCAGGGGAGGGGCAGAGAGAGAGGGAGACAGAGAATCTGCAGCAGCTCCAGGCTCCCAGCTGTCAGCACAGATCAGCACAGTGCTCCACATGGGGCTCGAACTAATGAACTGTGAGATCATGGCCTGAACTGAAGTCAGATGCTTAACTGACTGAGCCACCCAGTCAACCCAAAACAAACAGATTTTCTAAATGGCCGGATAAATTAGAAGCATACAGGTTTAATTATTCTCATATACATATTATACTTCTATTTAAAAGTAGTATAATTAAAGTTTCACATGAGTTTTGACTTGCTTTTGATCCTTTTGTATTTTCCTTCATATTTTATAGCATTTTTTAATATGACATGTGTCATCATTTTTTCTGCCATGCTTGTCCTTATATAGCTATTTTCATATATGCCTCTATCACTTTGTGCCCGGAAGAAGAAATATGAAACCAAAAATTGTAAAGCAGTGTGGTTTAGTGTAATACATACAGGTGGACCTGGGTTCATATACTAGGTCTTCCACTTATTCACTGAGGAATCACATCTGTAAAGGTGAATAATAAATAGTGAGGGTTAATGTACCTAACATGTTGACTAAATAGTGCCTATTCTATTATTTTTGTCACTACCATTCCTAGAGTAAAATCCAAAGGAAATTGTGCATAAACACACTGGTGACCTGATTCATTAGGAAACATGTTTATTTCTGATAAAATGGTGATGTTAGCGATGGAGCACCTAATGGCATCTGGAAATATACAATGAAATATACAATAAAGTGATAGGTGAAAACAGAAAGCATGAGGCCAACCTTCTTAAGTTCTATTGCCACCTTTAATCAGAGGCTTGATTTTAGGAATTCAGTAGATAAACAAATATAGAAAAAAAGAAAAAAGATTGAAGAACTAAAAGACTTTTGTTACAGAATAAAAGCTTGGGTTTAAAACAAATCATTGACTATTTTTCAGTGTATTTCTTGATTATTTAGGGAGTCCACACCTCCCGAAGACAATAGCAAAGACTGTCAGTCAGAAACTAAGTTGGAAGCAAGGAAGATTTTTATCAAGTAAAGAGTTCCCATAGCCACTTATTTTAAGATTTCATAAAATGTCATAATTCAGATTAAACAAATATAATAATAATGTGTCATTATATTGAAAAGCTGTTTGTTTCTCTAATTTTCTCTTGACTCTTGGCAGAAAAAAAAGCCACCTCTGTCCTGCAAAAGCAGCCTGGCAAAAGATTTATGAACTTTGTTCAGCATTGCTATAGCATCCCATTTGAAATTCACAGGCCTGAACACATGAATAAGTATTCATCACCTCCGCTTTCTTCTTTTTTCTAGGTGCCTCCCATACTCCTTGATAAGCAGTTCTCTGAATTCACTCCAGACATTACACCAATCATTTTGGCGGCCCATACAAATAATTATGAGATCATAAAGCTTTTAGTTCAGAAAGGAGTCTCGGTGCCCAGACCCCATGAGGTCCGCTGTAACTGTGTGGAATGCGTCTCCAGCTCTGATGTGGACAGCCTCCGCCATTCCCGCTCAAGGCTCAACATCTACAAGGCCTTGGCGAGCCCCTCTCTCATCGCACTGTCAAGCGAAGACCCTTTTCTCACAGCCTTCCAGTTAAGCTGGGAGCTTCAGGAACTGAGCAAGGTGGAAAACGAATTCAAGTCGGAGTATGAGGAACTGTCCCGACAGTGCAAACAGTTTGCTAAGGACCTATTGGATCAGACAAGAAGTTCCAGAGAACTGGAAATCATTCTGAATTACAGAGATGACAGTAGTCTCATAGAAGAACAAAGTGGAAATGATCTTGCAAGACTAAAATTGGCTATAAAGTACCGTCAAAAAGAGGTGAGTGTTGGCCAGACTTTTTTTTTTAAATCAAAATGCTGTAGGACTTAGTAACAGTGAAGTAAAACGGGTGCTCTAAAATTTAGTTCGGGTTTTAGAGCACTTTCTTTTTTCTTTTTCTTTTTTTTTTTATAGTTTATTTATTTTTGAGACAGAGCATGAGTGGGGAGGGGCAGAGAGAGGGAGACACAGAATCTGAAACAGGCTCCAGGCTTTTGGCTGTCTGCACAGAACCTGATGCGGGGCTTGAACCACGAATCGTGAGATCATGACCTGAGTGGAAGTCGGACGCTTAACCGACTGAGCCACCCAGGCGCCCCTAGAGCACTTCCTACTTAACTGTAAGTGGATGATATTTATTGTTCACCAGGTTAATACTTATGAAACACATTGAAGAATGGCAAGAAACGGCTTAATAACTGGTGATGGTATTTGGTATATGTATTAAAATGTACACATTTACTGTGGCATCATGGCAAAACTAATGAATTTTAGAATCTCCTCACTAAAAGTTCTGGTTCTGCCATTTATAAGTCTTGTTAGTTTAGAAGGCCTTCTTACCTTCAGATCTCTTTGAGATTTGGTTTTCTCGTTTGCTTAATGGACTTAAAATTTATAATATTTAATTATATATATTTATTTATACATAAAATATTTTCCTCAAAGGTTTTTAGGAAGGATAAAATGTGGGGAAGTGTGTGAAGGCTCTTAGTAGATTATAAGTACTTATATTATTAAAATACATTATTAGAAGTTATTAATAAAAGAAAAGTCCTTATTCCAACAGCAGATGAAATAGTTAAGAGTTTTCTCGTATCTGGCTTAGTTCCTTGATTTGACAGGGATGAGAAGGTAAAGAAGTTTATAGCAGAAGAGTTATAAATTTCTCATGAAATTTCCACGGACTTGAATATTAAGTAAAGAAAACTCAGATCTATTATACTCATCACCGAGCATAATTGTTTTTGTTTCTAACTGAGTTAAATGAGTTCTCAAAAACCTATTTACTGCTTTCTTTAGAAAATGTTGGTTCTCTGTTCATGCTTGAATTCTAGCAATTATCTATTCTAGAAAAATAGTTGGAGAAAACTATATGATGTAAGATAAAACCAAAAAGAGTCTTCTGAATAAAAAATGTTTTCAATTTCTTTTGAAGTTAACTCTGATTATCCCACATTACTCTTGGCGGCTTTATCTCTTGCTACTTACTGAATATTTAGAGTTCAAGCTACCTGAATTTGCTTCCTTGAATTTTTCCTGTAGTTCTTTGGCTTGTTATCATGGGAGCCTGAAACTAATTAAAATGATCTTTTTCCCTATCAACGATGGAAATAACTTCTTTGGTGTGCCGTCCCTCTGATTCCAAAATCACAAACCCTAGTTTGAGACAGCCAGCAGTAGCCAAATAATTTTGTTTTTCGGTTCTTATGTTTAGGACTCAGGGACCTGATATTTTAAAGGAACTAGAATAGCTTTAATATACAACTATAAGAAATTGATGAAGAACTTTTAAAGATTTGAAGGTACTAAATATGACACGTATAAGTAACAGCATGTATTAGAACTGATAAAATGAGGCAAGATATTGAGGTGGACTCAGGAATTTAGGCCAGGTCTTCTCAAAAGCTATTATTAACGCAATATTATGCTTTTCTTTCTTTAGTTTTCTTTGCGTAGGGGTATTTAAGGGATTGGCACAGTAATTACAAAGGTCTTCTCCCGTGATATATCTGTTCAGTGTTGATGCTATCCTGTGGATGCTGGGAGAAATGAAATTCCCAGGATGTGAAATCCATGGAATGAAGGAAGAATGTAGTAGCAGCAGCTGGCTGTGCTCACCTGTTGCATTTTTGTTCCCTCTGCAATTAGTGAAACATCTTAGCTCTGTTTTTTGCCTTCACTGATTTTGGTCCTGATATCATAACTGATTTAGTTTTGTCTTTAGCCACAATGATTTTGTGAAAGCCCTAGAATAAAATACTTTTAGAGTCTTTTACCAGACTCATAATGAAATACTACATGACATTTCATCAAATGAAGCTGCCAAATTCCTGTCAAATGGTTGTCCGAGACACAAAATTTTAATACGAATTTCTAACATATTAACATATAAGTATATTTTTACTCACAAATCATTTTATGCATTCTATTCATTCATTCATTTCTTCATGAACTCTTTGGACATATTTTTAAAAGTGTATTTATTTATTTTGAGAGAGCGAGAGAGTATGCACATGTGTGCACATGAGTGGAAGAAAGGCAAAGAGAAGAAAGAGAGATTCCCAACCAGGCTTTACTTTATGCTATCAGCACAGAACCTGAAGCAGGGTCAGTCTCATGAACCAGATCACAACCTATGGCCTGAACCTAAATTAAGAGTTGGACGCTTAATGGACTGAGCCACCCACGTGCCCCTGAACATATATTTATTTTATAGAACACGTGGCAGGCAATGCTCAGGGTACTTAGGACTCCATTGTGATGTGGCTCTGCCTAGAGCTTCTAGTCTGTTACAGAGAGACAGTAAAATGTTCAATATAGTTCTTAGTATAGCTTCTGAACCACTGAAGTATTCATTGCTACTAAACATGTTTTCTTTGCCTCTGCTCTTTTGTATATTTCAGAAATATACAACGCATGCTTAACTTCAAAGCCTATTGAACAAAAAGCCACAAATTGAGTCCTTACAGGTGTCAGAAGCAAAGCTATAGAAAGTGTTTGATCATTTCTAAGACTGCTTTCAAGTTGCTTGTACCTTTTGCTACTATGAAGTTGTGCAATTGGAGGCTGAGCAACCCTGATGATACAACAGGATGAAGGGTGGCTAAAAATTCATAACCATGTAACAAGAAAATAAGAATTAGTAATATCTTTTAAAAGATACATTTTTTAAAAAACTGCATTTGCATTTTCTCTTTTCCTCTTTCCAAATTACAATGGGGAAAAAAATCAAAACAAAAGTCTTACAGAGTTGTTCTAGAGTATCTTCCCTTCAGTATCAAAGAGCACATTTCTCTTGGGTTGAACAGTTTTTCCAAAGTAAAGTAACACTGGATGACTAGTAGCATTCTAAAATCAAGAATAAGGTTTTACTTTCATAGAAACTCTTGGAAATCATAGGTTGTGTTTTATTAAACATATTCCTTAATTACCCAGAAATTATTGACTTCAGAACATTTAAGGTAAGATTTTCTGTTAAGATTGTGTGTCTTTGGTGAAACTCTGCTTTGGCATTAGTGTCTTGCCTTGTGTCATTTTACCGCAAATTTTCTTAGTTTTAGTCTAAAAATGTTTGAGGTTTGCCCTTGGCCTGTCTCTTATGATTTTGGAATGCCTTCTTATTGATCTTCACATGGCTAAGTTCTACTCACTTTTTCAAGCTCATTTCAGGTCCCCTCTCCCACAGGGAGATTCCTTTAAGCAGTCCCCATCCATAGAGCCTCTGGGGTAAGGCCCTCATTCCACACATTCTGTTTTGCATTGTATTGTTACATTTCTCTCTTCTCCTCCAGGTGTGAGTGCCAGGAACATATCTGTCCTATTTACCAGTCATACTTCTGTACTGACAGATAGAAAGTGTTCAATATGAATGCACCTGAATCAAGTTTCAGAATCTCTTAATTCTGCAAGCTTCCCTGCATATTTCTTTGTCTGACTAAATTGCAATGTTACCTAATTACCTAATAACAGCCTTCTTATGAATTCAAATATTAAAACAATTCATGCTGCTGGGACTTGATTGCAGACTTATTCCGGTATTTCTGTAATAGCAGCCAAAAAGAAAGGCCTGCATGAATTGCATATCATGAATATTTTTATAGGCATAGAGAGGGTTTTATAGTTTCTGTTAATACTGGAGTAATGATGTTATAG